>NC_080172.1:108038779-108338779 GCF_950295315.1 Erinaceus europaeus
AGTCTGACAAAATCTCACTCTCTGGGAAAAAAATGGGGCAAGGCAGAGGAGGAAGACGGACTAGTAGAAAAGTCTTTATTATGTTTTTAAAGAAAGAAGCTTTTATTTCACCCTAATAATGAAAAAGAGAAGAAATAAAATAAAAATGAGTGGAGAGAGAAAAGCCATAATTTTAGGAGACCCTGAGCCAGATGCCTTGGGGGTCCTAAACTTTAAAAAGCAAAAGGGAGTTGAGTGGTAGTGCAGTGGTTTAAGCTGCACATGGCACAGAGCGCAAGGACCAGAGGAAGGATCCCTGTTCGAGCCCCCCCCCCCCCCCGCCACCTGCAGGGGAGTTGCTTCACAAGCAGTGAAGCAGGTCTGCAGGTGTCTATCTTTCTCTCCCCCTCTCTGTCTTCCCCTCCTCTCTCCATTTCTTTCTGTCCTATCCAACAACAACAACATCAATAATAACTACAACAATAAAATTAGGGCAACAAAAGGAATAATTTTAAAAAAAAAGGCTGGAAAAAAAAAAAAGCAATGAAACTGTTAGATCCACAAATCCTGGGGCATAAAATGGCATCAATTATTTAGATCATAAAAACAGGGCTTCAGATTACTTTGAAATAAGGATGGACAACTGAGAATTATATGAATAAGTACATATTAAACAGTGACCAACACCTGGTAACAGTTCAAAAAGAACAGCGTTATTATGTGGCCCGGGAGGTGGCACAGTGGATAAAACACTGGATTCTCAACCATGAGGTCCTGAGTTCAATCCCCGGCAGCACATGTACCAGAGAGATGTCTAGTTCTTTCTCTTCTCCACTTCTCCTATCTTGCTCGTGAATAAATAAATAAATTATTAAAAAAACAGCATTATTATTATTTGAGAGAGAGAGAGGGAAAGCGATAGAGCTCACAGCACAGAAGGAGGCACCTTCAATGCAGTGAGGGGCCAGACTTTCACCTGGGTCACACTCATAGCAAATTGGGGCACTAATTTGCTATTTTGCGGGCCCTCGCTACTTTGTGTGCTGTTTTTCCTTGCTGCTTTGCGGGCCCTTGCTGCAATTATTATTCTCTACTGGTGTGACAGGATCCCCACTTTCTTAGCATAACTGACTCCATCTTGACCGGAACCTGAGCCTGTGCAACCACTTTATTTGCCAACAAGAAGTAGATCTTAGTATTCTGAAATTATTGATTAATTGTTGATTGTTGATTGCCTCCATAATGGGTTGTCCTGACTGCAGTAACAGACCACCCTAACCACTGCATGTTTGGCTTCTGTAACCTAGCTAGCTTCCTGCACCTACCCCTAGAAATGATTGCTGAGGACTGCACTCTGAGCAGTGTTTTTAGCTATGTGTAGTCACTGGCCGGCTTAATAAAGACTCTCAAATTTGACTGAACTGGTTTCAGGTGGTCTCTGATGTTTACCCCACAACATTGGTGTATGTCAAAAGTGTTACATATTGTTCAATTTCCATGTTGTTTTGTTTTGTCTTGTTTTTTTTTAAATTTTTTTTTTATTGACCTAATTATGATCAACATGTTCGTTGGATTAGAGGAGTACAATTTCACACAGTTCCCACCACCAAAGTTCCTCATCCTATCCCCTCCATTGGAAGTTTTCCTGTTCTTTTTCCCTCTGCGGGTATGGACCCAGGGTAGTTATGGGTACAGAAGGTGGAAGGTCTGGCTTCTGTAATTGCTTCTCCACTGAACATGGGCATTGACAGGTCAATCCATACTCCCAGCCTGTTTCTATCTTTCTCTAGTGAGAAAGGGCTCAGGAGATCTCGGTGGGGTTCCAGGACACCTTGGTGAAGTCCCCTGCCCAAGGGAATTCACAGTGGCGTCATGGTAGCATCTGTAACTTGGTGGCTGAAAGGCATTAAGATATAAAGCATTATGCTGTCTCCCTACCCTAATTGATTTTTTCCCATTGTTTAGTTTTTATTTTACTTTTTTATTTTTAATATTGATTTATTTATTTTCCCTTTTGTTGCCCTTGTTTTTTTCTTATTGTTGTTGTAGTTATTGTTGTTGTTCTAGATGTCATTGTTGTTAGATAGGACAGAGAGAAATGGAGAGAGATGGGGAAAACTGAGAGGAGGAGAGAAAGAGAGAAACCTGCAGACCTGCCTCACCGCCTGTGAAGTGACTCCCCTGTGGGTGAGGAGCCGGGGGCTTGAACCTGTCTGCATTTCCTCTGATGCAACTTTTGGACAGAAGGTGATGCTTATGCATAGTTTCTGATCTAAAAAGCAGTGAGACTGCAATCTGTGGGAAGAGCCCTGTTTCAAATAGACAACCATTAGGTATGAATTTCCAATTAAAATTTGCTGATTTCTTTAATGATCATAACAATAATTTTCATCAACTTGGCTCAGTATAAAAATTAAACAAGGGAGTCAGGCGGTAGTGCAGCGGGGTAAGTGCACGTGGTGAGAAGTGCAAGGACCGCTTTAAGGATCCGAGTCAATCCCCAGAACCACCAGAAACCAGAGCTGAGCAATGCTCTGGTGTCTCTGTCGCTATCTCTCTCTCTTTCCCCCTGTATATCTCTTTAATTAAAATAAATAAAATATTGGTGTATTGCACCAAAGTAAAAGACTCTGGGGTTGGGGGAGAGGGTTCAGGTCCTAGAACATGATGGCAGAGGAGGACCTAGTGGGGGTTGTATTGTTATGTGGAAAACTGGGAAATGTTATGCATGTACCAACTATTGTATTTACTGTCGACTATAAAACATACATCCCTCAATAGATAAATTTTAAAAACGAGGCACAATCACCTCAGAAAAAATGAATAAAATATTTTAAAAATAAAAACACATCTTCTTCTATGCAGTACTTTTCCCAAAAATAATTACAGTGATCCCAGTAAAGTTTTTTGACCTGTCTATAAGGACAGGAAATAGAGGAACCATTATATGATACCATAAAGCAAACTCCAGATGAATCCTCAATAGGCAACATTTACAAGGAAGGGGGAAGGTGGTGGCAAGCCTCACTCATTAAGAGCATGTGTTATTATGCACCAGGACCCAGGTTCAAATCCCTGGTCCCCACTTGCAAGAGGGAAGCTTCACACTATATGAAGCAGGGCTACAGGTATATCTCTTTCTCCTTCCTTCTCTATCTCTCCCTCTCCTCTCAATTTCTCTCTGTCATATTAAATAAAAAGAAAGAAAAAATGGAAAATTAGCCACCAGGAGCAGTGGATTTGTCATGCAGGCACTGAGCCCCAGCAATAACCCTGGCGCCAATAAAAATTAAAAGGAAGCAACACAACGATTGCCACCTCAACATGCTCCACTTCAGACTGTGTCCAGAGACTTCACGTGTGGAATGACAACCCTTCAGCTTCATTACTCGGGTGAGACCTTTCCTTTCATAGTACACTCTAATTCCATCTCAGGTGGTTCACTTTCTAACAAAGTCCCAAAACCTAGATATACACCAGTTTCTGTGAGAGAGAGCATATGTTCACACGTATCCATAAACTACTGCAAAATATATACCTGAAAGCAGAAGTACACTAGAGTTTGCAGTGAGTATCCCCCTAACACTTTCTCTCCACTATTCCAAGCTTTGGGTCCATGATTGCTCAACAATTTGTTTGGCTTTGTATGTTAACTCTCTTTTCAGTCACCAGGTTCCAGATGTCATCAGGATGCCGGCCAGGCTGCCCTGGACTGAAGACCCCACCAATGTGTCCTGGAGGTCAGCTTCCCCAGAGACCCACCCTACTAGGGAAAGAGAGAGGCAGACTGGGAGTATGGACCGACCAGTCAACGCCCATGTTCAGCGGGGAAGCAATTACAGAAGCCAGACCTTCTACCTTCTGCAACCCACAATGACCCTGGGTCCATGCTCCCAGAGGGATAGAGAATGGGAAAGCTGTCAGGGGAGGGGGTGGGATATGGAGATTGGGTGGTGGGAATTGTGTGGAGTTGTACCCCTCCTACCCTATGGTTTTGTTAATTTATCCTTTCTTAAATAAAAATAAATAAATTAAAAGGAAGATAGGGGCCAGGTGGTGGCACAGCTAGTTAACCACTACAGTGTGCAAGGACCCCAGGCTTCAAGCCCCAGTCCCCACCTGCAGCAGGAAAGTTTCCTGAGTGGGAAAAAGCTGCAACTGTCTCTGTCTTTCTCCATCTCTCCCTTCCCCTGCCCACTCATTTTTTTCTGTCTCTATCCAATAATAAATTTAACTTAAAAAAAAAAGTAGAGGGAGTCAGGCGGTAGCGAAGCGGGTTAAGCACAGGTGGCGCAAAGTGCAAGGATCTGTGTAAGGATCCTGGTTCCAGCCCCGGGCTCCCCACCTGCAGGGGAGTAGCTTCACAGGCGGTGAAGCAGGTCTGCAGGTGTCTGTCTTTCTCTCCTCCTCTTTGTCTTCCCCTCCTCTCTCCATTTCTCTCTGCCCTATCCAGCAACGACAAGAATAACTACAACAATAAAACAAGGACAACAAAATAAATTAATTAATTTTAAAAAAGTAGAGTAGGAAAGAAGAAAAGTGAAAAGAAAAGAGAAACATGTCCTGTAACACTCTCGTGGCAAACTAATGATGACGTTCTTCCCTAGTCTGGAATACTTAATCTCCTACTTCACAAATCATCATTCAAATCTCCCTGACCTCAACAACTCAAATATGATCTAGTAACTGCCTCTCATTTCTCTGAGCATCAATATTTCTCATAGTTGTCCTGTTTTCCTGTTACATTCTAGTTAGGTATTTGTCTCAACCCAAATAAGCCTAAATTTTGGACTGAATTGATTAAGTTAAAGAAAAAGATTCTGGGAGTTAAAGATAGCTCATCTAATAGAATATAAACCTTCACTTGAATGAGACCCCAGTTCAACCCTCATCATTGGACCACCAGGAAATCTCCATGGGGTGGAGTGGTGTTGTATTTTTTTCCCCTTCTCTCTATCATTTCCTCTATATGAAATAAAAAGAGTTAAAAGGTCAGTCTGGACAGGGGGTATGAATCAACCTGCCAATCCCCATGTCCAGCAGGGAAGCAATTATAGAAGCCCCACCTTCTACACCCAAAAAAAAAAAAAAAAAAATTTTGGGCCATACTCCCAGAGGGGTAAATGATAGGAATGATGAACAGAAGGCTCTGAAACCCTGCTTCCACCAGGAATTTGTCACCAGGATTCTTGTTTTTATGCCATCAATGAAAGGTAAGTGAATCTGAAAAATACCAGAGGAATCTAGGTACTGTTTCTCTTATCTAAGAGAAAAAAGGAAATGGTGTTGAGTTATAAGCCTAGTATCTTAAAATTTCCTTTTTTTAAGTTGTGTTTTTTAAATGTTTTTATTTATTTATTATTTCACAGAGACAGAGAAATTGAAAGGGGAGAGGGAGAGAGAAACAGAGAGACACCTTTAGCTCTGTTTCACCACTTATAAAGCTTTCCCTCTGTAGGTGGGGATCAGGGGCTTGAACCTGGGTCCCCAGAGATAACCCTGGAGGCAAAAAAAAAATACTGGAGTATAAAGAAGATGTTTATTAAATGCTCAGAAAATCATCTGGTAATGAAACCCCATCAATCAATTATTGTTGCTATTAATTATATCTGACAAGCCACTGAGGGTTTGATTTATACGCTTATATTCTTGGAGAAATGTCTAAGACTATACTATGACCAGCCAGGAACTGGACAGAGACTTTTTTTTTTTTGCCTCCAGGGTTATCCCTGGGGCTCAGTGCCTGCTCCTGGAGGCCATTTTTTTCATTTGTTGCCTTTGTTGCTAGAGATGACAGAGGGAAATCGAGAGAGGAGGGGAACACAGAGAGGTGGGGAGAAATATAGACACCCGCAGACCTGCTTCACTGCCTGTGAAGCAAACCCCCCTCCATCTGCTGGATACCACCTTGCCCCTGGAAGGAGACATAAATATTTGCTGCTCTTACCTCCCTAGTTTTGTTTTGTTTTGTTTTTTGACACCTGCAGACCTGCTTAACTGCCCATGAAGTGATTCCTCTGCAGGTGGGGAACCGGGATCCTTACACCAGTCCTTGTGCTTTGCGCCACATGTGCCTAACTGCTGCGCTACCGCCCAACTCCCACCTCCCTAGCTTTCTTTCTCAAGCAGAAACTTTCTTTTATGCTCAGCCCCTGTGGCACAGAAGTGACTGAACTAACCCCAGCACCATATCTAGCTGAAGAATTGATCCTCCTAGCCACAAAGAATTAATGCAAAGATGAGTATCTTATCAAATTATTAGTTTACTGTAAATTCTCAGATTTGTTCAAGTTACTAGAAAAGAAGTATCCTTTTTTATTTTATTTATTTACTATTGGATAGACAGAAATTGAGAGGGGTGAGGAAGATAGAGAAGGAGAGAGACAGAGAGACACGTACAGCTCAGCTTCGCCACTTGTGAAGCTTCCCCCCTGCATGCGGGGACCAGGGACTTGAACCTGCATCCATGAACAGTGTAATGTGTGTGCTTAACCAGGTGTACCACCGCTTGACCCCAAAGAAGTATCTTTAAAAAAAAATTATTGATTTTATTATTGAGTGAAGACAGAGAGACATTGAGAGTGGAGAGGAGGTAGAGAGGGAGAAAGACAGGGAGACACTGGCAGCCCTGCTTCACCACTCGTGAAGCTCCCCCCTGCAGGTGGGGACCAAAGGCTTGATCCTGGGTCCTTGTGCACTATAATGTGAGCTCTTAACCAGGTGTATTCTTTCTTTTTGTTCTAAAAGACCATTTTTTTTTCTTTATTTATTGGATAGAGACAGCCAGAAATCAAGAGGGAAGGAAGTGATAGAGAGGGAGAGAGACAGAGGGACACCTGCAGCCCTGCTTCACCACTTGCAAAGGTTCCCCCTGTAGGTAAGGACTGGGGGCTTGAACCCGGCTGCTAAAAGACCATGTTTTATTTTGCTATATATTCACTCAAAGTGTAAGAAAATTATACATTATATTTATATAGTATACAAAATATATAAAATTATATATGTGTTTTATATATATTGTATACAATACACATATATACAATCTCTCATTTCCCCATGTTAGGACGTTAGGTGTCTAGTTGTCTGTAAGACACTTTTCATGAACCTAGGTCCAAGACAAAATCTTTTATATATATATATATATATATATATATATATATATATTTTTTTTTTTTTTTTTATTTATTTATAAAATAGGTCAAGACCATATGATAAGATGGGTACAATTCTGTACAGTTCCCAACACCAGAACTCTGTATCCCCTCCCCTCCTGTGATAACTTTCCTATTCTTTATCCCTCTGGGAGTATGGATCCAGGGTTATTATGGGATGCAGAAAGTGGAAAGTCTGGCTTCTGTAATTGCTTTCCTGCTGAACATGGGTGTTGGCAGGTTGACTCTCAGTCTCTCTTTCTCTTTCCTTAGTGGGGCAGAGCTCTGGACACATTGGGGGGGGGGGGGTCGTCTGCCCAGGGAAATCCTATCAGCATCATGGTAGTATCTGGAACCCGGTGGCTGAAAAAGAGTTAAGATATAAAGCAGAACAAACTGTTGACTGATTATGAACCTAAAGGCTGGAATATTGCAGATGCAGATTTGGGGGTTCTCTATTTTGGAAAAAGCTAGTAGGTCTATTTTAGGTATATTCCAAGGAGCCCATGACTTTACTAGTTTTTGCCAGAGCCTGACATCTAATATGCAGATGGACCCAAGTTATTGTCTGGGGAGATGGTTTCATGGCTGGAAAAAGGAGTAGAAAGCTGGATCAGGGAAGAGAGTAGCTCCCAAATATGGGAAAAGTGTACAAATATTGTTGACTATAAACCCCATTGATTTGATCTGGGGCTCATATTCAGCACAGGAGTCTATGTAACCTCTGCTTCTCTGTAGGTCTGAGCTCACATTCTGTGGTCACGATTAGGATTGTTCCAGGTTGCACCAATTTCAGGACCCATCTTCCTCAGATGTTAGGTAGAGTATGTTATAAATTAAGCAATGGGCTATGGTCTGCCAACTCCTGCCTTAGACCGTGTCCTAAGATAGTCAGCCTTTTGAGTTTAGTTTGCCACTAATTTATTCTTTTTGGCTGAAGCCAGCATAAGTCAGACTTATGCCATTACAATGGAAAGAATCCTGATACAAGCTTGCATTTGATAGTATGGCTTTAATTAAGCTAATTATGTCAGATTGCCTAATGCTAGAGAAACTGATCACTTCTGCCATCAAATGGAAATTTTAAGGGGAAAAAAAAAGTCTCTGTCTCTTCCCCTCTCCTCTCAATTTTCCTCTGTGTCTATCCAATTGTAAATAAATAATTTTTTAAAAAGAATGAGGGGGGGTCAGGCAGTGGCATACCTGGTTAAGAGCTCATATTACAGTGCTCAGGGACCCAGGTTCAAATCCCTGGTTCCCCCCTGCAGGGGGAATGTTTCACAAGTGGTAAAGCAGAGCTGCAGGTGTCTCTTTGTCTCTCTTCCTCTCTGTCTCCTTCTTCCCTCTTAATTTCTCTCTGTCTCAATCTAAAAAATAAATGAAAGTAAATTTTAAAAAGAATGAAGCATTAATTTAAAAAAAGAATAGAAACACATGAACTTGAACAAGAATAAGGAGTCTATCCTGAGACCTTGAGAGAACTATGGCAGTAGTATGTTGAGAGTAGGGGGACAGAGGCCCAGAACTCTGGTGGTGAGAGTTGTAGGGAACTACATTCCTATTATCTTAGAATCTTGCAAATCACTATTAAGTCACTAATAAACTTTTTTTTTCACCAAAGCACTGCTTAGTTCTGGTTTATGGAGGTGCTGGGGATTGAACCTGTGACCCTAAAGCTTCTGGCATGACAGTTTCTTTGCATAGCCATTATGTTATCTGCCCGTCCCCCACCCCGTCCACTAATAAACTTTCTTTTAAAAAGGTGAAAAAAAGGCTTCAGCCCGAACCTACCTGGGCACCGGGGTTGGGTTTTCGCGAGTCTACCAGAAGCTGGGGCCACCCGGAGCAGCTGTGTTCCGCCTCCCCCGGCTGTAGTCAGTGGCCTCTGGCCTGCAGGTGACTCCGATGGCGTCACGGGTCGGAGGTGCAGCCCTGGGGCCGCCTGATAGAGCTTCGTGTTTGGTTGAAAACCCACGAGCCGGGAGGGTCGGGCCCACGGTTTGGCGTGTTCAGGGCTGGTCCCTCCATCCTCTCCCGGGAGAGGTGAGCTGGGGGTGGGGGAGAAGCAGGCAGAGCTGCAGGGTTCAAATTCAGCCCCGCAGGGGACGCGCCATGTGCCCTTGAGCCAGAAGAAGCCTCAGTTTGCACCACCATTAGGTGGGCGTGCTGGGGCTCCCCGAGGTCGGTGCCCCGAGTCCTCTACCCCCCCACCCGCACCCCCAGGTGGGCGCTGAGGGTGCCGTCTGCTGCTCCCAGAACCAGGTGGCCAGGAACACGCCCCCCACGGCTGGGGCCCGCGATGGATCTGCTCAGGGCCCAGCAGCTGGCGGCGGAGCTGGAGGTGGAGATGATGGCAGATATGTACAGCAGGATGACCAGTGTGCCTCCCCACTACAAGGAAGCCGAGCTGTCCAAGGGCGAGTCCGTGTGCTTGGACCGGTGCTTGTCTTAGTACTTGGACATCCACGAGCGGATGGGCAAAAAGGCTGATGCAGAACGAGGAGCTGATGAAGACGATGCAGCAGCTCTGGGCCTGCGTGGGTAGCGCACAGCCCAGGGTGCACTTGACCCCTTCCCACCTGTCTAATCAAAGGGCCCCCGCGGGTGTTATCTGTAAAGACTACCCTGGATCTGGCTTTCTGGAGTGTCCAGGAGCCTGGAGTGTGGTGGAGCTCTGTCCTGGGCGAAGAAGGAATGTTTGTCACACTGGAATGGGACTGTGTATGTGTGTGTACATATATATATATATATTAAAACAAGCGTGACAACAGCCAAAAAAAAAAGATTAAAAACAACAACAACAACACCATATCTAAGTGCTTTCTGTGACTGCTAGTTGTTGGGAGTAGTTGTGTTGTACAAAAAAATGAATTTTAGGATTTGAGAGATAGCATCTGAGTTCAATTCCTAGCATCCCATGTACTGTAGTGATACTTGAGTTCTCTCCCCTATCACTTTTCTCTTTTGTTAATAAGTAAACAAGTAAATAAATAAAAGAGGAAGAAGGCTGTAACTCTAGAGTTACAGTCTTGTAAACCAACTTTGAGTAGTGTAGAGATTATTTTTGGCAGAATTGTGTCTATTTGGTGCCTTTTTCAAATTAAAAATGCTTTGGTATGTGTATTTTTTTTTCTTTATCTGAGAGAAAACCCCCTGTATTTTGGGATATTCTAGAGTGATTAAGACTAGCTGGGTAAGGTTTACTACATTTTGGTTTAACTTTTAAGTAGGGGAGTGGGTATATGATCACCAAATTGGCTTCATCAGACAAGAAGGCCTTTGATGGATAGCTCAAGTGAGGTTTAACTAAAGAAAAATTAGAAGAGGCAGGTGGTGGTATTAAGGAACTCTGTTGTAAATCAAAAAGACTGGAGCCAGGATGGGTGAAGGAAGAAAGAAGCTTTTTAAATATGTGCAGGCCAAGAGTTCAGATCTCTCTGAAAACTCCAGCCTTGAACTAAGGGACAGTACAAGCTTATATAGGGGGTGCAGGCTTGAGAGCAAAAAAGGGTCATTATAAAAGCAGAGGCTGCAAGGTTAAGCGGATGGAACTTGTACCCACTGCTCAGGGTCTGGTTGTCTTACTTACTTTTATGGTTACTTGTTATCTTTCCTGCCTAGCTGTGTCTAGTTTAGCCTTAGCATAAGCTAAACCAGTGATGGGGAGGGGAAAGCTAGTTGGGGTTACAGAAGCTGATGTGACAAGCAGTTAAAGACAAAATATGGCAGTAACCTTGTTTACTGCAGATAGTTAGGTCTGGCCTTCTGCTCTATTTATCTACTGTTCAGTTTACAGAAGTTCAGTCTGACTTTCTCTGTCTCAAATCTTTGTTTTCACTTACTCCGACCTTCCAATTTTACACAACCACCTGCTCTATCTCAAAATTTCTGCACTTACTCAGTCTTTCTACACATTCTTAACCCTTTAGCCTCAGTTATTCTGTTCTGTGTTAAGGCCTTCTTACAAATACACCACAATCATATTATAAGCACATATTCTGTGTCGGGCATTAAACCAGCTCCCCTGCTCCATGCTCCATTGCTGACACTATGGCCTATTTACATAATCATTGTTTTGCCTGATCTATCTTCTTTCTACCTCAAGACCCGCCCTGCCTGCAGGGTATATTAATCCCACCAGTTAAAACCATCGTAACATGCCCCGGCCAGCGGGGCGGTAAACAGGGGCTAGGAACCCACGAAACCTGGAATGAAAGGGACAGAAGACACAAGAAATGACAGCAAGACAGGACTCGGATCAAGCTGCAAAATTTTATTGTGTTCACAGGCATTTTAAAGCTTTGGGGAAGGGGGAGCATAGGGGGAAGGGGGAGGCAGAAATCACAGTGGAGGGTCCCTTGCAACTATTTCTGTTAAACTATAACTATATGGTATGTCACTATAACTATATTTTATGTCACTTAGTTTCTGGCAAACATCCTTCCTACGGGAATTAGAAACTTATCTCAAGGGCTTCTGTTGTTTCAAGGCTTAGCTTCTGTCAAGCAGAGAAATGGCTTCTGGCAGTAACAGTTGCTAAGGCCACTTCCACCTTTCCAGCATGCCTTTTGCCTCTCTCCACCCCCTTTCCTAGCCATCTCCATTCCCGACTTGCCACTCCTGGTTTTATCCCATAAAACCCACTTCTGTTCCTGGTTTCACCCTTTTTTCTCTCCCTTGTCCTGACCTGGACAAGGGCTGGCGTGCAGAGTAGGAGGCGGCCATTGCAGTTTGCCGCCGGGTGGTTTAACCTGCTGTGCTCACACCGGACTGTGGGGCACTCCCATGTGAATAAAGAATTGTATTACCACGCTGCCACAAGTTCCTCTCTCCTGCCCACAACGCTAGCCCAGCAATTCTGAGGCTAAAATTTTGGAAATTCTCTTATCAGTGGTGCACCTGGTTAAGCACAAACACTACAGTATTCAAGGACCCTGGTTCAAGCCCCTGGCCCCCACCTACAGGAGGAAAGCTTCACGAGTGGTGAAGTAGTGCTGTAGGCATATCTCTATCTCCCCCTGTCCTCTCAATTTGTCTCTGTCTCTATCTAATAAATAAATTAAAACTTTTTAAAAAATAAAATGAATAAATAAAAATTAGAAAGAAGAAATGGAGCTCAGTGTTTGAGTATATTCTTATGTATAAAGACCTGTATTCAATCCCCAAGGGGAAGAAAAGACAGAGAGGTATTTAGAATTAGTTTGAAAGCAAAGGACTAGTATTAGATAATACAAGCCTAGACTGCTATTAATAATGTTATCGGTAAAATGACCGCTTACAAGACTTGTCACATGTGTAGTTTCTTATCTTGAAATTCTAATCTGCAGTGCCTCAGAATATGATGAAAACACAGCGGAAGCATCTAGTGATCAGGAGGAAAATTAACAGGAGGCCAAAGATTAAACAGAGTGGGCAGTGGGATTGCTTTTCTAATTACAGAGAGTGCAAGAATAAATCAAATCTATAGTCTAACCCAGAAGTCACAGGAAGGGGAAACAGCAAGTCAGATGCCAATGGAAAAAAAATGACCAGGACTAAGAATCCAGTTTTCAGTGCCTTACCCCTTGTCTGGGCAACTAGATGATAAATAGCAGGACTTTAGCAATCATATCATCTCAAAAACCTAGATGCCACTTTTTTTTTTTTTTTTTTTTTTTTACTATTTTCTTTCATTTATTTTCACCAGAGCCCTACTTACACTACTTAGCTTTGAATTATGTTGGTGCAGAGGATTGAGCCTGAGGCTTCAGAGCCTCAGGCATGAGACTCTTTGCATAACCATTATGCTATCTTCCCTGCCCAGCCACTTCCTTTGCTCTGTGTTGATAATGATGTTATTGAAAATAACTGAGAACAAAATAAAATAAGAACTTCAGCGTTCACAAATGTACTCGCTTAAGAACTGATATCATATTTTTGCCTACTTTGCAGAGAACTATATAATGTCAGGTAGGATAAGATATCTGACTATACTGAGGACAAATTACAGCTATCGTCTCTCCCTGCTCTAGCCCACCAATAACTCTGTCAAAAAAGATTACATTAATTTGACAAGCAGTATTTCTTATAGAGCTGTGCTAGTTTATTACTCAGTAACTTTCCCACTTCTGTTTGCAAATCAATTACAGAACATATTTTCCTACTATTGTTTTGCCTTCAGAAACTTCTGAACCAATCTACTGACTGTTTACATTCAAAAGATGACTTTTTCCTTTTTTACATCTGCTAAGTCTTTCCTTGTAAACAAGTTAAATGACTCATTTAATCAGCTTTGATGGTATAAACTATACATAGTCAAACATAAACACAATCCCATATGTTACAACTAATGAGGAAAACACAACCACCTTGACAAAGGCATGTTGACCAGGTGGCTGTAAGAAGTCTGAAAATTCTGTTAAAACTGAAATATTCTCATGGCTTGACAATCTCTGAACATAGGTTGGATATAGTCTATCCATAATAGTTCCATAATAGACTTATGTTGGTCCTTTCCTTGTAAATTTCTTTAAGTCAGGGGTGGGGTGGATCTGGGTTCGAGCCCCTGGCTCCCCACTTGCAGGGGAGACGCTTCACAAGTGGTGAAGCAGGCCTGCAGGTGTCTTTCTCTCTCCTCTCTCAGTTTGTGACCTATCCAATAAAAATGGGGGAAAATGTCTGCCAGGAGCAGTGAATTCATAGTGCTGGCACTAAGCCCCAGCGATAACCCTGGAGGCAAATTATCCTCATCCTTTGTAAGTCAAAGCTATTCACCTCACAGGATAGTACAATAAAAACTGTAACGACTCTATAAAGAAATAGAACCCCCCATAGGACCTTGCCCTCAACTTGGATCAACAATGGTAGAGAACGTTCCATTCTCTGAAGGGAGGCTGGACAACATACTCTATGCTACACCTGAGGAAGATGGGTCAATATTGGGGCAGCATGGAATGTTCCTACTCATGACCACAGAATGTGAGCTCAGATCTAGAGGGATGCAGAGGTCACACAGGCTCCTAAGCTAATTATGGGCCCCAGATCACATCAAATTGATGGGGTTTACAGTAAAATTTATACCCCTTCCCCATATTAGGGAGTTGCTCTCTTCCCTGATTCAGCTTTCTGGTCCTTTTCCAGCCATGACATCATCTCCCCAGACAATAATTAGGATCCACCTGCATATCAGATTTCAGGCTCAGGCAAAAAACAAACAAACAAAACAAAACAAAAAACACTAGTATAGCTACAGGCCCTTTGAAATATAACTACAATATGCCCACTAGCTATATACAAAATGGAGGACCCCCTCAACACTTCATCTGCACTATTCCAGCCTTTAGGTCCATGATTGGTCAACAATTTGTTTGGCTTTGTATGTTAACTCTCTTTTCAGCCACCAGGTTCCAGATGCTACCAGGATGCGACCAGAATTCCCTGGAGAGACAACCCCACCAATGTGACTTGGAGCTCCGCTTCCCCAGAGCCCCACCCCACTAGAGAAAGAGAGAGGCAGGCTGAGAGTATGGATTGATGCTGCCCATGTTCAGCATGGAAGCAATTACAGAAGCCAGACCTTCAATCTTCTGCATCCCACAATGATCTTGGGTCCATACTCCCAGAGGGATAAAGAATAGGAAAGCTATCAGTGGAGGGGATGGTATACAGAGGTCTGATGGTGGGAATTGTGTGAGCTGTAAAGCTGTACCCCTCTTACCCTATGGTTTTGTCAATGTTTCCTTTTTATAAATAAAATGTTAAAAAAAAAAAGAAATAGAACCAATTGAATCTTTTTTTCTCTTTTCCTTGCCCTTCACCTATCTATTCATCCATCCATCCAATCTTTTTTAAAATTTAGTTCTTATTTTATTTTTTTAACTAGACCACTGCTCAGCTCTGGTTTATAGGGGTGCCTGGTAAAGAATTGGTTTACTCTGAGTATCTGAGAAGTCTGCTATCTGTAGGGTAGCAAAGCACACTGAAAATTCAGGTTGGTGTATAGAGAATATGCAGGTGGAGAACTTTAGCCAGTTGCCGGGGCCCTGAGATTAGAGGCGTCTCAGGGTGCAGAGAAAGCCACCACAGCCAATCACCATACAGTTGATCAGAAGAAGTCAGGTGAGAATGCATATGACATCCCTAGCTAGAACAGTGTCAAGTGTGTGTCCCTTCCATTCCCAACTTCAAGGAGTCTTTATTTGTAAAACTTATGCATTACACGACACTGTTCAGACAAAACAACAAGATGGTTATACAAAGATCAAACATATTTCTAAGGGAGAAAACATCAGGGTGAGGGTGCTTGAAATTGTCTTTATCTGAATGTCATTATTATGCCTGGTACATTCATTCTTTTGATGCCGTAAGATACTGAGTTTATCCCAGTGACACCATTCCAGATTCTTAGAGCAGCAGCCAGACATTCAGATTCAGGTGGTTGTGGAGGCAATCTAACCCCTCTACTGCCTGTGGACAGGAGTCTCTGAAATATCTAGATTTTACCTTAGAACAGGATATTGTGGTAACAAAACAAGAGCCTGAAATACAGGTCTCGCGGTTTATTTTAGTCAAAAGAATGTAACTTGTAGACATAGAACATATTTTGTAAACATTGATTCAAAGGTAACAATTATTAGGCTTTTCAGTAACAAGTGTCAGGAAGTCTGGTATCAGAAAACTTCTGTAGCACTGGTGTTTTCCCAAGTCTGAAATCCATTAAGGAAAACATCTTCAGGCTGGAAATTCAGGTAAGGTTTTATTTTATTTTAACCTGGAGGCAGAATTCCTTCTATTTTGGGAAATATAAGGTGTGTGTGTGTGTGTGTGTGTGTGTATTGGGGTATCACTTTGGCCAACTTTATCAGTGAGAGACAAAGGGAGAGAACAAGCCTGCAGCACCAAAGCTTGCCTGAGTGTGGTGGAGTCTGGGTTGAGACTAAGCCCATTTAAAAGCAGGAAGGTGAACCAGTCTTTTCTCTCTCTCTCTCTCTCTCTCTCTCTTTCTTTCTTTCTTTCTTTCTTCTCTTTTTGAATGTGTCATTTCGTTTTTTAAGAATTTATTTATGAGAAAGATAAGAGAGAAAGAACCAGCCATCACTCTGGTCCATGTGCTGCTGGGGATCGAACTTGGGACCTCATGGTTGAGAATCAATGCTTTATCCACCGCACCACCTCCCGAACCACTCTTCCTCCCTCCCTCCCTCCCTCCCTTCCTTCCTTCCTTCCTTCCTTCCTTCCTTCCTTCCTTCCTTCCTCCTTCCCTCCCTCCCTCCCTCCCTCCCTTCCTTTCTTCCTTCCTTTCACTTCTAGGGTTATCACTGGGCCTCGGTGCCTACACTACAAATCTACTGCTTTTGGCAGCCATTTTTCCATTGTTGTTGTTGCTGTTATTATTGTTGGATAGGACAGAGAGAAATTTAGAGAGGAGGGGGAGACAGAGGCAGGGAAAGAAAGATGTCTGCAGACCTGCTTCACCCCTTGCAAAGGGACACGCCTGCAGGTGGGGAGCCCGGGCTTGAACCAGGATCTTTGCTTGGGTCCCTGCCCTTTGCGCCATGTGCGTTTAACCTGGTGCGCTACTGTCCCCCCACCACATGCTGGCTTTGTTCTTAAGGCCATTAAGTAATTGACTGATTCTACCAAAATTATGAAGATAATCTGCAATCCTTGAAGCCTACCAACTGTTAATCCCATTTTAAACTCTTAGTAAATCTTAATCCTATTAGTTTAGTAACTCTTAATCCCATTTTAAAAGTACTCCCATGGCAACATTTAGGTGATAAGACTAAGTAAATGAGTACTCATGAAAAGAACAAGAAATCCGAGGTATAAAGAAACTGAATTCTTTGTACTTTACTTATTGGGAATATACAATGGTATAACTGCTTTGGAAATGTTTGGAAGTTCCCGGGGGCCAGGCAGTGGCCCATCTGTTTAAGCACATACATTACAGTAAACAAGGACCTGGGTTCAAACCCCTGGTCCCCACCTGGAGAAAAGCTTCATAAGTGGCAAAGCAGGGCTGCAGATGTCCCTCTGTCTCCCTCTACCTCCCTCCTCCCCCCTCAATTTCTCTCTGTCTCTATACAATAATAAATAAGAAAGTTAAAAAGAGAGAGAAAGATGTTTGGCAGTTCCTCAAAAAGTTACATAGAGTACTATATGATTCAACAATTTCTCTGGTAGATATATGTACCTAAGATGAAATATTTCCTTTGCTGCAATCCACCAACTCCAGTTCAAGTTCTGTTTGTGCTTTCCCTTCTGTTGTTATTTTTCAACTTCTATGAATGAGATCATCCCATATTCTATTTCTGGCTGATCTCACTTAACATGATTCCTTCAAACTCCATCCAAGATGAAGTGAAGAAGGTGAATTCATCATTTAAAAAGTTTTTTTAAAATTTATTTTCCCTTTTGTTGCCCTTGTTTTTTATTGTTGTAATTGATGTTGCCATTGTTAGGACAGAAAGAAATGGAGAGAGGGAGGGGAAGACAGAGGGGGAGAGAAAGGTAGACACCTGCAGACCTGCTTCACTGCCTGTGAAGCGACTCCCCTGCAGGTGAGGAGCTGGGGGCTTAAACCAGACTCCCTATGCCGGTCCTTGCACTTTGCGCCAGATGCGCTTAACCTGCTGCACTACCACCCAGCTCCCAGTCACATCATTTTTAATAACTGAGTAGTATACCACCACTAACTCAGCCGCTTATCTGTTGTTGGACACCTGGGTTGCTTCCAGGTTTTGGCTATTACAAATTGTCCTGCTATAAACATAGGTGTACAGATTTTTTGGGATGGTTGTGGAAAATATTTCCATATACAAACTTGTACATGAATATATATCTGTGTTATTCATAGAACCCCAAAGTGGGAACAACTCAAATGTCAAATAAAGGATAACACATTCACTCAAAGGAATATTATTTAGTCACAAAAAATGAACAAAGCATGAAAGCATGCTATGGTTTAATATGCATGAAGCATGGAGTTAATGCTAAACAGATGAAGTCAAATACAAAGAAAGGCCATATATTGTTATGTTTCAGTCTATATGAATCACCCAGAGACAAACACCAGATTCACTAATCTTATCTAGGGCTAGGGGGTGGAGTGATTGCTGATGAGTTAGGTTTTTTTTTTTTGGGGGGGGTGGGGAGGTTGTAGAAAATGCTCTAAATGTATATTATGATGGTTGTATGAATCTTTTGTAAATATGCTAAAAATCATTGAGTTGTCTTACTTTATTGGATAGAGACAGAAATTGAGCGGGAAGAGGAAGACAGAGAGGGAGAGAGACACACACAGAGACAGAGACGAATTGAGAGGGAAGTGGGAAATAAAGAAAGATACCAGTAATACTGCTTCACCACTTACGAGGTTTCCTCCTGCAGGTGGGGTTGGAGGCTGTATCCCTCTTATCTCACAATCTTGTTGATTATTATTAAATCACTAATAAAAAAGGGGGGCAGTAGTACACCGGGTTAAGTGCATATGGTGCAAAGTGCAAGGACCGGTGGGTGCATGGTAATGTGTGTGCTTAACTAGATGTGTCACCTCCTGGTTTTAAGATGGTTAATTTTAAATATGAATTACATTTCAATAAAATAGAATAAAAGTTTTAGTTGGGAGTTGGTAGGATTACTCAGGAGGATTTCTGCTTTGCCATGAGAGCAACCCCATTAAGCTCTTAGAAGAAATAAAGATTAGGGCTATGAAAATCTCTGGCCACATTTTTTTTTTAAATATCAGAATGTTATTTTCTATAGTGATTTAATAATGATTAATAAGATTATAGGACAAGAGTGGTACAATTCCATGTATTTCCCACCCAGACTTCCGTATCCCATCTCCTCCAGTGGAAGCTTCCCTATTCTTTACTCCTCTGAGAATATGGACCAAAAATTTTTATGGGGTGAAGGTGGAAGGTCTGGCTTCTGTAATTGCTTCTCTGCTGGACATGGGTGTTGGCAGATGGATCCATCCCCCCAGCCTGTTTCTGTCTTTCCCTAGTAGGGTAGGGCTCTGGAGAGGTGGGGTCACTTGACACATTGGTGAGGTCCTCTGCTCGGGGAAGTCAGGATATCATCATGGTAGTGTCTGCAACTTGGTGGCTGAAAGGTGGTAAGATATAAAGCAGGACAAATCGTTTAATAATCAGGAACATAAAGCTAAGAACAGAGCAGATGAAACTAAGGATCTTTGTGTGGCAAGAAGTCAGACAGTTTATTTTAGGTATATTCTAAGGGGACCATGATTTTACTTATTTTTGCCTGATCCTGATAGCTAACATGCAGCTGGGCTAAAAGTATTATCTGGGAAGATGGTGTTGGGTATGAGAATTAGACTACAAAGCTGGATTAGGGCAGAGTAGCCCCCAAATATGAGGAAATTATATAAATACTATTTTAACTGTAAACCCTATTGATCTGACCTGGGCTCTTACCTATTCATATTTAGCACAAGAGCCTGTGTAACCTTTGCATCCCTGCAGGTCTGAGCCCACAGTCCATAGTCACATAGCTGGGAACGTCCTAGGCTGCACTTGTTTCAGGAGCAGTCTCCCTCAAGCAGCAGATTATGTTGACCCAGCGAGTGGGGCCATCCCTGTTCTACCTTGAGGGTAAGGTCCAGTTGAGACCCACAAGGCTTATGATGATGTTCCTGATGCAAGTGACCAGTGATGGTGGAGAGGGATCTGTTAGACGTCTAGGCCCTTCACATCTGTGTGGGAATCAAGGATTCCCTGGCTAGGGCCCCAGATGATAGGGTAGCCTGGTAGTGACCAAATGAGCCGTCATTAAAGTGTGCTGGTCTCTTGCCTTTGATCTGGCCACATTTTTAACTTATCAATACATTATCTTATTATTAAAACACTCTACCTAATAGATGTTGCTTAACATTGAACTTATGGTCAGTAGTACTCACCTCATAACTAAGCAAGAATACCTCTATAAAATGCAGTTTTGAACTTCAAGGCCTAAACTACAACCTGCTCATAATCCTGAATAGAATACTGTGTGTGTACACAAGGTGTTTTAAGAGTGAGCTGCAGGAAAGAACTAGTTTATTGTTCTTAAGTTTTATCCTCAGTCTTTTTTTTTTTTTTTTAAGGTGGTGCAGAGGATTGAACCTGGGACATCAGAGCCTCAGGCATGAAAGTCTCTTTGCATAACCATTATGCTACCTGCACCCCCCTATCCCCATCCCCAGTATTTCTAAATAACTGTGTTTCATGCGCCTGATTCTTGGACCAAGAATCAGTTCAAGGGTTAAAGTGCATAATCAGGAAAATGCTATATATTTTTTAAGTCACAAGATGCAAACTATACTCCTAGAAAGTTCATTACTACTACAGAATGTCAATAAAAGGTGTTTTTAGTAAAAAAAAAAGTCGTGCTCACATTTGGAAACCGGACTATTATTTGCCATGTATTCATAGACAGGCTTTCATATACTAGCTATTGCGTTCAGATGTATTTTCTGTTTTTTCTTAGATATTTTTTTATTCCCTTTTTGTTGCCCTTGTTGCTTTATTGTTGTAGTAATTATTGTTGTCGTTGTTGGGTAGGACAGAGAGAAATGGAGAGAGGAGGGGAAGACAGAGAGAGGGAGACAAAGATAAGACACCTTTTCTGCATTTTATTACTTTTAGACTGACTTGAAAGTCTCAAATCCTCTTAAAACAGGCAATGTCAGTTCTTGCTCATAGTTTCTTGTAAGAGGCTCCTGCCAAGTTCAGGTATTTAAAGATAAACCTAACTGTTTTAGGTTATAAGGAACATAATTTTGGCTAGGGGAACACATTTATATATATCAAGTGACATATATACATATATATATGAACTTGAATAAGCTTAATCAAATGTCAGAATTTGGCTATAAAGTGGTACTTTTTTGGATCAGTATTTACATCCCTTTCTTGGTAATTGGGTGTGTGTGTGTGTGTGTGTGCTTTGTTTCTTCAAAAAACTCTTAGCTGTTCTTTAATTGGAATTAGTGAAAAGCAGTTGGAACTGGCTGATTAACTCAAATCTCCCAATTAACATAGGGGAGCTTGCTAGATATGCATTTATTCATTAACTCAATAACTTCAAGGACCAGGAAGTACTTTAGCTTCTTTGGATCTCTTAGAATAACCTGAATATAAAGACTTTTCCTCAATTATCTATGTGAATCCTACTATTCTTCTCCATGTGGTGGCTAGTCCTCCTTTGCTGTCCTTAAATTGCTAAAGCAAACCTCCCTCTGGCTCTGAAGTAAACCACCATCCAGGGTCACACCACATTCTGCAGGTCTTTATACCATCAGAAACAGTGCTAGTACTGGGGGAAACCATAACCAGACAAACCCCAGAGTCTGCTTAGCAGAACTCATGTTCTTTCATTTTGGTTAGTCAGATTCTTCAGTATCTTTCCTCTCTCACCAGCTCTAAATATCTATTTCTTAATATTTATTCATCTCATAGGACAGAGAGAAAGTGAGAAGGGAAGAGGAGATAGAGAGGGAGAAAGACAGACACCTGCAGCTCTGCTTCACCACTTGTGAAACTTCCACCTCCCTGAGGGTGGGGACTGGGGCCTTGAACCTGGGTCCTTGAACATACAGTAATATAGTATGTGCATTCAACTTGGTGTGCCACTGCCCAGCCCTGTCTAAATACATATACATATTTTAATGTATATTTAAAAAATTTAAACATACTATGCAACAAACCATAAGCAAAGATTACTTAGTATTACATTGATTACTATTAGATCTCTATTAGTAATTACTATTGATCTCTATTACAAATAATCTATATAAAGTTTCTGACAAAGTTTGTTTTAAAGATTTTGAAACCAAGTGAAAAGATTCGATCATTCTGATATTAGTAATAGGATTAATAACCAAATAACAGTTCTATTACCTGCAAAAAAGAAAAACAAAATCTTCTCTTTTTCTTTTAACATGAGCAGTACTCTGCGCTGGCTATTGGTATCAGAGATGGAAGCATGGGAGCTCTCACATGCCAGTCCTGTGCACTACGGACTACTACTGCAGGACTTCTCCAGCTCAAGATTATAGTCAATTTAAAACAGTGTAACCACCTAAACATTTTGGATTAAAAGAGGCCTGCATGAAGAGAAATTAAAAACACACCAAGAAACTTGTCATTTGAGTGGACCAATCAGAAGAACTTCATACTCAGAGAGAATTGCTTAAAGCTTTTTTATTTATATTTTGGTTTTAGAAATAATGATTTTTAAGTTGATTCTCTGGGTAAGACTGTAAAACACAGAAGTTTGCTGAGCATCAGATCTACACAAATCCTCAGTAAGGTTTTCTATGTAGCCTTCATGGATGCAAACCTTTGTGAGTACTGCTATTAGTGGAGACTGTGTGTGTGCTTCATAATGGTGAAGCTAGAGAGTCTTCCTACAATGCATTGAAAACTGTCGTGTTTCTAGTGAAAGAAAAGCTGAGTGATATAAAAATAGGAGGGGACCGGAGAAGCAGGCAAGCTGCTGAGGCTCAGGGGAGCTTCCTTTGTAGTTTTCTGTCATTACTTGGAAGAGCACAGGGCACATGGAGCTTATAGCGATCATCTCCCTTATTAGCCTACTGAATTAAAAAAAAAAAAAAATCTGTTGTTCGTAAAACTGGACCAATTATCAGAAACTATCATCTGCATAATTAACCACAAGTCTATTGTGAAGCACTTTGGGAGTGGCATCAACAAATGTAGGGGGCTAACGATTCATAAAGAATGGATCTTGTTAACCATGCCAGCTTCTTAGATATTTACGATAGGCAGTGAGGGCACTTTGGCTTCTGATTCGAAACTTTATGCCTCACAGGAGCATTGGTCAAGAAATGGAAGGGAGCAAGACTCAAGTGGTTTTCTGGGTGCTAGAATATTTCCTGGGATAAGGTAACAAATCGACGATGAGGACAGAAGATTTAGATGCGCTCCAATCTTTCACTCAGGAATTCTTCTACGCTGTCTGTGTTCCATTTGAGGATGCTGAGCTCTTCAGCGATGTTCCCGCCGGCATCCAGGAGCTTTAGTACAGGGTCTGAACCACGAACATACTACGACAAGACAAAGCACCGCTTTACTTTCACCTCAGAGTTTCCTTACTTAGCCTCGAATAAAATCCAAATCAATTCAATGCAGTTCAATTATATCCAATTTTAATAAAAAAAACTTAAAAAATATATTTTATTTATTTATTTTGGATAGAGACAGAAATTGAGAGGAAAAGGGGAGGTAGGGAAAAAGAGACACCTGTAGGACTGCTTTACCATTCGTGAAGCTTCCCTCCTTGAGGTGGGGACCAGGGGCTTGAACCTGGGTCCTTGGGCATGGTAGTGTGAGCGCTGAACCAGATGCGCCACTACCTGGTCCCTAATACATTTAAGATAACATTGCAGGGAGTCGGGCGGTAGTGCCGCGGGCTAAGTGCACGTGATGCAAAGTGCAAGGACCGGTGTAAGGATCCCGATTCGAGCCCCTGGCTCCCCACCTGCAGAGGAGTCGCTTTACAGGCAGTGAAACAGATCGGCAGGTATCTATCTTTCTCTCCCCCTCTCTGTCTTTCCCCTCCTCTCTCCATTTCTCTCTGTCCTATCCAACAACGACGACATCAATAACAACAAATGATAACTACAATAATAAAACAAGGGCAACAAAAGGAAATACATAAATAAATTTAAAAACGGTAACATTGCAAAGGTCGTAAAGGAAGTCTTGAAAATAATTTAATGAGTGGTCCCGGAGGTGGTGCAGTGATAAGGCTTTGGACTCTGATGCATGAGGTCCTGAGTTCGATCCCCGGCAGCACATGTGCCAGAGTGATGTCTGGTTCTTTCTCTCTCCTCCTATCTTCTCATGAATAAATAAATAAAATCTTAAAAAAAAAAAGAAAATAATTTAATGGGATTTCATAAAAAGTAGAAACAACATCTACTTTAAAGAGAAAAGGACCTAATGGAATTAGTTTATTTGGGATTTACGCTTTCTTGTGTGCAAGGCACTATGAAATTCTCCACTGAGCTTAAAATCTCATGGAGGCAGCAGGGAAGTTCAAAATAAAAAAAGAAACTGATGGTATAAGAGCACTGTTACAATATGTCATGTGCATAAATTATGAGGCAATTCTGTATTGGTTTAATTTTTTTTTTTTTGTTTAAAGTAATCTAATGATCATGTAATTTCAAAATGTAAAAACAACAAACCACCAGCTACTTACAGCACAAAGTGAAAATACTAAGAGTCAGAGACCCTTATGTTTACAGTAGTTAAATGTATAATTTTTTTTTTTGCCTCCAGCGTTATTGCTGCACTACGAATCCACTGCTCCTGGAGGCTATTTTTTCCCTTCGGTTGTCTTTATTATTGTTGTTATTAGTATTGTTGTTGGGTAAGACAGAGAAATCAAGAGTGGAAGGGAGACACCTGCAGACCTGCTTCACAGCTTGTGAAGCGACCCCCGCTGCAGGTGGGGAGTCAAGGCTAGAACCGGATCCTTGCGCAGGTCCTTGCGCTTAGTGCCATGTGCGCTTAACAGGCTGTGCTACCGTCCTACCCCTGGTAAGTTTAATTGCTTTCTGAGGCAGACAAAGTAGCTCTTGGATAGTCCATTGCTTTGCCATGGACATGACCCAGATTTGAGCTCAGCCCCACAAATGAAGCGTTGAAGTGTCCATTTCCCTGTCTCTGCCTCTTTCAGTTTTAAAGAATCTGCCTGGAGAGTTAGTCCCAATGCAAATTGGGGGGGGGGCGGGAGAGGAGAAGGAGGGGAAACCCTATGAAGTCATCCAATAAACTATATGGAGAGATGACCAATTAGGAAACTGCAAACTAAAACAACAGTGAGAAGATTCTACATACATATTCGAATTGCTAAAGTCGAGATCACTGACAGCACTTAATGCTCGCAAGGACAATAGGAATCTTAGTCATTGCTGCTGGGTAGCACCTAGAAAGACAGCTTGGCAGTTTCACAATATAATCTAGAAATTGTGCTCTGAGGTAATCAAGCAAATCAGTTGAGAACACATGTCTACAAAAAAATCATACTGACAAAATTTGGAAACAATTAAGATGTACTTCAACAATATTAATTATTTTCATTTTGAGACTGTTTAACAACAGAAAAGATGTGAAGCAACTTAAAGCATCTAATTGTTAAGTACACAAGGACCCAAGTTCAAAGCCCCAGTCCCCACCTGCAGAGGTTAAGCTTCCCCCAAGTGAAGCAGGGCTGCAGGTGTCTCTCTCCCACTTCCCTCTCAATTTCTGTCTGTCTCCATCCAAAATGAGTAACAACAACAACAACAACAACAGAATGTTAAGTGAAACACAATCTGAAAGTTCACATACTATATGACTCCAACTATATCACATTCTGGAAAAAACAAAACTGTAGTGACAGCAAAAAGATCAACCATTAACAACAAATTTGGAGATAGTGGGAGAGGAATGAGAGGATGTAGCAGAGGGCATTCTAGAGCTAGGGGTTATTTTGTATGATGCTATAATGGGGCACATAGTGTACATTTGTCAAAACTCCTAGATGTACAAGTCCTGGTGCAAACTATGGAATCAATTAACAGTAATAGCCAACCAATACTGGCTCATCAACTGTAAAGAACGCATAAAATGGCGGCCAGGTGGTGGTGCACGGGGTTAAGCGCATACAGTGCGAAGTGCAAGGCCTGAGCAAGGATCCCAGTTCGAGCCCCCAACTTCGCACCTACAGGAGGGAGGGTCACTTCACAAGTGGTAAAGCAGGTCTGCAGGTGTCTCTCTCTCTCTCCCTTCGCAATTTCTCTCTGTCCTATCCAATGAAAAAATGGCCACCAGGAGCAGTGGATTTGTAGTGCCAGTACCTAGCCCCAGTGATAACTCTGGAGGCAAAAAGAAAAAAACAAAACACTAAACAATGCAAGATGTTTATAATAAAGAAAATTATGTACTTCCTAATAAACTTTTCCACAAAACTACATTATTAAAAAAAAATAAGACTGCTAATGTAATGATCTTGTTCTCTTTCAGTAATAATAAATTAAAAACTTAAAAAGAATGGTCTGGGAGGTAGCTCAGCAGACTGGACTCTCTCAAGCCTCAGGTCCTGAGTTCAATCCCCCAGCAGCACAACATACCAAAGTGATGTCTAGTTCTTTCTCTCTCTTCTATCTTTCCCACAAATAAATAAATAAAATCTTAAAAAAAAAACAAAAACTTACAACGAATTTCAATTGAATCACCTTACCTTGATTTGTAGTCCTCTGAAGAGTTTGGGTTTATCACTCCTGACAAAAGCTTAAAAGTAAAGAAGAAATAAGTTAAGAAGGATTCAAAGTATTTACTTCCAAATTCAAGCTTGCCTCAAGAAGCAATACAAACTGAAGAAATAAACAAGCACCTTTGGTCTGGGAGGGGCATGTGGACAGTAAACTGGACTTTCGAGAATGAGGCCCAGAGTTTGATTCCTGACACTGCACATGCCGGAGTGAAACTCCGGTTCTCTCTCTCATGGATAAATCTTTAAGAGAAAATAGAAGGAAGGAAAGCAAGCATGCAAGAGAATAAGCAACATCCAATGAAGATAAGCTTTGGATTTGGACTGCAAAGGAGTTTTGGGTTAGGGTGCAGACTTCCAGGATGGGAGGGATCCCATGAAATTTGGTGGGGAGATAATAGTGGGTGTGGTGACGTGGTGACATTTTATTTTTCACTGCCATCAGTAAAAAATTGCTGGTGCCTGGTGCCCACAGGGCGAATTCACTGCTCATGGTGAACATATTCCTTCCTGCCCTTTTTTAGTTTTATTTTTGATTAGATAGGGCAGAGAAATTGAGAGTGGGGAGGAAGATAGGGAGAGAGACAGAGATACCTGAAGACCTACTTCACCATTTGTGAAGCTGCCTTGCTACAGGTGGGGCCCTGGGACTTAAACCCAAGTTGTTAACTTATTTAGAGGTATGAAATTGTGTATCGAAAACACTCACTGTCATTGTAAACTAAAGTTACCTCAAATAAACCAAATTTAAGTTAATAGTCGACTTACTGTAATATTAAACTGAGTATTCACTAAAGTGAATTCTATATACCTTGGACTTGAGGGAACCTCCCCAATTTTCATCCACAGACTTCAAGAATAGCTCCTGCATAGAGCTACAAGAGAAAAAAACAGAAATAAAAAAAAATTGATCTAAATTTAAAAAATCCAGTTATGAAATAAAGCTTTCACATTAACATTAAAATTAAGAACAAAACAAAACACCCAAATGTGAATACTGGATAGGATTACCTTGTCCCACTCCAACACAAGAGCAAAGAGAGTTTAAGTCTTTACCTGGAACATTGTCAAATCTAACTGAAAACAGAAAGAGCCACGGAGATTTGACAATGAATCTGCACAGTGCACAAGTAAGATGTCTCACACAGTCCTTCACAACATTTTCAAGAATTCCTACATTTTTTTCCCCCCCAGAATGGTCAACTGAGCATAGATACTTAGTGAGAATTCTATTTGATTTTTAACTTAAGAGATTAAATCTTTTGCAGTTTTCAGCCTATCTTGGATAGAGCTTGAAGAAATCATGTTACGTGGTCTATGGCCATACCACCCTGAACATGCCTGATCTCGTCTGATCTCGGAAGAAATCGTGACTACTGGATTTCCAGTTTACCATAAAAGAGTGATTATTTTTTCTCATGGAATATTACTCAGGTATTAAAAATGGTGACTTCACTGTTTTCAGCCCATCTTGGATGGAGCTTAAAGAAATCATGTTAAGTGAAATAAGTCAGAAACAGAATGATGAATATGGGATGATCTCATTCACAGGCAGAAGTTGAAAAACAAGATCAGAAGAGAAATCACTAAGCAGAACCTGGGCTGGAGTTGGTGTATTGCACCAAAGTTAGTGGGTGGGAGACTCAGGTCCTGGAAGAGGATGGCAGAAGACCTAGTGGGGGTTGTATTGTTGTGTGGAAAAATAAGAAATGTTATGCATGTACAAACTATTGTACTTATTGTCGAATGTAAAACACCCCCCAATAGAGGGAAAAAAAAAGAGATTAAACCTTAGGTCTGAGGAGATAGCACTATCTTGCATGCCTGAGGCCCCCAGATTCAATCCTTTGCCCTGCCTTATGCTATAGCAGAGCTCAGTAGTACAGATTTCTTTCTGTCTCATGAGAAATAAATAAAATCTTTTTAGAAAAGTTAAACAAATCCTTAAAACCATATCACATTACGAATATAACTCAAATGCTAACAATTTCCCTTAATGAACTTCTGTTGAAATGGATCAGCAGGTAAACATTTTTTCAAGCTACAGAACCTGTGCATTCTCTTCACCGTATATGTCAAAAAACGCCACAATGCTCCTACATATTTAAAAAATACAAGCAATTTTCTTGCTACTACAGAAGACTGATATTCAGTCAAAACATCATTCACAGTGTCTGAGAGGCAGCTCCGTGAGTAAAGCCCAAGTCTTCTTATGCATGAGGTTCCTGGGTTGGATCCCTTGCTCTGCACAAGAGAACTCTTGAGAGCACGGATGGAGAGCCCCATGAATGGTATACATGGAGTAATCACTTAGCTACATAAGCAGCTAGGTGTCATCATGCATGTGAGAGATCCTAGATTCATTCGTTAGCACCTCATTAAAAAAATAAGCAAAAATAAATAAATAAATAACCAGACAGAAGGCTAAGATTCAACAAATTTTAAAAGCCTTGAAATAAACTGCATGGTTATACATTAGATTAAAAGCTGGTTTTTCAAAAAGGAACTCCATTCTTTTGTATTCACATTGCTGTCACTACTCCAATATCAAATTCTATTGTTTATAATAAAAATATGGAAACTTGTAATCCTCCTTCAGAAATATCTGAAATAAATATCTGAAATAAAAAGTAAATTTTTATTATTACTCTCACAAATTATGACTTCTCTATCAAGTCTACAATCACCTAGTATACCTCAAGCATAAGTATGAACAGATGGGGGCTGGGTGGTGGCACACCGGGTTAAGCACACACAGTGTGAAGCACAAGGACCTGTCGGGGTAGCCTGAGGGTGTTTCTTCCCAGGCACGTGCTCTCTGGGTTGGAGAGAACTCGACTGGAGCCAACCTGGTGATGCCGGAGAGGAACCAGGAACTCTGGCTGAGCTGGATGCAATGCAATCCTGCCTTTATTGATCAGAAAAGAACTGCCTTTATACCTTCCGAAGCGGAAGTGGCAGGCTGGAAAAGGAAATGGGTAGGACAGGGGGTGGAGAGGAGAAAAGACCCAAAAAGTAGCAAGCTTCCATCTAACCAGTGGGGATTAAACCAATGCCCTGCAGGCAGGGCGGGACTCAGACAAAACAATGATTATGTAAACAGACCAAGTGCAGGGTGCCTGGCATGATGACCAACAAGGACCTGCAAAAGGATCCCTGTTTGAGCCCCTGGGTTCTCCACCTGCACAGGAGGGGGTGGGCGGGTCACTTCACAGGTGGTGAGGCAGGTTGGCAGGTGTCTTTCTCCCTCTATCTCTCCCTACTCTGTCAATTTCTCTGTCCTATCCAATGGAGAAAAAAGAAAAAAAAGACTGCCAAGAGCAGTGGATTCACAGTGCTGACACCAAACTCCAGCAATAACCCTGGAGGCAAAAACAAAAAACAAAACAAAACAAACAAAACAGGGGAACAGATTCAAACGTTAAAAAAAAAAATCATAGTAATATAGAAGCTTTAATATTACAAAGAACAGCAACATGAAACTAGGACAAAAGGAAGCAGGCTAGCCACACTTTGTGTTTGTTTATTCTGACAAATAAGGCACCCATTCTTGATAAAATTCACAGTTTTCTAGATGAAAAAAATCTACAAATAAGGCACCCATTCTTGATAAAATTCATAGTTTTCTAGATGAAAAAAATCTAACATGTTTCTTCAAAAAGAAAACTTGATGTAGAGGCACCTTGTAGCTAACAGGTAAATACTGCCTGGCAACTAACTAACTTTGTAGCTTTTTAGTTTTGGACTTAACGAGTTTCTCAGATGAGAACATCGTGGGGTCATCTTTTCTCATCATATTCTCTCCTCTAATTAATTTAGTCAATAAATTCTGTTGGTTTTACGACCTAAATCTATTTCCCATCAGCCCCATCTCTATTCTATTAGCAACAGTATGCCCTTGGACAATGCCCCCAGAAAACCACAGGATGAATTATTTTCTAACAGCAGTATGCCCACCTCTTCCCTTTCAACTGTCATTCACACCACCAAGTACTAACACACAAATCTGATGTTAGTTTACTACTGATCACTCCTTAATTTTATCTCCTGCCTATAGGAAATTCCTTGTTTTTTTTTTTTTAAGGAAATACAGATCCCACTTCAATAATTACCCCGTCACCATAGTCAACCCACCTCATTTATCTTTGCCATGATTCTCACAACTCTGCCTTTACATGCTGCAAGCAATGACACATCATTTTCTAACTTATTAGCACTAATTTTTGTATAAAGCAAGCAGTGGATATTAGCCTGACCTGCCAATGGCTATACCCGTCCTTTTGTGTACTTTCACGCACATAGCTCAATGAATTATCTTTTTTTTTTTTCTTGATAGAGCATGAGACAGAGAGAGGGAGAGCCAGAGCCAGAGCAGTATCTGCAGGCCTGCTCCCCCGTTTGTGAAACTTCCTACCCTGCGGGTGGAGCCAGAGAGAAAGAACCTGGGTCCCTGCACATACAAAGTCTGCACTTCACTGGTTGTACTACAGCTGAGCTTCCCCACCTGCCCTTGAACTTCTTAAATAAGTCAATACACCTGGAAATAAATACTACCGAAGTGCATAACTTAGAAAACAACTCCACTTTCCCCAATCAAGAATCTCCCCCCCCCCCATTTTATTTGACAGGACAGAGAAACTGAGAGGGTTGGGGAGATATAGACAGACACCTGCAGACCTACTTCCCCACTTGTGAAGCGTCCCTCCTGCGTGTGGGGAGCAGGGCTGGAAACTGGGTCCTTGTTCTCGGTAATATGTGTACTTAACTGGGTGTGCACTGCTTAGCCCACACCACACCCCCCACCCCACCACGAGTTTTTAGTTGCTTGTTTTTGGTTCTTCTGTTAGCCACTTCCATAATTACAATGAATATGCATTATTAATATATCAACTTGAAGAGATTCAATGATTCCTCCTTCCATTTTTCATTTTATTAGACATTCTCCTAGTTACTTTCACAAAATTTGATAATTATGCTTTAGTTCAACAAAATATCTTGCCAAGTGATTTCCAGCCGTCCATTTTCATGTGTATTAATTACTCAGAGGGCAATGACTGTAGAATTATTTTGGCATTAGAGTTTATAACCAAGACAAAACTATATAGTTCATTTTGACTCTAAAATAAGAACCTTTAGGAAATGTTGTAAGCCAATCTGGAGATAGATCAAGAATTATAGTAAAGAATGTTTTAATATGTCTGACTAGCTGATCCTACTGTGTAATAACTGAAAGAATTGACAATTAGCTTTCATATTAAAAGTAGGTGAAATGTCACATTTAGAAAATGTAAGAAATAAAGTCAAGTATCTCAGTTTAAACCATATAAACTTTAAAACTGTTGTTATGTATGTATACATGTTACATGGTTACAGTCATTTATTAGTTGTATAACTAGGCAGGGCCTCTATACCTCAAATGCAAATATGGAATGGGGATAATGCTGTCTGAGAGTGGTGTGAGAATCATGCAAATCAGGTCATTCTAAATGAATGGAAGAACTGTTATAGAGTGAGAACCTGGTAACTGCTATTGGCTACTACCACTCTGTAAATATTTGTGTCATTATACAATAGTAATATTACTTGGGAGCCCTAGTGTTTTTTACACTGGTCGCCAAACATTACTTAACATCTTTAGTGACTACAATCTCTTTGCAGTTAGCTTCGCCTCCATTTCATGTTTGTAGGTTTTACGCACCAGTAAGTAGTATTCTCTATCTGATAGACCGACACTTAAAACTTGGCCAATGTCTAAGCTCATTTCCAGTTACTTTGTAACTGGCTAGAGAATTTCCATGTATGTCAAAAATAAATGCTTTGACTTTTTTTAGCCAGAAATTTTTCTTAAAAAATCATGACCTATAATGTTGGTTGAGACCTTGATACAGACAAATTTGTCAATATCATCATGAAAAAATACCAAACAACAGGAACATTAGAGACTCTGGGTAATTGAGGAATAAAGATTTGCTAATTTAAAATAAAAACTACTGTAATCAGATGACTTGCATGTAGGATGCTCTGGTTCAACACTGGCACTACATATGCTGGACTCTCTGTCTCATGAAATGAATAAATCTAGAAACAAACAAACCCCTGAGTAGCAGTGACTGATCAGTAAGAGTAGTTTCTAGCACTGATTAGTACTGTGGGATAGAGACCCTAGGCTTACTGCTAGGGCTAGGTGCCTACACAATAAATTCATAGCTCATGGTATCCCCTGCCACTTTTTGTAGAAAAACTGTATGGGAAGGGGGTGGGGGAGGTAGACAGACTTACAGCACTGCTTTACTACTTGTGAAGCTTTCCCCTCACTGGTGGGGACCAGAGGCTAGAAACTGGGCCCCTGCGTGTGGTAAAACGTATGCTCTACCAGGTATGCCACCACCCAGCCCCCTGATTATTTTTTGGTCTTATGTGGCCAAAAGTTGTGAAGACTGGGGAGCTATAGGATGCTTAATGATTCTGCTCCTCCTTTGTGGGACAACCATTGTAGGATGGGGTCGTGGTAAAATAGAACCTTTCATTCTTATTTGTTTTGACTGAGCCAGTGGACTAGGAAAAAGTTGCTGGGAGGTGCATGGAATTATATTCCTATTATTTTACAATCTAGTAAATCAGTATTAATAACCCTAATAAAAACTTAAAAAAGGGGGGCCCAGCGGCAATTCTGCGGGGTTAAGCACACATGGCATAAAGCACAAGGACCGGTGCAAGGATCATGGTTCGTGCCCCCGGCTCCCCACCTACAGGGGAGTTGCTTCACAGGTGGTGAAGCAGGTCTGCAGGTGTCTCTCTCGATTTTTCTCTGTCCCATCCAACAACAATGACAATAAGAACAATAAGTGCAACAAAAGGGAAAAAAATGTCTCCAGGAGCAGTGGATTCATAGTGATCCCCAGCGATAACCCTGGAGGCAAAACAAACAAACAAAACCCCCAAACTTAAAAGAAGTTGCTACAAGAACAAAAACAAAGAAAACGAAGGCCAAAGACTTCACCAAAGTTGACAAAGCAAGTTCTAATATTGCGCCTTACCGACTAAATCAGCTAGTGAATACCAGGTGAATATGAACATACAAGCGAGAAAATACAACCTTTTTGGTTTCAAACTGTGCTTCTTCTTGACAACATCGGCCACAGTCGGGACCCAACTGAAGCAGGTTGAATTGTCCGAGAAGATCACAGGAGCTACAGAGCAAATTGCTGGAGAAGCCCAATTCTCTGCATGCCTCTGATGAGAACTCTGCCCCAAATGCAGACACCTGGAAAGAAAGAAAAACACAACGCCATGCTCACAAAGCTTTCAAGAAAGAGAAACACACCGTGCAGACAGATACCTATGCTGGTCATGTTGCTCCGGCCTCAGTCTAGTCTGCCCTTGGGGTCTGCTGACAGAGGAACTACTTTCCAGTTCGACTCCTCCCGGAGCCCCCGCCAGCTGTCCAGTCTGGAGAGCTACCGTCACTCCCAATTTTGCTTCTTCCCCTTTACTGATGTGCTGCCCTTCATTTTGACCCAGGTTTTGTAGGGCTGGATGTCTACAGTGATCCTCTGTGAACACACCCTATGAGTCTGTGGACTCTGAGCCAATGTGGTGTGACCTCTAGAGTTCTGCACTGAGCTCTGGCAAGTTTCAGCTGGAAAGCAGCTTCCCTGACTCCACCTTCCTATTCCTTTAGCACTTAAATTCTCTCACATTGTTGCAGAATATTAAGATTGGGGTTGGATGTCTGGATTTCATTGCAGACTGACCAGAATCCTGTACCTTCTTACTGTCACTCAACAATTTTTTTTTTTTACTTTCAGAAAACTCATAGATTTCTCATGTAATCTTGTACAGATTAGAAATATGAGATAGTGGGGGGTCGGGCAGTGGCGTAGTAGGTTAAGCGCATGTGGCGCAAAGCGCAAGGACAGGCATAAGGATCCCGGTTCAAGCTCCTGGATCCCCACCTGCAGGGGAGTCGCTTCACAGGCGGTGAAGCAGGTCTGCAGGTGTCTATCTTTCTCTCCCCCTCTGTCTTCCCCTCCTCTCTCAATTTCTCTCTGTCCTATCCAACAACGAACAACATCAACAATGGTAATAATAATAACCACAACGAGGCTACAACAAGGGCAACAAAAGGGGGAAAAATGGCCTCCAGGAGCGGTGGATTCATAGTGCAGTCACCGAGCCCAGCAATAACCCTGGAGGGGGAAAAAAAAAACTAAGATAGTGGTCTGGGAGGTGGCACAGTGGATAACACCTTGGACTTTCTTTTTTTTTCCCCTCCAGGGTTATTGCTGGGCTCGGTGCCTGCACCATGAATCCACCGCTCCTGGAGGCCATTTTTATTGCCATTGTTGATGTTGTTCGTCGTTGGATAGGACAGAGAGAAATGGAGAGAGGAGGGGAAGACAGAGAGGGGGAGAGAAAGACAGACACCTGCAGACCTGCTTCACCACCTGTGAAGCGACTCCCCTGCAGGTGGGGAGCCGGGGGCTCGAACCGGAATCCTTAAGCCGGTCCTTGCGCTTTGTGCCACATGCGCTTAACCCACTGCGCCACTGCCCAACCCCCCTGCCTTGGACTTTCAAACATGAGGTCCTGAGTTTGATACCTGGTGGCGTACATGTCCCAGAGTGATATCTGGTTCTCTTTGTCTCATTATGGATCAATAAAACATATATAAAGACCTGAGATAAAAGCAAGTGGGCAAGCTAGCAGATGAACCTTATTTACATCAAACTCTTTCACAGTACCAGGCACTTTGCTAAGCCAGTTACATTGTCCCAGCCTTTACTCTTAGCCTATTGGTGCTAACATCCCTATTTCACAGAGGATTCACACATTCAGGAATGTGACGGTAATGAATGAGTCTATACAGCCACCAATGAGTGGCGGCTTCCAGATTCAAATCCTGGCTGCTCTTACCCACTGTTACTAACCAACATATTTAACAGAATCTATCAGGCATCATTACTGGGCATGTCACAAAAAAAAAAAAAAAAAAATCACAGGAAAATGCTGACCATTATGAATACACAGACCTAAAAGGGGGTGGTTTGCGCGAGTGGTAGGTATATACAATCAGCATTCTATACTGCCCTTCTCAATGGGTATCATGTATTAGTTGAATGCAGAATTGAATACCACTTGGGGCACTTTAGAAAACAGTTCTTGGGGGCTGGGTGGTAACGCAGCAGGTTAAGTGCACACGGCACCAAGTGCAAGGACTGGTATAAGATCTCGGTTCAAGCCCCCAGCTCCCCACCTACAGGGGAGTCGCTCTACAGGTGGTGAAGCAGGTCTGCAGGTGTCTGACTTTCTCTTCCTATCTTTCCCTCCTCTCCCTTGATATCTCTCTGTCCTATCCAACAACAGCAGCAATGACAACAATAACAAGAGCAACAAAAAATGGGAAAAATAGCCTCCAGGAACAGTGGATTTGTAGTGCAGGCACTGAGCCCCAGTGATAACCCTGGAGGTAAAAACAAAACAAAAAACAAAAAACAAAAAAAAAAAAAAAGAAAGAAAACAGTTCCGCCAGCCTCCCTACTAAGCAGTACTAGAATATTCCCCTCCTACTGTTCAAGCATACCCTGATTGCATCTTCAGGCTAAATCACCTTATATTCTACCAGTGCCCCTCATTAGAATGCTGGTAGTGTCACATTGCTATTAACTTTAAATTAGAGCTATTCAGATGCATAGGCAGTGGAAAAAACTGGAGACTCTGAGGTGTGAATTTACAAAGTCGGAACTAAACACTCTATAATTAGCAGCAATCCCACCTCAGTTCTTCCCTACATACTCCCCACTCCAGGAAAGAAGCATGCCCTCGACCCGCTGAGCTACATCTCTGGCCGTCTCCCCAGTTTCCTTTTTAGTCAATTCAATTCGCTGGTTGAAGAGATTTAATTCTCATTACTGCCAACTATTCCACCTGGCCTCTCCCACTTCCCTACCCCACTTAGTAGAATCAAGCTTTTCTAACTTTTTAATGTTTTCATATTCCTTTTCATTTTCAAGAATTTTCTTTTTTGGATTTCGGTTTGAGCCCCCGGCTCCCCACCTGCGGGGGGGGGGGTCACTTCACAGGTGGTAAAGCAGGTGTCTTTCTCACCTTTTTTCTGTCTTCCCCTCCTCTCTCCATTTCTTGCTGTCCTATCTAACAACGACATCAATAACAACAACGATAACTACAACAATAAAAAGGGGCAACAAAAGGGAAAATACATAAAAAATTAAAAAAAAAGAATTAAAAAAATTTTTTTGGAGGGGGCTATCAGGTTCTTGCTGGGGCCTGGTATCTGCAGATGACTCCACTATTCCTAGAGGTCATCCCACCCTTTCTTTTCTGAATGAGAAACAGACACCTACAGCATTGGCAAGGATTTTATTTCCTTTTCTTAAAAAACACTAGACACTACAGAAGAGACAGGAATAAGCAGTTCAACAATCACGAATTGCCCAGGAATTCTATTTTCTTTTTAAATTTTTTGGCTGCACAGGTCCTTGCACACAGGAGGATTCACTGCTCCCAGGATACTTTTTCATTTAGAGAGAGAAAAAAGCGAGAGGGAGAGATACTACAGTGCTAGACTCCCCCTACCCCCCGGTGCCACAGGACCTATGTTGTGCCAGGACTTGAACCTGTGGGGGCAGGCACCCTACCAGGGGAGCTTTCTTTCCTGCCCTCATTTGGTGTTTATGGGCGAGGTTAACTAGAGGCCTACACAAACTGCAGATATCTTGGTAACAGAATGACGCTCAGAAAGACTATTCACATCTCAGAGATTTAAATGAACACACATGCACACATACTGATGGCACAACAAAATATATAAAAGATACGGGCAGTTGGGGGAGTGGTGCAGTGGGCACAAGTGCCTGACTTGCATGTATTGAGTCCTGCGTTCAATCTCCAGCACTGCGTATGTTAGAGTGACTTGTTTCTCCCCTCTCCATCTCATTAATAAAGAAACTTCCTTTAAATGAACACAAGAACTTGTGTGTCATCTGTATACAAAGACTATCCAATCTTACTATCTGTGCTGCAGAGATAAACACAGTTAAATATATATTTAAAAATATACTTAACTGTGTAGTCAGGCAGTAGGACAGTGGGTTAAGCGCAGTGGCGCAAAGCACAAGGACCGGCATAAGGATCCCGGTTCGAGCTCCTGGCTCCCTACCTGCAGGGGAGTCGCTTCCCAGGCAGTGAAGCAGGTCTGCAGGTGTCTATCTTTCTCTCCCTGTCTTCCCCTTCTCTCTCCATCTCTCTCTGTCCTATCCAATGACAACAGCAACAATAATAACTACAACAATAAAACAACGACAACAAAGGGAATAAATAAGTAAAAAAGAATTAAAAAAAAAGTGTATTTATGAGGGAGAGAGAAGAGAGAGAGAGAGTAGAAGAGAGCCAGAGCATCACTGTGGCGTATGTGATACTGATGTGTGTGTATGGGTGTCAAACTCAGGACCTAGTGCAAAGCTTTCTGCAATGTGTTACCTCCTAGGTCAGTTAATGAAAGTACTTATCTTCCGTTGTGCTATATTCTAATTGAAACAGATTGGGCCAACTTGATTGGATGATGTGCTACTCTGCCATGTGCATGACATAGTTTGGAGTCTCCGCCTCCAATACTGGAGGAAGCTTCATTGCTGTGGTCTCTAACTGTCTCTCTGCCTTTCTCTCCCTGAAAAAGTCATCCTAGAGTAGTCAAGCCTCACTTACTAATGAACAACAACAAAAATATTGGCACAGGATTAAGTATGGAGAGTGGAAGGACATAGCATTTACACAGACATGGTGCAGTTAAGATTGGATCAGTGTGCTACAAGAGTAAGATGTGATAGGAGAAAATGGAAAAGTGCTATTATATCTGACTTTGCAAATCTGGATAGAAGATGCCTGGTGAGTCTTTTATTTCATTGCATGTCTTATTTTATAGAGAACGAAATGAAAATCTGATGTCAAGAGTAAATGAACATGGCTTAGATTATAATCAGATACTAGCACTCAACATTACTTCCTTAGAAGTTGTGTTTTGGGGGCCGGGCAGTAGCCCAGCAGGTTAAGCGCACATGGCACAAAGGGCAAGGACCAGTGTAAGCATCCTGGTTCTTCCCCTCCTCTCTCTATTTCTCTGTCTTATCCAACAGCAGCAGCAATGACAACAACAATAATAACGACAACAAGAGTAACAACAAGGGGAACAAAATGGGAAAAATGGCCTCCAGGAGCAGTGGATTCTTAGTGCAGGCACTGAGCCCCAGCAATAACCCTGGAGGCAAAAAAAAAAAAGTTGTCTTCTTTGCACTAACTTGCATGGCATCACGAGCATAAATTCAACAGGCAGAGTCTACAGGGAACAAAGAGAGAGCAAGTCAGGGAACACAGCAGTGCATGACAGCACTGGAGAATACGCAGGGGAAGAGCACAGTCTTCCTTTCACCAAGGCACTGCACTGTCAGCCCTCGTTTATGGTGGTGCTAGGGACTGAATCTGGGACTTCGGAGCTTCAGGCATGAAAGTTATTTGCATAATCACTCTATCATTGCCTTTACCCAATTAAGGAAGATGGCTTGATGTGTTAAGATACTGTCCCATGGGGACCATATTCAGAGAAAGAATGAAAAACTGACCCCTGTCCTCAATAGATTTCAGGTTAGTATGCACTTACTAGGTAATATTACTTGTAGTCACCGGATTTTTGAGTGAGAGCAGAGATCAAGTGTTTTTATTTTGACCCACTTCTACTCCCTTTTTACTTATACCTAAATTAGGAACCCTGTTAACAGACACCTATGAAGCTAACACAGGGATAGAACCTAGAATACAGGGTTAGTGCCCCAGGAGGCCTTGCACTGCCATTTTTTTTTTTTTAAGGAATTTTGCCTGTGAATTCCCTCATCAATTACCTCAATTATATACTAAGCATCACTCACTTTTTATATACATGTCACCACGGCGTTTTCCCCACTACTGTGGCCAGAAGCATGCATTACACTACCACTCTTAGGCAAATTTTTCATTCTTTTATTTCACACAGAGCCAGTTTGTCCTTCCACTACGTAACCCCTCCTCCATTCCATGGGTGCTGGGGCTAGAATCTGGGAATTTGTGCAGGGTAAGGACCCTGCCCTCGTGGGTGAGCTATCTCTGTCACCAGGGGTTAAACAATCAACAGGAAGGATGGGGTGTTCTCTATAGGGCTAGAGTTAGTTCAGAGACAGAATGTCACATGTCAAGCATTATCAAAGAGAAATGGTGGCTGGAGAGGCAGAGTGAAGGGCTTGCGTGTGTCATGGTGGAGGGGTGCTCTGTGGTTGCGCTCTCATTAAGTAACTATAAATAATTTAATTTCCATAGTATATGTATTACTAAGTATTTATATAACACATATTTGGCATATATGCAACTTATTATATATATGTATCTGATAAAACTGTGAAGGTGCCTGTGAAATAAAATATTATCAATGGAGCACAAAGAGACTCTTACACTTGGGACAGTTTTCTTTTTTAATATTTATTAATTTCCATTTTGTCGCCCTTGTTTTTTTTTTTATTATTGTTGTAGTTATTATTGTTGTTGCTACTGATGTCATTGTTGTTGGATAGGACAGAGAGAAATGGAGAGAGGAGGGGAAGACAGAGAGGGGGAGAGAAAGATAGACACCTGCAGACCTGCTTCACCGCCTGTGAAGTGACTCCTCTGCAGGTGGGGAGCCAGGGCTAGAACCGGGATCCTTAAGCCAGTCCTTGAGCTTTGCGTCACATGCATTTAACCCGCTGTGCTACTCTCAGGCATGAGGTCCACAGAGTTTAATCCCTGATATCCTACAGTACCTCTTCTCTTTTCTCTTCCTCTCTCACTAGTAAATCTAAAAAAAAAAAAAAAAAAAAAAAAAAAAAGCATGCTTTTAATACTGCAGAGAGAAAAGTAGATATCACAGTTGGTAAGGTATGTTTAGTAGTGAAATGACTGTGTACAAAGACTACTGAGGGAGGGTTATGATATGTGATATACTAAAAACAAATGACTCTTAATTCTCCATCTATCCTCTTTTGCTGCCCCAGGAGGGGTGAAAAATGAAAACGAAGTCAGATCAGATAACCAAGTACCAGGCCAAATCGGTCTGGTTAGGGAAGACTGGAGAACAGATATTACCTTAAAAAGTAATGGGGGCAGGGTGGGGTGGGGCAGAACTCTGCTGTACCTCTGTAATCCTATAATTATGTAAGTCACTAATAATCATTTTTAAAAATAAAGGGGCCAGATAGTGGTGCGCCTGGTTAAATGCTCACATTACAGTGCACAAGGACCCAGGTTCAAGTCCCTGGTCCCCCCCTGCAGGGGCAAATGGTGAAGCAGGGCTGCAGGTATCTCTCGCCCTCTGTCTCCCCTCCCCTCAATTTCTGTCTCTATTCAATAATAAATAAAAATAATTATTTTATTATTTTTTAGACCATTTCTTTCTTTTCTTTTTTTTTAGAGAGAGAAATGCAGAGGGAAAGAGACAGAAACACCAGAGCACTGCTCAGCTTTGGCTTATGGTGGTGCGGGGGACTGAACCTGGGACTTTGGAGCCTCAGGCATGGCAGTCTGTTTGCATAACCATTATGCTATCTCCCCCACCCAATAAAATAATTGAAAACAAACAAAAAATATATGGCAGTGACCAAAACAGATTCAGTTAAAATAAATAAATAAATGAGTCATTACAATAGTTAGCAAAAGACTTTTGTGTCTGAGGCTTTTAAGTCTCAGGACCAATCCCTCACACCACCTTAAACTACAGCAGAGCTGTTCTCTGGTAAACAAAAAACAAACAGAAAGAAAGAAAGGAAATGAGATGGGCAGACCAGATAAATAAGATGGACAATCAAAAATGGTGTTGACTTTGGATAGTTCGATATCTGTGAAAATAAAACCAAGCAGAATGAGAAGATTTTTACTTGTCTCCAGGGTTATCGCTGTGGTTTGGTGCCTGCACTAAAAATTCACTGCTCCTGGCAGCCATTCCCCCTCCTCCACCCTTTTAAAAAAATAACTGGATAGGGAAATTGAGAGAGGGAGGGGAAGATAGAGGAAGAGAAAGATAGACACCTGCAGACCTTGCTTCACTGCTTGTGAAGTGACCCCCCTGAAGGTGGGGAGCCGGGGCTCGAACCGGGATCTTGTGGCGGTCCTTGTGCTTGGTACTATGTGGGCTTAACCCACCGTGCTACAGCCCGGCCCCCATGATTTAACATTTTCCTTTTTTTTACTTAACATTTTTTAAATTAATTAATTAATTAATTAATTTAAGAAAGGAGACATTAACAAAACCACAGGGTAGGAGGGGTACAACTCCACACAATTCCTGCCACCCAATCTCCATATCCCATCCCCTCCCCAATAGTTTTCCCATTCTCTATCTCTCTGGGAGCAGGGACCCAGGGTTGTTGTGGTTTTTACTTAACATTTTTTTTCAAGATTTTTTCCTTTTTGTATTTTTTAAAAATTTTATTTATTTATTTATTCCTTTTGTTGCCCTTGTTGTTTTGTTGTTGTAGTTATTATTGATGTCATTGTTGCTGGATAGGACAGAGAGAAATGGAGAGAGGAGGGGAAGATAGAGAGGGGGAGAGAAAGACACCTGCAGACCTGCTTCACCGCCTGTGAAGTGACTCCCCTGCAGGTGGGGAGCCGGGGGCTCGAACCAGGATCCTTCGGCTGGTCCTTGTGCTTAGCGCCACCTGGGCTTAACCTGCTGCGCTGCTGCCCGACTCCCTTTACTTAACATTTTAAAGGACTTAGTGATTAATGTAATTTGGAGAGTGAAAGGAAAGAGAACTATTTAAATAATTAATTATTCGTTTGGGTAACTAGGAAGTAAAGATAACCATTTGGATTACAAAAGTTTAAAGAACAAAGCATGAAGCTGTTTTTAAGGAGATGCGGGCAGCTAGAATAATGGACTAGGGGGTTGGGCGGTACCACAGCAGGTTAAGCACACATGGCACAAGGACCAGCATAAGGATTCCCGGTTCCTGCCCCCCCCCTTCTCCACCTGCAGGAGGGGATTGCTTCAGAGGCGGTGAAGCAGGTCTGCAAGTGTCTATCTTTCTCTTCCCTTCTGCCTTCCCCTCCTTTGTCCATTTTTCTCTGTCCTATCCGGCAACAACGACATCAAAAACAACAACAATAACCACAACGATAAAAACAACAAAGGCAACAAAAAGGAAAATAAAATATTAAAAAAGGGGTTAAACAATAAATGAGTGTCATACATATATTATTCATTAATGAGAGAAGAGGAAGAGAAATGCCACAGTTTTGTTCAGGCATATGTGATGCTAGAGAATGACCTCACACCTAAGAATCTATTTGCCACTTCCTGGATCACTGGTTCTAAGCTATTTAAGAAGCAAAATAATCAAGACTTGGAAGACTTAGTAACTGCCTGGCTGTCAGATATATAAAGAAAGGAAGGACTCAAAGATGACACCCAGGTATGTTTTGGAAATTGTCGACAGCTATTATAATTAGATCATTTACTGCCAAACATTTTTTTAATCCTGTTATATCCATTTCCTAGCATATGATTTCATCATTCTTCCCATGCAAAGATGGAGTAAAAAAAAAAAAAAATTCCATCCTTGAATTCCAAACTGTTTTTTGGTATTTGACCTGATACATATTATGTGGTGGAAGTGCTTTCAATGCTAGGCCTTTGGAGGCATTGTGATTTATGTTTGCTAAGAATTCTGCCTAAGGGGCTGATATAAAATGAGGTTTGTTAGGTCCCAGGGGACAGCATAAGTGTAATACAGAAAGATTTTCATGCCTGAGGCTTCACATTCAATTCCAGTCACAACCCTATACCAAAGATAAACTGTTCTGGTGAGAAAAACAAACAACCGCGGGGCACAGTGTTGAACCCTCAAGTAGGATGTCTCAAGTTCAACCCCCAGGGTTGGCTGTAGGAGAGCAATTTTCTGGTTCTCTCTGCCTCTTCATAAATATAGCTTGGCTGCCTACTGAAGGATGAAAGGCACATACAGGAGAATCAAACTGTCTTTGATTAGAACACCAAGTATGAATGAAGCTTTTTTTTTTTTTTTTTAAACTCTTCAGTTCAGCTGATAGACTATTTCAACACAGAGGCATTCTTAAGCAGATCCAGAAAGAGAAATCTTTTACTTCAAGCCACAAAGTTCTGGTGTGGTTACAAAGCTGTACATAACTGAAACAGTTAAAGCCTGAAATCAACAGAAGTCAACTTGAAATATCATCTATCTCTCTATCTTTACTTGGCAATGAACTCAGGTGATCTAAGGTTGGCCACTGATCCTTTAAAGGTAGACAATATAGAGGGGTCCTCTGAAAATCTCCTAAGGCACCAAATCCCAGAATGGAGGGCTGTAATGCTAATTAGAGAATCCACCTCTAGTTAGCTTTAATTCTGCAAAAGAGCAAAGGTGTTTGCTTCAAACCCACTGATAAAAGAAAAGCGAGTTGTTCACAGTGGACTTAAGTATAAGCTCTAATTCCCTCAAATCTTGGATAATGTATTTAACCAATAAATTTAGTTATTTCGTGAATGAGTAAGAAAGTAACCTAAAAATGAGTTCTTTCCCTCCTCCTCCAAAGATTAAGTTCTGTTCTAAGGAGCAAGTGAAATAAAAAAAATCTTGGTCAACATCTTTTTTTTTTTAATTTAAAAAATTTTTAAAAACCAGAGCACAGCTCAGCTCTGGCTTATTGTGGTGCAGGGGATTGAACCTGGGACTCTGGAGCCTCAGGCACGAGACTCTATATAACCATTATACTATCTATCCCTGCCAACAACGTCCCATTTTAAGATGAGAGAAAGTAGTTTCAGAAAATCAGTTTATAATGTCACTGAAGACTGCATCCATGAGTATATATAGACGCCAGAGAAATTGAGATAAAACTTCTTCCCTTCTCTTTTTAAACAAAGAACTACAGAGACTACTTAAAAGAGAGAAGTAAATAGGAAAGTGTACCCTGGACCAAGATCTGAAGGTTTCCCTCAAAGATTTGGAAGCCCTTTGCATTTCTGCCCATTTATTGTCCATTTATATTTTGCACAAAGTCTCCCTGCTTTGTCTCCAGGGTGCGATCCACAGATCTTATTATTTTTAAACTTATCTTTATTTATTGGATAGAATAAGCCAGAAATCGAGAGGGAAGGGGGTGACGGAGACGGAGAGAGACAGAGAGACACCCGAAGCCCCGCTGCGCCACTCGAGCTTTTCCCCTGTAGGTGGGGTCAGGGGGGCTCGAACCCGGGTTCTTGCGCATTGCAACCTGTGCGCTCCACCAGTTGCGCCACCACCCAGTCCTCAGCTTTTTTTTTTTTTTTTGTACTGCAAAGGATCAAGATGAAGTCTCCAATTTAGTCTGGAGAGAAGGAACCGCTAGGAACCAGGGGCGGGGAAAGACACACTGACTGAGCCACGTCGCATTCCGGCCATGGGTGTCGCTCAACCCAGGACCAACACCTAGTTCCAGGGCGGCTCCCCAATGGCCTCCACGTGCCGTGCTCTTCAATGCAATCGCTCCCAGTCGCTCGCCCTGGGACTGTCGCGGACGTGAGCTCCACTCACCGCTTGAAGCACAGCGGCCAGGAGTAACCGCAGCCCAATCGCCGGCCCCAGACATCCGCCCTGCCCGGCCGCCATCGCTCTCTCCCGTGCGTTGGTCTCCCGCTGCCCAGAGGACCCTTGTGCTAGGCGCGCCCTCTCCAGAGCCTGATGCAAAACCCATTTCTAACAAACCTCACATTCTGCTGAGAGTGGCATTACCTACGGACAAATGCAGGTTTAAACCGGGGGGGGGGGTCAAACATCTTTACATTGAAGAGAAACATAAAGTCGCTGGGTCTTCTCGATAACCTCCCCCCCCCCCCCCACACACACACACACACACAACAGGCACTGCCGTAGACGCCCCAAGTCTGTTTCCGCTCTGGGTTCCTTCCTTTCCATTCACGACAGTTCCTCGAGCAGCTAAGTCAAGCCCCGCCTCCTTCAGTTTTCGGCCAGCCTCCGTCTCCGGCCAATCGCAGGCCGCCCTGGCTGAGTCCCGTGAGCTGGGAAACCAACCGTAACCCGAAAGCGAGGCGAGCTTGGGGTCCAATGAACGCAGCGTACAAGGAGCCGCGGGATGGGGCGGGGCTTCTGGTTGCCGAGCAGCGTACGTAGATGCGTGCGCGAGGAGGTGGAGGGGAGGGATGGGTAAGGGGGCGGGGCCGAGGGCGGCGCAGTCGCAGCCGCAGCGCTGGCGGAGGAGCGCGCGTCCGCGAGCTGAGGAGGGAGGAGAGGAAGGCTGAGGGAGGGACGGAGGGAGGCGGGCGGGCGCGGGGGTCAGGCACAGACACGGCACAGGGAAGCCGGGCGGCCGCTTTGCGCTGTTTGCTGCGCGGGCTTTTGGAGGCGGCGGCCACCGGCGGCATTTGGCGCCTGGGGTCGGGGGGGGGGATTGTGGGGAGAGGAGAAGGGTGGTGGTGGGGGGGTCGCTGCGGTGGTTCTCTGGTGGTCGCCCTCTTCCTTGCCGGCTCCCCCCGGTGGGCACCTCCCGGCGTCTCCGGGGACCTCCCCCCCCAGCACCCCAGTACCCCGCGGTATGTCTTGATCCCGAGCAGCGGGGTTCATGGGGCTCCTTAGGATTATGATGCCGCCCAAGTTGCAGCTGCTGGCGGTGGTGGCCTTCGCCGTGGCGATGCTCTTCTTGGAGAACCAGATCCAGAAACTGGAGGAGTCCCGGTCGAGGCTAGGTAAGGAGCAGAGCCACTCCGCGCCCCAGGAGCGGTGTGTGGAAGGGGGAAGGGGGGTGGTGGTGGCGGTCCAGATCGGCTTCTGCAAAAAAAAAAAAAAAAAAAAGGGTCTTTTTTTTTTTTTTTTTTTTTTTTGCAAAAATAGGGGCTTTTTGCAAACGTTGGGCATTTAAAACAAAAATGGGGGCATTTGCAAAAATGGGGCTTTTTGCAAGCGGATTAGCAAATCTCTCACCTGGGGTCTGGTTGGGGAGCGGGAGACTGAAGGTCTGCATGCACGGGAGAGGAGGAGAGCGAGCGAGCGAGCTTGGGCTCGGGGCACCCGGGAGCACCCGCTCCAAGAATGGAGGGAATTGAGCTTGAGTGGCATGCTGGAATCTCGAGGTCACGGGGCAGAGGAGGCAAGGTTTTTATTTGCTGACTGTTATTCCAGAGTCGGCATTTCACCCCTAAAATAAATAAATAAATAAATAAGTAAATAAATAAATAAAAATAGAGCCAACTCGGTGGGCAGCGGGTACAACTGGAAGAGACAGAAACACTCAGCTTGCAAAAGCGTCCTCCCGGAAGGCGCACAGAAAGCCCTGGCAGCGGCCGGAGACGGGTGTTGATCCCAGGTTTTGAGACGTGGACACCCGCGTGTGGAATCTCTACGAGACGCGACGCGCAAGGTTCCCCCGAGGGGGCGGGGAGGGGAGGGGTTCACAGGCAGAAATGAGAGGGAGATGCTGGGGAGGAGGGTGAGCAATAGGAGGAGACCTGGAGTGAGTCGCACACTTGCTGAGGGGGCAGCAAGGGACCGCACAACTGATGGAGACGTAAGAAGTGAAGCCGCCCAGGTTGGACAGGAAAGCAAAATCAAAAAAAGCTTCTCCGAGGTGTCCTGAATGAGGAGGCATATGCGGACATCCGAGGGATGCTGAGGATTGTTTTTAAGAATGGAGATCCAGCATCTGTCTTAGCAGGAGGCGGTGCCAACGTGAATTTCAGAAGAGTAGAGAACGCCAGAAGGGAATTTTAAGAGGTTTTAAATCTAGGAAAGGAAAAAGTTCAGATTGTGCAGGAGTTAACCACATAGCTACTATTAAGAACCTCCAGGAGTAAGGAGTGTGCTTGCTTCCTTGCTTGCTTTCTTTCGTCAGTGGCTTTGGTTTGAAATAACAAAAGAGGTTTGAAATAACAAAAAGTTGGGAGTGTGATTCTTGTGAGACAAAACAAAACAAAACAAAACACCCCACAAAACAAACAAAAACCAACCATACACATTGATAGGATAGGTACTTTCAGATTAATTTGGAACTTTTGGTATTTGGAAGAACTAGGCATGCTAAAAGAATGTAAATCATAAATTTTGATTTAAACATGGATATAGTTGTTAGAAATCAGCTCCATCCAGCCTGTGGTTTGAATATGGAAAAGTAGTATTAAAGTGTGTGCTGCATGTAGATATTTTACCTTAGTTTTGTCTAAAATGCCTTTTGAGGACGGGGCAATGGACTAGAAATTGCAGTTTAGACTAAGAAGTACCAGCTATGCGCTACTACGTGGATTCTGATTAGTTTTCAGGAATATGCGTTAGGAAATAATAGAGTCCATGTTAACGGTTACTGATGGGTTTTTTGTAGACTTTGCAGAAAGACGGTTGGCGACTTAAGATAGCAAGTGTAAGAGCATCAGATAAATCTAATTGATAATGCAGCTCAAGTTGAGAAGCTTGCTTTCTACTAGAGGATAAAAGTTACGCTGGATAGTTCTTAAGACATCAGACTCACTTATTGTAACTTTATTAATAAGATGCGTCTTGTATGGTGGAAGTAATGATAATGTTTGTCCAAACGTTTTTTTTTTTCTTTCTTTTTGTTGGATCCATTTAGCAGCATCCCCAGTCTTCCTCAGTAATGATGTGGCTTTATAGCGAGAAAGCACTCCTTAGGCCTGCAAAATAGCTCAGTTGGATAGTGAGCTGCTCTGTCATGTGTGACCCCCGTTCCAGCCCATTTCCCACCACACTGGAGGAAACTTCTGTACTGGGTTCTCTGCCAGTCTCTGCCTCTTTGTCTCTCTCTGAAAGGTATCTCAGCAGTGAAGTGGGGTAATGACACAAAACAAAACCCTCCTTTTAGAGTTCTGAGTTAGAAGTTATATTGAGGGGGTCGGGCGGTGGCGCAGTGGGTTAAGCTCATGTGGCGCAAAGCAAAGCGCAAGGACCGGTGTAAGGATCCCGGTTCGAGCCCCCGGCTCCCCACCTGCAGGGGAGTCACTTCACAGGCGGTGAAGCAGGTCTGCAGGTGTCTTTCTCTCCCCCTCTCTGTCTTCCCCTCCTCTCTCCATTTCTCTCTGTTCTATCCAACAACGAACAACATCAATGATGGCAATAATAATAACCACAACGAGGCTACAACAACAAGGGCAACAAAAGGGGGAAAAATGGCCTCCAGGAGCGGTGGATTCATGGTGCAGGCACTGAGCCCAGCAATAACCCTGGAAGAAAAAAAAAAAGAAGTTATATTGAGATTAAAACATGTGGAGAGTGTGAGTGTGTGTGTGTGTGTGTGTGTGTGTGTGTGTGAAGCAGGCTAAGACCATCACTCTGCACATGCAGTGCAAGGGCTGGAACTCCTGGCCTCCCCCTCTAGCATTCAGGCGTTGCTCTCTACTGTCTACCACTGAGCCACACTTACATGCCACATGGACCTATTTGTTGTATTTTTTGTTTGCATTTCTTAGATGCATTACAAACAGAGCTTTAATTTTTAATTTTTCCTTCCTTGCCTAACATTTTCTTCATAAACACAGTGGTTTATATACGCACAGCCCAAATAATTTTTAACAAGTTATCTGAAGTTATAGAGAGCTATATGTAGAGGATAATGTGTGTTTTTTCCCCTTTGTTTTAATAAGAAACCTTTTAAGTTCTATCAGGAATGATAAATGCCACTCTAAAAATGAACCAAGTAAAGTAGCCTCAACTACAAAGCACTTGATGGAACTATAATTCCCTAGAGATATAAAAATGTGGTGGAAAATGTTTATATTAGCAATCTTTTGATTAAAAAAAAAGGATTCGAAAGGCAGTACTAATATAGATGTTGCTAGTTAGTAATCTTCCAGAAAGAAAGGACAACAGAAGAAGACATCGCTTGACAATTCAGACTCCTGTGCTAGGCCATTTCCATATGTGATATTCTTGTTTCATCTTCCTAGAGCGCCTTAGAAGTCATTTCTCATTTTCATGTAACTTGACCAGGTAGCTAGTCAGTAGCAGAGTCAGTATTGGAAACCAGGTGTGTCTGATTCTAAATCAAGTGCTCCCTTAACAGATTGCTGTTACACTAAGACTTGGCGATTTTAGTAGGTTTTTAAAACTGTAATGCCAGTGCTTCATTGCATTTATTGTTCAGAATGAATATCAATTTGAGGAAATTCAATTTCTAACACAAAGGAATTGCTTTAGTGTAATGTCTGCCTCTTGTTTGTTTCTTTTATAATGAACATAATTCTATTACCCAACAAAATAACTGAAATAGATAGGTTATTTCTGCAACAGAAAAATAAAGGCTTGTTGTTTCCTATACGTGTAAAAACCCAGCATTAAAAAGATCACTCATGTGATCAGTTTGGTTTTTTTAAAAATATTTTATTTATTTATTAGTTAATGAGAGAGATAGGAAGAGAGAGAAAGAACCAGATATCACTCTGGTACATGTGCTGCTGGGGATTGAACTCAGGACCTCATGCTTGAGAGTCCAGCACTTTATCCTCTGTGCCAGCTCCTGGACCACAGGTTGTTGTTATTATTTAGTAGTCCATTTTCTGTCCTATTTTGCATCTCCTTTTTTTTTTTTTTTTTTTCAAATCTGTTATCTGCTCTTACCTTTATGGTGTATTTTACTTATAGTTATCTTTATTGTAATTTTTCATTGATGAGCCATTTATGGCAAATGTCATCTTCATTTTCCCCCACTTTATGTTAATACTTTCTTAATTCTATATTAAATTTGCACATTTTTTTTGAGCTAAAATGTGGCCTTCATGCTTTTCTACTAATCAGAGAGTCCTTTTTGGGTAGAGACAGAGAAGGCAGTGTGAGATCACAGCACCAAAGTTTCTTTTAATACCGTGGGGTCCGTACTCAAACTTGGGTCCTGAATATGTCAAAGCAGTACACTATCCAGCAGCTATTTCATGGTCCCTAGTCAGAGATTCTTTAAACATTAGGTAGCCATTGGTAGATTTCAAAGTGTCTGATTTCCTTGAAATGGTATGCAGAGTTTTAATCAGATCATAAAGGTAGTGTGCAATTCTCTTAGTGGTAAGAATCACTACTCTAGAGCAGATGTTTCATATTTAGTGGCATGTGTATTTCCTTGGCTCCTACAATGTGCAACAAGTGAATTAAATTTAGGATACAAGCAGTTAATTATGGACAACTTTACCTGGTGCTTTGAAAAAACTTACATTTTTATATCACTAAAAATGATATAAAAAGAAAACACTTATTAAAATATTAAAATGTGTACATACTTTTCTTTTTTAAAAATCTATTTTTTTAATTTATTGCCTTTATTGGACAGAGACAGAAATCAAGAGGGAAAGGGGAGATAGGGAGAGAGAGATACCTCCGGCCCAGCTTCACCACTCACAGAGCTTTCTCCCTGCAGGTGGGGACTGGGGACTTGAACCTGGGTCCTTGCACACTGTACCATGTGCGCTCAACCAGGTACACCACTACTCGGCCCCTGTACATAATTTTTTCTGATGAAAGATAGAAGATAACATATAATTACAATGGAAGCCATGTACTTGGGTCTTAGAGCTTTGCATGCCAGAGCTTAGCTCTTTCTGAATCTTAAGAGCACACTTGTTACAGTTGATTGACAGAAAAGTGCATTTTTTGTTATATAAATACGAAAATTATTTATTTGGTAATTTTATTTTCAGTGAAGTCTAAGGATTTTACATAAATCTTCACACACACACACACCCCCCCCCCCCAAGCACCATTCTGTCTGGTGTCAGGGATCAAACATGGGTTCTCTTGCTTGTTCTGGTCCTAAGCAGTTAGATAGTTGATGTATATTCTAATATCACTATGCAAGTTCATGAGTACATCAGAATATAGTATTTTAAAAGAAGGAGATAAATCAGAATGGATATGTGACCTTCATTGGTGACAGTTGCTACTGTGTGTTAAAGCTCTTCCTAAAGTAATTACTAATTTATCTAGCATTTTGCAGTTTTTACAAATGCTCAAAACAGTAACATGTTCCCAAGAATGATTAATAATCAGTCTAAACACTACTTTTCAGAAAACCCCCCTTACTTCCCCTGAGGGATGCACTTAAAGACTTCATATTCATAGTTCACTGTAGCCTCGTGATCTACAGTGATTTACCAGCCTTCTAGTAAATACGTTTACATACCACTTAACCTTTCTGCCACTTAACTAGATTCGCTACTTGCTAGGTCACTTGCTCACCTGATCCTGTTCCTTCATTTGATTAAAGGGGTTATTCTTGAAAATTTTCCCTGTTCTGTAATCTCCATTTCTTTTTGCTAGACTATTCTCATTAATATATGAACATGACTTTTGTTTCATATTATGTCTTCTCTTTATAGTAAGTCTCTAAAAATCACCCTTTCTCTCCCTCCCTTCCTTCCTTTCTTTCTTCCTTTCTTTCTTCCTTCCTTCCTTCCTTCCTTCCTTTCTTTCTTTCTTTCTTTCTTTCTTTCTTTCTTTCTTTCTTTCTTTCGGCACTGCTCAGCTCTGGCTTATGGTGGTGCCAGGGACTGAACCTAGCTCTCCTTAATTGCTAAAGTCAACAGTAATGTCTTCTTAAAAAATATTTTAAGAAGACGGTGGTTGCATCCTTCCAGTTTCTAAGGTCTCACTGAGTCCCCCCTTCAGAATCTTCTTGTGATCTGTCCTGAAAAGTCTTGTTAACTTTACATTCAGAACATATCTAGAACATGACTACTATTCAGCACTTCCACTGTTATCCTAATTCTAGATACCGCCGAGATCTCGTCCTTGGATTCCCGCCATGTCTTAACTAGTCTGCCTGCTTCCACACTTGCCTCCCTATAAACATTTAATATAACAGCCGGAGTGATCCTTTTAAAATGTAAATCAAATCATGTCACCCCCTACATAAAAATCCTTGGAAACTTCCTGAATTAGAATGTCAACTACTTTTAAAACAAATTGCTTTTTTAAAATTTCAGTTTAACACGATAAACCCTCTTGTCCATGCCTCATCTATTAGATGACCATTTGGGTGGTAGTTTTCCCTTTACATGTCTAGGGCACCTTCTGTCATGCGGTTTGGCCATCTCCTTCTCTGCTATTTCAGCTTAGACGATAGGCAAGAACTGTATACATTCTTTGTATAGATAAAGATTTTTCTTTTTTTAAATTTTTATTAGTGATTTAATAATGATTAACAAGATTGTGAGGTAACGGGGTACAATTCCATACAGTTCCCACCACTAGAATTTTGTGTCCCATCCCCTCCATTGGAAGCTTCCCTATTCTTTATCCTCTGGGACTGTGGACCAAAATTCTTTATGGTATGCAGAGGTGGAAGTTCTGGCTTCTGTAATTGCTTCTCCACTCCACATACATGTTGACAGGTGGATCCATACCCCCAGCCTGTTTCTATCTTTCCATAGTGGGGTAGGGATCTGGAGAGGTGAGGTTCCAGGACACATTGGTGAGGTTGTCTGTCCAGGGAAGTAAGGTTGGAATAATGGTAGAATCTGCAACTGGTGGCTGAAAGGCAGTAAGATATAAATCAGAACAAACCGTTTAGTAAGCAGGAACCCAAATGTAGGACTAGAGCAAATGAAATTAGGGGTCTTTAGGTGGGAAAAAGCTAGGAAGGTATATTCCAGGGGGTTCATGACTTCAGTAATTTTTGCCTGAGCCTGGTAGCTAACATGCAGGTCGACTAAAAGTAGTGTCTGGGAAGATGATGTCAAAGTTTAGAGATGAAGATTATTCATTCTAAACATCTTGCCCTCTTACCCATTCAGTTTATTGGTGAGGATTAGTTTCCCAACAAAAGGTGGACAGGATAGGGCCTGGCTATTTTAACTGGTGGTCACAGAAAAACAAACAACTGTGGAAGTGGTAGGGTAAGCCTTTGATTTAAAATGTTGATTAAAATCTTTTGAATCCTATTAATCAACCCTCAACATTTATTCGGACTTGTTTTGTCGTTCAGAGTATTAACTGGGTCAGTGTCCCATGCACATGTGAAAAATGTGTGTCCTATAGCTTGCAGGGTGGGGCACGCTCTCAGTATCAGTAGCATTGGTCTGTAAAGTTGTTCCAGTCTTCTGTATCTTTTATTTTTCGTTTTATTTTTATTGAGAAAGATAGGAAAAGAGGAAGAATCAGACATCCCTCTGGTACATGTGCTGCCAGGGAGTCCTCATATGAGCTTTACCCCACTATGCCACCCCCCAGACCACTCTGCCTGTTAGCTTCGTCAACTTTCTAAAGGAGGTTTGAACTCTGATGATGATTTTGAGTTTGTCTTTCTCTGTCTTGTATAGAACTGGGACTTTGCGTAGGCATATGACTTCCTCCTTCCTGGGCTGACCTTTGCTTTGCTTTTTTCTTTTAAAGATTGTAGAGGGTGACCTTTTTTTTTTTCTTTTTTTACCCCCAGGATTATTGCTGGGGCTTGAAGCCACTGGAGGCTTTTTTTTTTTTTCTTTTTGTTATTGTTGTTGTTGGATAGGACAGAGAGAAATCAAGAGGAGGGGAAGATGGGGGAGACAGACATCTACAGATCTGCTTCACCGGGATCCTTGAGCTAGTCCTTGTGCTTCACGCCATGTGCACTTAACCTGCTGCGCCATCGCTGAGACACCCCTCCCCCTTCTTCATTCAAGTAGCTTCCCTGAGCAACAAGGAGAAAACACTGTAGCACCATTCAGCTTCATTCCCTTGGGTCCATGGCACTCTCATGTGGCTCTAGGGTTTGAACCTGGGATTCTGTGTGACAAAGCACAAACCACTCATTGTTACCTACTTCTCCAGCCTCTGCTTTCTTGCTCTCTCTCTTTGGAATTCAGTTGATGTTTTTGCTGATACATATACTCTGAGGCTCTGTGATTAGTTGCCTGAATGTTGAGGTGTTGAGACTTGATTCATTAGCCTCTTTTCTTTATGAAATGACCCTCATTAGCCTTCTCACTTTTCTTTATTCAAACCCCATTTAATTTGATGTTCAGATAGCCACTTCAGATTCCTTCCTTTTTTTTAAATTTATTCCTACCAGTGTTATTGCTGGGACTTGGTGCCCGTACTACAGATCCACTGCTCTCAGAGGCTATTTTTTTCCTTTTTTCCTTGCTATTTTATTAGATAAGACAGGAAAATTGAGAGGGTAAGGGAGACCGAGACTTGAAGATCTGCTTCACAGTTCATGAACATCCCCCCTGCAGGTGAGGAGCTGGGACTTGTACCCTTGAACATGGTACTCTACTCGCTCAACCAGGTGTGCCACCACCTGGCCCCTGCCACTTCAGTTTTCTTTTCTTTTCTTTTTTTCTTCTTCTTCTTATTATCTTTATTTATTTATTGGATAGAGACAGCCAGAAACTGAGAGGGAAGGGGAGATAGAGAGGGAGAGAGAAAGAGAGACACCTGCAGCCCTGCTTCACCACTTGTGAAGCTTTCTTCCTGCAGGTGGGGACTGGGAGCTCGACCCTGGGTCCTTGCTCATGGTAGCATGTGCACTCAACCAGGTGTGCCATCACCCAGCCCCTGCCACTTTTTTTTTTGACCATGCACTGCTAAGTGCTGATTTATGGCAGTGTGGGGGATTGAACCTGAGACTTTAGAGCCTCAGGCATGAGAGTCTCTTTGCATAACCATTATGCTTAACCCCACCCTTCAGTTTTCTTTTGATTAGTCTCAGTATGGTATATTTTTTCTCATTCTTTTAATATTAATTTTATCTTTGTGTTTAAATTAAATTTCTTTTAAGCAGCATATAGTTGAGTTTTGCTTCCAACAGTCAGAATTTCTTTAGTGAATGAGGGTGCTTAGAGCTATTCTTATTATCATTACTATTATTTTATATTTATTTTCCTTTTTTGTTGCCCTTGTTTTTTTTATTGTTGTTGTAGTTATTGTTGTTATTGATATTGTCATTGTTAGACAGGACAGAGAATAATGGAGAGAGGAGGGAGAAAGATAGACACCTGCAGGCCTGCTTCACTGCCTGTGAAGTGACTCCCCTGCAGGTGGGGAATCGGGACTTGAACTGGGATCCTTATGCCAGTCCTTGTGCTTCATGCCACCTGCGCTTAACCTGCTGTGCTACCGCCCAACTCCCTATTACTATTTTTTTTAATTTATTTGTTTTTGGATAGAGACAGAAATTGAGATAGGGAGAGAGAGAGGGAACGAGTCAGAGACACCTGCAGCTCTGCCTCACCACTCATGAAGCTTCCCCTACAGGTGGGGACCAAGGACTTGAACCTGGGTCCTTGCACACTGTAAAGTGTGCCACCACCTGGCCCTGAGTTATTACTATTACTACTACTATTGCTGCTGCTACTATTATTACTACTACAACTATTACTTTATTAACCAGAACACTACTTGGTTCTTATGATGGTGTGGGGATTGAACTTGGGCCCTTTGGTATCACAGGCATGAAATATTTTTGCATCACCATTATGCCACCTGCTCAGCTCTCATCTCTCTTTGCATGTGGCTCTCCAGTTTTCCCAGCTTCCTTTGTTTTTCTGTTCTCCACTGTACAGTCTTGACTTCCGTGTCCTAGATTCACTAGCTGTATGCTTGCATCTATTTCGGAGCCTTCTGTTCTTTTTCTCTTTGTTTATTATGAAGCTGCCTTCAGTTGCCAGCAGTCTTCAGTTCAGTGTAGTTCCAGTGGTTTTTTTTTTTTTTTGCAAAGCATACCTATCTTTTAATGAAGTATTGCATGTTTCCAGTGTGTATACCTGGCAGAAAACCAGCTTAGTTCTGTTGTTTTCTCCTTGGAATTGCTGATTATAAAGACCAAGTTGACATGACCTTAAAGTATATTTTAATAGATTGCCTCTGTATTAATGTTGCATAGTACAGGATAAAAACCATTTACCCTTTGGTTATGTCTTACTGTCTCTAAATAGGTTGTCAAGTTAGAAAAAAAAAAGGGGGGGGGTGTATCTTTTGCTCCTGGACTTGAAAATTGTGAGTGGTAGCTTTTCTTTAACTTGGGATGATCCTGCCCAGCTGTGTCTGATTGAAGAGATGCCATCGTGTTTCCTTTCCCTCCTTTTTTGGCTGGGTCTTAAAGTAGAATTCTGACTAATTAACCCTGTGACTGTTTATGATCATGATTCTTCATGAGCACTCTGACTTCACTTTTTTTTTTCCTCGCTTACTTTAAATCTCCCTTTATCATCGGACCCATGCCTGTTAGGTAGTTTTCTGCTTTTTCCACCAGATGACCGACCTTCATGACTTTTGAACCTTTGTCTGTAACCAGCAGTAGTAACTAGCATTTATTGATAAACTATTCTATAGCGGGGATATTTTTAATAATGTGTATAATTGCTTGTCAGATGTCTGATGTTTATCTAGCCTTCAGTTACTGGGAATATCAAATGGTCTTTAAATGCTATAATGAATGGAAATTGTATAGTATAAAAATGCCACAGTTAAAGTTGCTATTAAGTGTTAGTGGTCTTATTCTCATTGCTCTTGTGTTAATAATTCAGTATGGACGGAGTCAGGTGGTAGCGCGGCGGGTTAAAGCGCAGTTGGCGCAAAGCACAAGGACCAGCTTAAGGATCCCGGTTTGAGCCCCTGGCTCCCCACCTGCGGGGGAGTTGCTTCACAGGTGGTGAAGCAGGTCTGCAGGTGTCTGTCTTTCTCTCCCCCTCTCTGTCTTCCCCTCCTCTCTCCATTTCTCTCTGCCCTATCCAACAATGAGGACCTCACTAACAACAATAATATCTACAACAATAAAACAACAAGGGCAACAAAAGAGAGTAAATACAAAAATATTTTAAAAAATTCAGTATGGAGTGTATTTGTCACTGCGGTGTGCTTTCCCCTGCTCCACGTTGTTGGATAAGTATCTGGATAAATAAAGATTCTACATGAGTTACAAATTTTATCTTCAGATTAATTACTTTCTTTAGAAGGAAGAATCGCTAGCAATTATTATTATTTTTGCTCTATAGATAGAAATCAGTTTACTTATATATGAATATAAAATAGAACAACCATTTTAATATTACTGAAGTGTTTTCACTTTCTAATCCTTTCCAGTTTGCACTTAAAGATGATTAAAAAAATTTTTTTTAAATATTTTATTTTTATTTATTTATTCCCTTTTGTTGCCCTTGTTGTTTTATTGTTGTAGTTATTATTGTTGTTGTTGGATAGGACAGAGAGAAATGGAGAGAGGAGGGGAAGACAGAGAGGAGGAGAGAAAGATAGACACCTGCAGACCTGCTTCACCGCCTGTGAAGCGACTCCCCTGCAGGTGGGGAGCCGGGATTGAACCGGGATCCTTATGCTGGTCCTTGTGCTTTGCGCCACCTGGGCTTAACCCGCTGCGCTACAGCCCGACTCCCCAAGATGATTTTTTTTTTTAACGTAAGATTTTATTTACTTATTAATGAGGGAGGTAGGAGGAGAGAGAAAGAACCAGACCTCACTCTGGCACATGTGCTGCCGGAGATCGGAACTCAGGACCTCATGCTTGAGAGTTCAAAGGGTTATCACTGTGCCACCTCCCAGACCACATTAAAGATGATTTTTTTAAAAAAATATTTATTTATTCCTATTTGTTGCCCTGTAAAGATGATTTTATAAATTGCAAATTAAACTTGGATTGTGATGTAATTTTCTGTCCATGCATGTACAACATACATTAGTGAATACTTTTTTAAATATAGATTTCAGCATTTATTGAGGGTAACTTATGTACATTGACTCCATAAAGTTTAATTCCATGCTATTGCAATTTCCAGAAGCTCCCTCTGCTAGTATCAGCAAGAGATAGCAAAACCCCCTTTTCTGATCTTGTTTCTCAACTTTTGCCTGAGAGTGAGATCATCCCATATTCATCCTTCTGTTTCTCACTTATTTCACTTAACATGAATTTTTCAAGGCCCATCCAAGATTGGCTGAAAATAGTGAAGTCACCATTTTTTACAGCTGAGTAGTATTCCATTGTGTATATATACCACAACTTGCTCAGCCACTCATCTGTTGTTGGACACCTGGGTTGCTTCCAGGTTTTGGCTATTACAAATTGTGCTGCCAAGAACATATGTGTACACAGATCTTTTTGAATGGATGTGTTGGGTTCCTTAGGATATATCCCCAGGAGAGGAATTGCAGGATCATAGGGTAGGTCCATTTCTAGCCTTCTGAGAGTTCTCCAGACTGTTCTCCACAGAGGTTGGACCAATTGACGTTCCCACCAGCAGTGTAGGAGGGTTCCTTAGACCCTGCACCCTCTCCAGCATTTGCTGCTGCTACATATTCTGATGTATGACATTCTCACAGGAGTGAAGTGAGTCTCATTGTTGTCTTTATTTGCATTTCTCTGACAATCAGAGACTTGGAGCATTTTTTCATGTGTTTATTGAAATTTTTTAAAAGCATTGATGATAGAGTAATGAAGGGATGAAAAACTCAAGCCTGTTTCTCTCTCCACTTTGTAAATAGTTTTTGTCATAGTTGCTAGGTGCCTGCACAACGAATCCACTGCTTCTGGAGGCTACTTTTTCATTTTTGTTGCCCATTGTTGTTGTTGTTATTGTTGTTAATGCTGTGATTGTTGTTGGATAGGACAGAAAGAAATGGAGAGAGGAGGGGAAGACAGAGGGGGAGAGAAAGACACCTGTAGACCTGCTTCACAGCTTGTGAAGTGACACCCCCCCCCCCCCCCCCCCGCACGTGAGAAGCCTGGGGCTTCAACTGGGATCTTTAAGCTAGTCCTTGCGTTTCGCACCATGTGCCTTTAATCCTCTGTGCCACTGCCCAGCCCCCTAGCATAGATTTAATATGTTGAATGTATACTTTTTGGAAATGACCAAAAAACAATGGGGGCAAATAATCTTCCTGATTCTAACGACTTTTTTTTTTTCTTAATCAAAGTAAAGCTGGTTTGTCACACTTTAGTTTAACAGTTCTGCAGACTTATGTACATATACACATCTGCAATGCATGTGCAGATGTTTATGTTTACACACCGCCTACCACGTAACTCTTTATCCACTATTAGGTTGGAGAGGAAAGAAGGGAAATAGATACAGGGCCATGTGATGGTGTACCAGCTAAAGTAACACATTGCCACATGCAAGGACCCAGGTTCAAGTCCCTGGGCCCTACCTTCAGGGAGTGGTGGTAGGTAAGGTATAGTTGAAGTTCCCACAACCTGTAATCCGATGACTTTGTCTCAGTCTCCTAAGCATGAGTCTGTGTCTTTTGGCATTGACTTTCCTGAGTTCCTAGCTGCCTGGCATCTTCTGTGTGAGTCATATAGTGGGTGCGTATGGAAGTAAAGCTCCAGAAAGTGCTCTTCCCCAAGACTGCTGTCCCCTGAGTGTTTCTGTGCTGAAACTAACTCACACTGAGCTTTTGGCAGATTGTCGGTTACAGTGGATATTCCTAGACGTACTAGCCTGAGCTGTGGACTAGCAATTCTGGACTTCTGGTCACTGGAAAATGTAATTCTCTCTGTATTCACTCACCTCTCTCCAGTTTGTAGGGGGTTAAGGCAGTAGTTTGCCCTGTGCCTGAGTTCTTTATTGATTTTCTAGATAGAGACAGAGAAGGCACTGAGGGAGAAGGAGAGGGAGAGAGACTGAAGCTCCCTTCCGTGTGTTGGGCTGGGCTCAAATCTGGGTTGTGCACATGGCAAAGCAGCACCCTTGCCTCTCAGCGATTTCAGCGTCCACATTCTAATCTGAAATGAATCCTGTCATTTAATCTTCACGATCTCTGAGACAGGTGGGCATTGATACTTTTCCTGTTTACAAACGAGTACTGAATTAATTTAGGTTAAATAGTACATAAATTTAGCTTAATCATATGTTTCAATTAAAAACTATGTGAAGGTCCCACAGCTTAGGAATGAGCTCAGTCTTCATCACAAAACCTCTTACTTGTGGTCCAGGAGGTGGTGCAGTGGATAAAAAGCATTGGACTCTCAAGCATGAGGTCCTGAGTTCAATCCCCGGCAGCACACGTACCAGAGTGATGTCTGGTTCTTTCTCTCTCTCCTCCTTTCTCATTAATAAATAAAATAAACCTTATTTTGCATTTAGCCAGGCTTTGGAATTACCTCATCCTGTAACACCAGAAAAGATGGACTTCCAGCTACTCAGATGAATTTGATTTTAGTGCGTCCTGAGCATACTGAAGTTGCATATCAATAAAGCTCAGACACTTTTTTTTCTTTTCCAAACTGATAATTTAGTAGTTATCAAAAATGTGTTTTTTAAAGGATGGAAGTTTTTTTTTTTTTTTTTTTTTAGCTGCAGCTTTTTTTCTCTTCCTTTCACAGATGTTTGTTGGGAGAGATATAGTTTTGTTAAGTATCCACATATGTCACATTTTTAAAGTTAGGTATGAATTTCAGTGTAGGAGTGCAAAGAAGTTAATATTTATTTGTAAACATAAAGAACAAGATAAAGCTCTTGTGGACTATCAAATATTAAGTCCTCAGCAGTTTAAGTTCACTATGCATTCTTATTTCTGACAATTATAAGATGTCAAGGGAGTCAGGCGGTAGCGCAGTGGGTTAAGTGCACGTGGCGCAAAGCACAAAAACCAGCGTAAGGATTCTGGTTCAAGCCCCCAGCTCCCCATCTGCAGGGGAGTCGCTTCCTAAGCAGTGAAGCAGGTCTGCAGGTGTTTATCTTTCTCTCCCTCTCTCTGTCTTCCCCATCTCTCTCCATTTCTCTCTGTCCTATCCAACAATGACATCAGTAACTACAACAACAATAAAAAAACAACAAGGGCAACAAAAGGGAAAATAAATAAATATAAAAATATGTCAAAATGTTGCTATGACTTTGAATAAAATGATAACCTTTTTTTTTATTCAGAGGAACCTTGCGGGACATTTTCCTTAACCTTCTCCCCCTACCCCCCAGGAGAAGTAGTGGTTTATTCTCTGACAATTTCTGACTTACTTTGTGGGAGGAAAGGGCTACTTTTTTATTCCAAGCCAAAGTTTTTAAAATTTTCTTCTTTATGCCACTTTTTATTTTTACTTGTCAGATTGTCTTTTCTTCTATCAAAGTATGTGTATATCCCTTCAAAATCTGAGGCAGACAGTGTTAAATTTTTTGGTGTCCTTTTTTTTTATAAAGTATTTATTTTATTTGATAGGACAGAGAGAAATTGAGAGAGGAAGGGGAGATAGAGAGGGAGAGAGAGAAACCTGTAGCACAGCTTCACCTCTTGTGACATCCCAGGTGGGGCTTGAACCCAGGTCCTTGCACACGAAATTTGTAAATTCAAGCAGGTGTGCCACCAGCCAATTCCTAGGTGTCCTTTTGTTGTTGTTCTCACCAGGGCTTCATCACAGAGACAAGAGACAGAGGGAGACTTCATAGCACCGAAATGTCCTTGTGTGTGGGGCCTTTAACCTGGGTTCCCTTCACAGCAACGCAGGACTCTTTGCACTTGAACTTTCTCGCCAGCTGCTTTTTTTAGGAATCTTTATTTTTTTTGCCTTGCTATTAATTGGTATAGACCCTTCCACCTATCTTATATTTCTTTCAGTAGTTTAATTAGGCAAGATATGCCTGCTTACTGTTATAACTATATAGTGCATCCTTTACAAAGCATTTTAGTTTTTTAAATATATTTTTGCTTATTATTGGATAGAGACAAAGAGTGACTGAGGGGAGACAGAGAGATACCTGAAGGCCTGCCTCATCGTTTATGAAGCTTCCCCCCTGCATGGGGGGGGAGTTTGAACCCAGGTCCTTGTATGCTATAATGTGAGCATTTAACCAGGTGTGCCACTGCCTGGCCCCCCAAAGCATTTTATTTTTGTTACCAAACTTTGTTACATGTGTAGTTAAAACAATACTTCATTCCTAATATCTAGTCAGATCACTTATTAAATGTTTTCAGTTTGAATAACAGTAAGCTGTTATTGTGAGCGTTATCACTTGAAAACCTTTTGGAAGGAAGGTTGAATTTGTATGTTGATTTACTTTTTTTAAAAATTTTTTAAATTTTATTTATTTATTCCCTTTTGTTGCCCTTGTTGTTTTATTGTTGTAGTTATTATTGATGTCGTTGTTGTTGGATAGGACAGAGAGAAATGGAGAGAGGAGGGGAAGACAGAGAGGGGGAGAGAAAGACAGACACCTGCAGACTTGCTTCACCGCCTGTGAAGGGACCTGCCTGCAGGTGGGGAGCCGGGGGCTCAAACTGGGATCCTGACGCTGGTCCTTGAGCTTAGCGCCACCTGCGCTTAACCCGCTGCGCTACAGCCCGACTCCCCATATGTTGATTTCTTATGGTCAGGAGAAATGTGCATTGGTACAAAGTGTTTACTATTTCTCATTTGGACTGTTTTTGTCCCCCACCCCCCTCCAGGAGTTCTGTGCTAATAAGTTAATGAGAAGCTGGGTCAATTTTTTTTGGAAAGTAGCTTGAAAAAAATGGAATTAAAATGTAAATAGACTTTCCCATAAGAGGATGGGGACATTTTCCATGTTTGATTTTAACACTGTTGCTTAATTTTAAATAAGAATCTTCCTTCCTAATACTTAGAATATCAATCGCTTTCAATTGAATTGCTGTGAATAATTTCTTCTGACCATTTCTCTTTAGCTTTATTAGTCTTTTTTCAATTGAGTTCTTTATTCTTGCTTGCTTTTGACAACTTTTTTTTTTTGGATGGCGAGGACTCCCTACATGGCTTTTGTGATAGATTCATTATAAAAAACAGTAGGATAAATGTTCACACTCCCTTCTTTTGGCTGGCTTGGGGTGAATTAGTGAAGGAAAAAGAAAACCGCCCCAAACAGTGAATGTTGGCAAGTATTTAGGTATTTCTTTGGTCTCATTCCTTAGCTCACTTCAGTAAAAGCTTATGAGTAAGTTTTTCCCACTCTCAGAAATCTGAGCTTGAGAACAGTGTGTGGGTAACTGATTAGTATCCACTGCACAAATGTGTTGGATGGATTACTTGGTTTTTCAAGCGTCTAGGAAGTGTCAGAAGAGTATAAATGCAAACCGCTATTACGATAAAGCAAATACTGCTTTGAAAAAATCATTTTAACTGGTAGAAGAAACTTCCTGTAAGAGCCTGAATTTGAGTTTCTGTATGGCCTTTCACTTTGAATACTAATTAGTAGTTGAACATATGTAAAGCTTAAGTGCTGTTTAAAAAATACATAGTTGTGAAGCACTTATGCAGACGAATGCAGTTTAAATTTTTACATATAAAGAGTTAGGAGGGCTTCTTGAAGTTTGCTTCCTGGCTTGGTGTTTTCTCGTTGATAAGAGAAAATTAAAATTTAGTCCATTAAAATTGAGTCTTTATTAAGGCATTGCCGGTGTTTTCTCTCACACTTATTTTATAGATTGACTAGTTTCAGCTGTACACTTTTATAATCAGTTGCAAAAAGGTGTTTCTATTCCTCCCAGTTCTGTGGCCGATGTCTCTCTGTCTCTCTCTTTTTCCCTTCCTCCCTCCCCTCTGTGTAACAAGCCTCCCCTCTGTGTAACTTATCCCGGGTTCATGGAAGTTCTGGGGATGGAACCTGGGTTCTTAGTGCCTCAAGCATGAAAGGTTTGCATAGCCATTATGCTGTCTCTTCAGCCTGTGGCTTTTCTCTTAACCTGATCAATTTGCTTGGAATTTGTTTGGTGGGAAAATTAATTTGTTGGAGTTTATCTCAGATCACTTAGAAATAAACTCTGTGTTGTCCTACTCTGTCTGTCTTAATGCTTAATACTTAATACTTTGCCGAAATTATTGGTGTCACTGGGGAGGTGCTAGTGATTAGACTGCCCTCTCCTTTCAGCATCTGTAGCTGTAAACAAGTTAATAAAACCAGAATTCTTCTATGACTCTGAAAAGAATGTCCATTAGCACTAGAAGGTAAAAAAAAATGCTCGTGTGCTAGTCAAAAATGTGTAGCCCAAACACCTATATATATACTTTAAAACTAAAGATAAAAATGTTCTGAAGGGTAATTTAAGGGGCTTCTCCATGGGCAGTTACTGTTCCAGGGTAATTCTTGGCAAAACAAAGTGGTTTTTATTTGGTGTGTTCTTGTTTTCTGAAGGGCTTCCTATGTTGTCATGCTACGATGTTTCTTTTATTTATTTATTTATTTGTCTGTAAACTATCTTATGAGTTGTGCAATTATTTTCCAAACTATTTCTTCTTTTCCCTCGCCCAATATTTCTTTTACATGTGGAATTTTCATTGGTGGTGGGGATGGTGTATCAAAAGAGACGTAGAATTTTATGACTTTTATTTATGATTTTTTAAAAAATTATTTTTATATTTTTGTTGGATAGAGACAGAAATCGAGGGGGAAGGAGGGAGGTAGAGAGGGGAAGAGACGAGAGGCACCAGCAGCACTGCTTCAGCACTCGAGAAGCTTTCCCTTTGCAGGTGGGGACTGGGGACTTGAACCTGGGTCCTTGAGTATTGCAACATGTGCGCTCAACCAGGTGCACCACCACCCAGCCCCTATTTATGATTTTCTTTTCAGTGGTATACGTACTGTATAGTCTCTGTACCTACCACTAGGTTATTTACATTTATTCTCCTCAGTTTCTTCCCTTTTTCTGCACAGGTAAACTGTATGAAGTTTATACACTTCAGAAATGTTTTCATGGGAGTTGGGCGGTAGCGCAGCGGGTTAAACGCAGGTGGCACAAAGCACAAAGACCGGTGTAAGGATCCCGGTTCGAGCCTCCGGTTCCCCACTTCCCCACCTGCAGGAGAGTCGCTTCACAAGCCATGAAGCAGGTCTGCAGATGTCTTATTTTTCTCTCCCCTCTCTGCCTTCTGCTCCTCTCTCCATTTCTCTCTGTCCTATCCAACAACAATGACCTCAATAACTATAACTACAACAATAAAAGCAAGGGCAACGAAAGGGAATAAATATTTTTTAAAAAAAGAAACATTTTCATAAACTACATCATGCTCAAGTTGAAATGAGTGAAATTCAGAGGAAAACAGTTCTGAGCAGAAACTCAGTGCCACACTCAGAGGTTATTAATAATGATAAAACGAATTCTGCACCTCAGTTATTTGCATCCTTCTGTATCGAGATGTTCAGTACTTGTTTAAAGACTTTCCTGTTAAAAATTGTAAAAGCATGTGAACTTAGTAAGAGGACACAAAGGACTAATTCTGCTTTGTTAAAACCTACTAATGTGTGTCAAAATGTGATTATGGCTTGTTGACAAGGAACCATTGGATGAACAGAATTCAGTGTTTTATGGGACTAACTTGTTGGCAGGCACAATTAACAGTGCCAACACCACTGAAACCAGCCAACTCTTTTATCTTCAGTAAGTACTCTGTCAAATAAGACATCAGTCCCTTTAAATTTTAGGTAATGAATAGAATTCATTTAGACTTTAATTTACAATGTGCAGCTCAGATAGGTTATCTTTGATTAGATTATCTTGGTTTTAAAATTTTTTTTGAATATTTATTCATTTTCCCTTTTTGTTGCCCTTGTTTTATTGTTATAGTTATCATTGTTGTTGTCATCATTGTTGGATAGGACAGAGAGAAATAGAGGAGGGAGACACAGAGAGAGGGAGAGAAAGATAGACACTTGCAGACCTGCTTCACCACTTGTGAAGCAACTCCCCTGCAGGTGGGGAGATTATCTTGGTTTTTAATGCTGTTCTATTCATCTGCAGGAATGCTGAAGAGGATGGAACAAAGATTGTAAACCTGTCTAGACTTCAGAATCATCTGTGAAGTTATATCAGGGTGAAAAAAATGAAAAATTGCTTATTGCTTTTAAGAAAACTAAATTTTTGGAGGACCTTTTTTCTGAAGAACTGGTTTAATTATTGGAGAAAGTGAGAAAGGATCGATGTGTTGGGGATGGTGACAGAGTTCTCCTCCTTCACTAAACTGGGGCAATGGACCATCTTCCCTGTAGCCCCACATTGTGCAGTCCAGCTGTCAGAGGAGAAATAAGCTTTTCCTTGAGAAATGAAGTCTAGCATCATACTCAGTTTCTTTAAAGTAACTAAACAGTATTTATTCTGGTCCCCAAATGAGCTTCCTTTCTGAACTCGACTTCATTGGCACCTTAACACGCCCATATCAATTAGTCTTGGAAAGTAGGAGTCATCCTTGATTCTTTTACCTTTTATATAAAGTCAGTCACCAAACTTTTCAGGTTCTAACTTGGTCTCTTTCAGGGTTACCTTAAGCACTACATGCCGTAACAAGCTTTAGATACACAGGGTTTCTTCCTGCTTCAAAAGACTATTATGATGACCATTAATATTTGAAATTAAATGTTGGAATGTAGGATTGAACACTTATGATAGAATATTAATGATAAACTTTTGTTTTTATTTTATTTTATTTTATTGTTGACCAGAGCACTGCTCAGCTCTGGCTTATGGTGATACAGGGGATTGAACCTGGGACTTTGGAGCCTCAGGGATGAGAGTCTCTTTGCATAACCATTATGCTACCTACCCCCTAATGATACATTTTGAACAAGAAAACACTGAATTTTAGATCAGATACCTAGAATTTCAAAAGTCATTTTCAACCGTCTAATTATTGCTAGTCTGTTTGCAATCACAAACTATAAAAAGGGGCTTGGTTTTATTTGATGTAGTGTGAGTTGTCTGGGAGGGTGGGTATGAAAGAGTTGGAAGCACCTGGTTGAGTGCACACATTATAGTGTACAAGAACTTGGGTTTGAGCCCCCGTCCCCACCTGCGAGTGGTGAAGCAGGACTGCAGGTGACTCTCCTTCTTTATCTCCCTCTCCCCTCTCAATTTCTCTTCGTTTCTGTCTAATAAATAAAGATGATCAAAAAAAAAAAGAAATAGTTTTGAGGACCAGGAGCTTTTTAGTATTTTGACTCTAGGTGTGGTAGAGTTTACATTGAAATATAAATCCACAAATGATAAATGACAAAATGACATAATTCTTTTGACCTAGGGATTATGTATATGAAACTAGTAAATATTGACATGCTTTCCTGAATGGTCCTTGGTGTTTACCATATATTTGTTTATTTGCTAATGGTAGAAGGCATAGTTACTTGAAGTCTGTATAGGCTTCTAGGGGCACCACCTTCTCCCTCCCCAGCATTGAACTTTTCTTTCTTTTTTTTTATATATTTATTTTATTTATTCCCTTTTGTTGCCCTTGTTGTTTTATTGTTGTGGTTATTATTGTTGTTGTCGTTGTTGGATAGGACAGAGAGAAATGGAGAGAGGGAGGGGAAGACAGAGAGGAGGAGAGAAAGATAGACACATGCAGACCTGCTTCACCGCCTGTGAAGCGACTCCCCTGCAGGTGGGGAGCCGGGGTTCGAACCAGGATCCTCATGCCGGTCCTTGTGCTTTGCGCCACCTGCGCTTAGCCCGCTGCACTACAGCCCGACTCCCTGAACTTTTCTTTCTTATGCTCATGAACTCAGTCATGATGTGAACCTCCTGTGTACACTGGACATCCTGCTACCTTTGCCTCATTTTCATTATAAATTTAGTTTCGACTTGAAGTTTTTGTTCACTTGGCTGATGTCTAATGTTCAAGCTGTCACTTTCTACTTCCTACAAAGTCAGCACCTGCTATCTCTTAAGAGTCTTCTCAATTTTCTTGGGAGCTAATAATTTATTTCCCCTGAGCACCAGCTGCAGTCACTGGGACTGACTGATTTTTCTGAAGGGAGTAGATACTTGATGTTCTTTTGAAGAAGAATGGAATTTGATTAAAGATTTTAGGAAAGGAAAAGTATTTGATGAGGCATTTAGGAGAGATGGAAGAATGATCAGAAATATGAAGATAAGACATACTCAGTATGTGAATTATCATATGGTACAGTGAAACTGTATCATATTGTTTGGCTGTGATAGGGGCTGTCATTGGGAAATTCAAATTCATAGAACTCAGTAATATCTAAGTTGTTATTTAGTGTTATCTGTTGTTTATAAAACTTTTGTGGGTGTAACTGTGTTAGGCCCTTCATGAAATATTTTCAGTTACTTCTTAGAAACTGTAGTCTCAGGCTAGGAAGACAATTACCATAATGGTTATGCAAAAAAGGATTTCATGTCTCAGGCATTAAAGGTTCCAGGTTCAATCTCTAGCACCACCATAAATCAGAACTGAGCGGTGCTCTAGTCTTTCTGTGTCTGTCATTAAAATAAGCAAAGAATTCAAACAAAACAAACAATAGTCTGGTGTAGAAGAAGATAGTATCATCTGAAGAAATTGGAGTTTAGGTTAAAACTGATTGAGCTACTAAAAAAGTTAGATTTGAATCTACATTTCTTCTAATGTACTGTCTTCTAACGCATGTAGATAAATAAAGTTGCTTTGCAGTGAGTGACCTAGATTTTACACATGAAATTTGCAAAAATCTTGCCCTTGTCCCCATGGTGAGTTGATTGCTATTATATTGGATTAAGGGAAGGGCCAAGATAGTAATGCGTCAGCAAAGCTACAAGTAGAAATCCACTACACGGGAACATGGACCAATGGCATGAAAAAGACTATTTTTGACAGAAAAAATAATAATGACTTCTTGATATCTGAGACTTAATAAAAAGATCAGTGTTCTAGAACAGATATTGAAGGCAGTGTTCTGTAATGTAGTCAGTTTCACAAAGCTGTCTTCTTAGAGTTTCAAAAATGAAAATGGAGGCCATACAACTGAGGGGTTATTGAGTGTGAGGGCAGGTGGCTAAATAAGTAATTTTTATTCAGAAGTAAAACTTAGACTGTATCAATTGTTGACCTATATACCCTTGACATAAAACTTTTCTTGCAGAGTAGGTATGATTGATGTAGTCTGTACACACAAGCTTATAAGTTGCATGCATAAAAATAGGTCTGTATGCATACTGATATTATTAAATGTGATTTCCTTACATCTCTGTTGATTGGACAGGAAAGGGACTTGAGCATCAACTGTTTTGGGTTATCAACCAAAGAGTAGGTCCCTTGCTTTAAGGAATAAATAAATACACAGTTGATAACATTGATATCTTTTCTGAAAATTCAGAACTTATTTTATTTCCTTTTAAATCCAAGGTTGTCCCACATCCAGAAGAAAGTAGGCTAATGGAATTCCTGCAGGTAAAGATAGGATTTTTCTAGATGAACAATTCTTGGGGTAGATTATAATTGCTTCAAAAGGAACTAGGTCCTCACAGTTCTTTAAGACATAGCATGGCCTAGACCCTCTCAGTTAGAAGATGGCTTTGAACAAATATGCTAGTTCACTGCTGTGTTGATGGAAAATTATCAGTAAATCTCTGGTAAAAATTTGGTTATGAGCAATATAAACCTGTCTTAAAGAAATACATGGTAAATGAACTTCCCCCCCTTTCAAATTATTTCCTTGGGATGCCTTCACTTACGGTTTCTGTGATCAAACTTTTTTGCTCTGCTATTTTGATTTAAGAGTTCTTTAAAAGGATAACTTCCAGTTTACTTAAAAAGCATTTGCTTCTTTTTATAGTGCCACTTAAGAAACTTTTTCCACTAGGAAACTTTTTTGCCACTTTATTCTTGGGTACTTAATACATTTTTACTGTAAGTTATGCTACATTTGAGAAAGTTCCTATTGCTACACGGGTTTCAAGCTGAATTTATGGCGTTAGGGAATATTCCGAATCTGTGAGTTAGGCCCCATTTCTGACATTGGTTAGTCAATGCATTGTGCTTATTGACATTGGAATCATTCACAATTTTGCCTTTAGAAATCATAGATGGTGAAAGAGTCTACCATATTTTGCTTTCTGTGTTTTAAGGAGGCTATATTAACCTATAATAATTAATGAGTTATTATAAGTAACTGTTGATTATGTACAAAAAGAAAAAAAGAAAACATTGATTCGTTGGGCTTCATTAAAACTAAAATTTAATCCTTTGTGAAAGTCATTGTTAAAAGAGTGAAAAGACAAGCCACAGACTAGGAGAAAGTCATTGTAAAGGACCGGTATCGAAAACACAAAGAAACCTTAAAACTTAGCAAGGAAAGTTCTGTCTTGTTTAAGAATGGGTGTGCAGAAAGTAAAAGTATAAAGAACAGTGAAGGTATGACCACAATCTCTCCGGGGGAGAGAATAAAGGAAAAGCGCCCGTTTCCTTCAATACTAAAAGATTGTACTTTACTTCTTGGTGGTGGTTTCTACAGGCTTCTACTTATAACTCCTTAAATTGTACATAGAGTGTTGCTTGATAGAAAGTTTTCAGTATTTTTATTTATTTATAAGAGAGAGAATATCAAGTCATCACTTGCACATGTAACACCTGGGGTTGAACTCATGACCTCATGCTTTTAAGTCCTTATCTCTTAACCACAATTCCACCTCCCAGGCCACGAGATGTGTTTTTTTATTTAAATGAAACTCCTAATTCTAAAAAATAATTCAAAATGTTTGTAGCTCAGTGGTGTTTAATGTATTTATAATGAGGTATTACTTAGTTATTAGTTTCAAACATTTTTCCCTTACCCATTAGGACTCCATTGTTAAGTATTTTTCACACTTCCCCAATCCACATGTCACTTAGATCCTATTTTTTTTTTAATTTCTAGATTTACCCTTTTTAGATATATCTTAGGAAAGAAGTTGTACTATTGATATATGTAACTTTAGTTTAACTTTCACCTGATGTAACGTTTTCAAAATTCAAATTGTACAGTCATCACTTAACATGTCAGCTAACAGTGCTCTTTAAGTGACCAAACCATTCTAATAATCTAATAATCTCAATAATCTAAATAGCCAGTAACCTAAGTAATCTAAATAACCCTCTATACTAGTGTAATAGGCTAGCTACTATCTAGATTTTTGTGATCACACTGATATTTGAACAATGATGAAATTTGCCAGTGTTTCATTTCTCAAAATATACTGCAGTGGTTTAGTGACACATGACATTATACATAACAGTATAACCATTGAACATCCGGCTTCTCACCTTTCCATAATTACAAATTTTTCTTTTTTTTTAATTTATTTTTTATTTAAGAAAGGATAAATTAACAAATCCATAGGGAATGGTGTTTATGTACACTCCTAGTAAAGGGTAGTCATTTAAACCACTAGATAATTAATATGAGGGGGGAAAATTAATTGTATGTCTCGAAGTTTTTAAAACACTGAGTCTTTTTAATATATAGGATGTGTATTTGATGTGCGGACTCTCTCAAAAGCCTAGACCAAGTAGATCAGAAGCAACCAATAGCACAGCTATATACAATATACAAGATACTGGGTACTGTACAGCAAACCCTAACAGAAGGACTTTTCAAAGTTAACCCAATTACCAAATAATGTGATGATAACATTAACTTTCCATTGTCTTTTTGAACCCTAAGACAGCAGGAATCTCACATCTCCACTATAGAGCCTCTACTTCCCCCAGTCCTAGAACCTTTGGATAGGGCCCACTTTCCCTGCAAAGTTTTCTATACACATTCAGTACATTAGTCATAATGTATGTTAAGTCTGGTGTGTGTGTGTGTGTATGTGTGTGCACGTGTTTTCCTTTTGCCAAGAAATCGAAAATAATGTAGCATTAGGATTATTGTGGATTTACAAAAGAAGTTTTAAAATAACTGCACATTTTTAAGAACCACAGCACAGAACTGAGATGCTCTTTGATGTGATATTAACCTCATATAGGTTAAATGCAATATTAAAATATGTAATTTGTATAGAAATGCTTGGGTAGTATATTAAACTCACCTGAATGCTGTGCTCAGGTAGGCCTCTGTGATATAAGTGAATATCCAGTGAAAATCCTTGATAATTTATTCTCACCCATGATTGTGATTCTCTCCAGCCTGTAGAAAAAGTGATGGCATATGAAAAGATTTTTTTTTTTTGGATGAATTTCTACTTTAATAAACTAAAGGATAGAGGCTAAATTTTACCTTTAAAAGTCCGGAGAAATTTTGACTGTCAAAATGTCAGAAAACTTGTGCTCATTAAATCTTTGATTAAACAGTCTATAATGGCTTTCTTTGTGTCTTTGTATCTTGAACTAGTGAGTTGGGTTCATTAGTAATCTGAGTGTTGAGAAGGTGTGATAATTGAGTTAAATTTACTGCCTTTATTGTTATGTGGCTGGTAGCAGTGATGATATTAGTAGTGATAGACATACTTTCTTTGTATGTAAAGAATGCCAGAATATCCCATGAGTTTAAAGCTAATGTATAGTAGGCATGCTTAGTGAAATTAAGAGTTTAGCGCTAGGATTTCACTGATGTGTGGACCATAAATAAACCAAGCAAATGAGCAAACCAAACAGAAACAAGCCCTTAGATTCTGGCCACAGTATGGTAGTTGCCAGAGGGAAAATGGAGGAGTGTGTGGAAGGGAAGAGTCTGACTGGTGGTGAATGTTAAGTAGGTCGTTGTTGGTATGGTTGATAAATGCGCTGGTTGGGTTGCGAAGCTGCGCCTCTGGGACGTATACAGTGTTAAAAAACGTGTTACTTCAACTGTCAATTGTCAGTCTGTAATAGTAACTACCAAGTGGATTTTTAAACTGTACAAGACTTGCATTTTGGTCTTGGGAAAGTTAAAGGCAAACTCATGTCTCATAATGAGTCTTGCTATTTCTCTCTGAATTGGTTATAGATCATAGATACATACCCAAGTGGCCCTTGGCAGAAAAGAAAGGTCCACTTCTGCATTAAGAACTCCATGGTACAACTTTGACGTTGTTCTAACTCACTCTCATTTCTTCAACTGGCATCTCTCAGCTTGGTTCCTTACCATTTGTGACCTCTCACTTGAAGCACCGCAATTCTCCCAGAAGACTTGAATCAGTATGGGGTCTTCCCATAAAGGGCCACTCCTTATTTTTCCATATTTGATTTCTACAACAGCTCCTTGCTGCCCTCTTCTGGCTGTGACCCAGTGTTACTGAGAATATTTTAGTTTTTAATCCTTAGAAACACCTTGGACAGACCATGGTTCTCATACCTGCCTGCACATTAGAGTCTTTATAATTTTTTTTAAGAAACTTATTGTTTGGATGATACTTTTAGAGATTCTGACTTACATGGTCTGGGGGGGGGAGTAGGGGAACAAGCTCAGGCATCAGCATTTAAAATTTATTTTAATTTTTTCAAAATTTATTTTCCTTTTTGTTGCCCTTGTTTTTCCTTTAGTATTTATTTATTTATTTATTCCCTTTTGGTGCCCTTGTTGTATTTATCGTTGTTGTTACTGATGTCATCGTTGTTGGATAGGACAGAGAGAAATGGAGAGAGGAGGGGAAGACAGAGGGGGAGAGAAAGACACCTGCAGACCTGCTTCACCACCTGTGAAGCGACTCCCCTGCAGGTGGGGAGCCGGGGACTTGAACCAAAATCTCTCCAGAAACTCACTTAAGCCATAGATAGGCACCAAGCTGCCGATGATGCTATGATTTCATCCTGAATTCCCTGGGTTCACCAGTGTGTCCCAGAACCTCACCTCTCCAAAGCCCTGCCTCACTAGGGAAAGAGAAACAGCTTGAGGGTGTGGATCCACCTGCTAATGTCCATGTCTAGCAGAGAAGCAGTTACAGAAGCCAGACCTCCCACCTGCACCTCATAGAGAATTTTAGTCGATATTTCAGAAGGGTAAATGTTAAGGGATGATGACCAGAGGGCTCCAAATTCCTAGTTCCATCAGGACCCAAAGAGAGAAGAGAGAGAGAGAGAGAGAAAGAGAGAGGGAGAGAGAAAGGACACTGGGAAGTAGTAGGTGTGACTTCGAAAGGAAGAGAAAGCAGGGCCATAGAAAAACGGTGGACAAATATATAAATATAAAGATAGTTCTGGAAATAATAACCCGTATTTGTGATCTTGGGAGAACTACTGCAGTTTCCAGTGGAGGGAAGGGGACACAGAACTCTGGTAACAGGAAAGGTGTGGAATTATATCTGTTACCTTATAATTTTGTAAATGAATATTAAATCACTAATAAAAATGTGTGGGAGATCAAACAGGTCTTAGCACATGCTCATGCTCAACTTTTTCTATGTTTTAAGATGAGAGTGAAGGAAATTGAGAAAGAACAAAGCGTGACTCTACCATCCATTGGAATTCTTGCTATATCTTTTTTTTTCTTTAATTTTTTTCCCCTTTTGTTGCCCTTGTTCATCATTGCTGTTATTACTATTGTTGTTATTGCTGTCGTTGTTGGATAGGACAGAAAGAAATGGAGAGAGGAGGGGAAGATGGGGAGAGAAAGAGAAGACACTTGCAGACCTGCTTCACCGCTTGTGAAGCGACCCCCCTGCAGGTGGGGAGTTGTGGGCTCGAACCGGGGTCCTTATTCTGGTCCTTTCGCTTTGCATCATGTGTGCTTAACCCGCTGCACCACCACCCGACTCTTGCTATTTGTGGTGCCAGGGATTAGACCCAGAGACCCATGCATGTGAGGCAACCATTTTAGCACTGAATCATCAATATGCAATGATATGTAGTAAATCTTTATATATACATATATATTACTGAGTTTTAAAAAATTTGTTCTCATATTTCTATTACAACCTAATTTAGGTTGAAGTACACCTAACTAATAACTAAAATTAGCATATTTCTATTCCTTATTTTTATAAATCATGTATTTGACCAATTTTGGAGGATTAAAATAACACTCGTGAGCTCCAGCTTTGCAAACCAGCATGAAAATGTCATACCAATGTATTTTTGGGGATATTTTTTGGTCCTAATTTTCTGGAGTAAAACTAAAGTCCATTTTCATTAGATAGCATGATTCAGATTATACTGAAATAGTATAATTTAGACATACCTAAATTATAGTTTGGAATGATACATTTTCAGCTTCTGCTTCTGTTAAGATAACAGACAATGTTTACAGTTCTAAGTTGGAAACCCTCCTAGTAACAGATTTTGATTGAGAACTTGTCAGTCACTGTAGCAGCTGCTTTAGACTGCATTTATATTTAAATGGGAGAAAGTGATCTGTTTAGAATTTTAAAAGTTGTTGCCATGGCAAACTTAACTTGCTAGCTCATCCTTTATCTCTACTATTGAAGTGATCTATTTGACTGCTCACTCCCATGAGTGAGGAGGATGAATTGTTCAGTGGCAGAGCTTTCATTAGGACAATGTTGAATGCTTCCAAATGGGATATAAAGTAGAGAGACTAAAGCTTTCTGAGACCTCTGACTTTGGTTAGTTATAATTTGAATTAATCCTAAAAATGGGCAGGATAAAGCTAGAGCATCTTTTAAAGAAACGTTTGAATGTGATTTAATGTTTTGACAAATCCAACAAATAACATCAAAATTATACTTGTGGAAATGACATTCTTTTATTTGAGTAATGTGGACTTTTTTTTTTTTTTTTTTTTGAGCGTGAGATGATGTGTAAATTGACCTTTTCCTTAAATTTTTTGTTTCTGTTTTTAAAGAAACATACCCAGGGCCTCCTACACTACAGGGCCATTCAATTTTCTGCTTGTTGGTTTGAAAACCCTAGTATCATATTCTTGCTGGAGTAAGTAAGGTTTGGAGAATAACAGTGTTTTACTTTATATTAACATTTCTTACAAGGGGAATAGTAATTCAACTTCTGCCAGACTAATAATTATCTACGCCATGGTTATTAACCCTACACTAAAAAAGAGCTTGTTCTTTTTTATTTGTTTTTATCAACAGAAAATGTAAAATGACTGGAGGGAATCTTTTTCCATTGTTGCACCTCTGAAAATCACATTCTTTTAATGAGGAAACCTTTATTGAGAACAGACTATTGCTTACTGCAGTTTGTGTGTTTTTGACTCTTATTGAGCACTCAGATATCTTGCCATTCTATTCTGGACTGTAGTGTTTATGTGGAGAAGTCTGTTGCTAATCTTACGGGTTTTCCTCTGTAGGTGACTCTTTGTTTTTTCTCTAGCAGCCTTCAGGAGCCTTTCTTTATCCTTATTCCTTTCCATTCCAAATATGATGTGTCTTGATGTCTTTTAAGTTTGGGTTAATTCTGTTTGCGACCCTTTGGGCTTCTTGAACCTTTATGTCTTTTATGTTGTTTATACTAGAGAAGTTTTCAGCTATTATGTCCTGAAGAATGCTTTCTTCCCCTCCCTTTCTTCCTCTGGTAAGCCAATAATGCCTATATTATTTCTTTTGAAGTCATCCCAATAGGTCTCTGTTGTTGTTTTCAGAATCTCTTAATCTCTTTTTGAGATCTCTCACCTTTTTAGTTGTATCTAATTTGTCCTCAATCTTGCTACTTCTGTCTTCAGCCTCATTGATTCTATTCTCTCTCCCCTCTACTGTTTTCTGGAGTTCATCTATTTTGTTACCCTGTTCTGGTACTGTTTTAGCTTGTTCAGCTAGTTGTGTTCTTAGCTCAGCTATTTCAGCTTTCAGCTCTCTTAATAACCTTGAGTTAGTGTTTTCTTCCAGAGTCTCATTTGTTGTTTCTGCATTTCTGATGACAATTCTTTCAAACTCTTTACTCATTCCTGTGATTATTTCTTTAACTAGTGTTTAGATGTTGACCTCATTATTTTGTGGTTCAACCTTTGGTTGGCTTTTAGCTGGACTCTTGTCCTGGTTCATTTCTCCAATATTTCTTGTTGGTTTAACCATTTTATATAGTATGTTATGAGATCCCTCTCTTAGTACTTTTCAAATTACTGATCACTCTTGTCTGGATTGACTTGTGTCTAAGTAAGGGAATTAAAGGGTTCATATTTGTGGAAATTGACAGTTGTTTCAGTATTTTAATCCCTGAGTTGGAGCACAGTGTCTTAACAGCCTCCTTGGTTCTTTTTCTTCCATGTAGGCTATGGGAGCCTGAGAGCTTTTAAACTATAAATAGGCTTCTTAGCTTAATCAATGACTCCTGAGCAAGAGACAAAGCAGGGTGGGGCAGAGATAATCCAGTGGTTATGCAAAGAGACTTTCACAGCCCCATCACTGGGCCATGAGGTATAGATTTTCTCCTGAGTTTCCTGGTTAGTTCTCTGTCCCCTGGTGTCAGCACAGGGCCTCCCCATCCCCGCTGCTCCAGATTCCGAGGGCAGTAGCAATGGAGACTCACAGTTGCATTTGGTGAGTCTTAGGGGAGTCCTCTCCTCTCTTCAGCCATCTTTTTGTTGGTGAAACAGGCTGGAGGTGGTGTCTCAGCTGGCAAACTGCCAGACTGTTACCAGCCACTTAATCTCTCCCTATAGGCTCCTCTCTGTCCACAAGCCACACATGTTTGCACTCACCAGTGATTTGGTGGGTTCCTGAAGTCATTCCAGTCCTATCTTGTTGCAGTCCCAGGTGGTCTCCTTGGATATTCCTAGTTGACCCAGGAGAGGTGAGAAACACCAGTGTGTTTTTGACTCTTAATCTATTCTTTGAGCTATGTGCAGCATCTGAGCATAGTATTAATGTCTTTCATTAACATGAGGGATTTTTATATCTTGTCAGTTTGGCAACTTTAAGACTCACCACTTTTTTTGTTTTGTTGTTGTTGTTCTTTTTATTGCCAACAGGGCTGTTGCTGGGGCTTAGGGCACTATGAATTCATGGACCTGGCAGCCATTTTCTCTCCTTCCTTCCTTCCTTCCTTCCTTCCTTCCTTCCTTCCCTCCCTCCCTCCCTTTTTCTTTTTTTAAAGATTTTATTTATTTGTTAATGAGAAAGATAGGAGGAAAGAGAAAGAACCAGACATCACTCTGGTATATGTGTTGCTGGGGATTGAACTCAGGACCACCACTCTGGCACCTGAGATGCTAGGGACCTTATGCTTGAGAATCTAATACTTCATTACTTGCCGGCTACTGAGGGTAATTTTATCATTTTGGTTTTTATGTCTAGATGAGCAGTTTTGAGGGGCTGGGTGTTGGCTTAACCAGTAAAGCACACCTGTTTAAATGTATGAGGATCCAGGTCCAAGTGTCCAGTACTCCCTGTGGGGAAGAAGTGTCTTGAGTGTTAGAATAGTGCTGGAGGTCGGTCTCTCTCTCTCTCTCTCTCTATCTCTCAACCTCTATCAAAAAGGAAAAAGAAACTGGCTGCTGTGAACAGTAGAGCCATACAGACATGGAGACTCAGCAATAAGCCTGAAGGCAAAACAAAACACCGTATGTTAATTTTGAAATAAGTAGGACATTCTTTTCCATTCATCCCATGTATGACCAGAAGCGAGACTCAGTGTATTTAAATGTATTATTATCATCAACTAAACAATAATGTGGATGAATATGACGTAGATAATCTGGTTTAACTTAACATGCTCTGAAAAAATTATCATTATCAATTATTATCAAAAATTATCATAATTGCACTCTTAATTGAATGAAGTTTAATGGATCTAGAATTGAAAATACAAAGGGACTGGGTGGTGGCACCCCTTGTTGAGCGCACATGTTATAATGCAGCAAGGACCTGGGTTCGAACCCCCAGTCTCCACTTGCAAGGGGAAAGCCTCACAAGTGATGAAGCAGTGTTGCAGGTGTCTCTTTGACTCTCCCTCTCTATGTCCCCCTACTATATCAATTTCTGGCTGTCTCTATCCAATAAATAAATAGTTTGAAACAAATTAAAAAAGAATAGAATTGAAAATACACCGATAGCGGTAAGGAGAATTGAACTAGATCGACGTTTTTTTTTTTTTTTAATTTACTATTATCTTTATTTATTGGCTAGAGACAGACAGAAGTCAAGATGGAGGGGGTGATAGGGAGAGAGACAGAGAGACGCCTGCAGCCCTGCTTCACCACTTGTAAAGCTTTCCCCCTGCAGGTATAGGCCGGGGTCTTGAACCTGGTGAGATCGAAGTTTCTTTTGACAGTATCTATGTAAATTCTTCAAAAAAAAAAGTTTTTTTTCCCCTTTTTAAATTTTTTATTGATTTAATGACTTTTTTTAAGTAGGCATTTTATTATTTTTGTATGGAAAGCCAGCCATATGTACATGGGTGATTTCAGTCATCTTGCTGCTTTTTCATGGAAAAGATAGGACGACAGAGATAGGGAGAGACCATAGCTCCACCAGGCTAGAAACTGGGCTGGACACATAGGAAGTCATGCCCCTACCCTGTGAGTTTTCTCTCTGGCCTCATATGTGATATGGTGGGGGCCAGGCCGGTCCGTAGCGCACCGGCTTGAGAGCACATGGTGCAAATCACAAGGACCAGGGTAAGTATCCCGGTTCAAACCTCCAGCTCCCCACCTGCAGGGAGAGTCGCTTCACAGGTCTTTACCCTTCTCTTCATTTGATTTATTATGTTCTCCTTAGAAAACAAATCTCGTTGTATAAGACAGATTGCCATATTAACATTAACAATGGTGTTAAAAATCTTAGTACGTTGTTGCTTTCCAAGAGAAGTGACTGACAATAGAAGGCTGACTAAATGAGTTTCTTCATTCACTACTAAAAATGCCTATGATGAGACCTCAGTCATGTTGTGTACGCTACACATTTATGATTAGGACATGTGATAAGTAAGAGTTGGGGGAATGAGTCCACCTGCCAACGCCCATGGCCACTGGCGAAGCAATTTCAGAAGCCAGGCCTTCCACCTTCTGCACCCCATAGTGATCCTGGGTCCATGCTCCCAGAGGGAGAAAGAATAGGAGAGATGGGAGTCTGGCGGTAGCGCTGCGGGGTAGGCGCACCGCAAGATCAACGTGAGGATTCCGGTTGGCGCCCCAGGCGCCCTACCTGTAGGGGAGGGTCACTTCACTAGCGGTGAAGCAGGTCCTGCAGGTGTCTTTCTCTCCCCCTCTGTCTTCTCTTCCTCTCCCCATTTCTCTCTGTTCAAGCCAACAATGACGACAATAATAATAACTATAACAGTAAAACAAGGGCAACAAAAGGAGTCGGGAGATAGTGCAGCGGGTTAAGCGCACGTGGCGCAAAGCGCAAGAACCCACATAAGGATCCGGGTTGGAGCCTCCAGCTCCCTACTTGCAGGGGAGTCGCTTCACAGGTGGTGAAGCAGGTCTGCAGGTGTCTATCTTTCTCTCCCTTTCTGTCTTCCCCTCCTCTCTCCATTTCTCTCTGTCCTATCCAACAACAACGACAACAATCAAACAACATGGGCAACAAAAGGGAATAAATAAATATTAAAAAAAAAACGGAATAAATAAATATTTTAAACTCAAAAAAAAAAAGAATAGAGCTTTCAAGGGAGGGAATGGGATACTGAAGTCTGGTGGTAGAAATTGTGTGGGATTGTACTCTTATTCTATGGTCTTACATAATATTTTTAATCTGTAAGTAAATAAAAACAAAGAAAAAAAAGAATGACCCCTGCCCTGAGGTGACTTACAATCTAATGGGAGAGACAGATAATAAACTAATGAATAAAAAGGGAAATGTAGTATCATGAAGTTGATACATCAAACATCTGGCCTTGAAAGACAATATGTCAGCATGTAGGGAAAATAATAGTAAGTAAAACACACAAATTGCACAATTATATATATATATATATATGACATGCATATAGTTTGAGTTGTCAGAAAAGCAACTTTTTTTTTTTTTTGGCTTAGAAAAACATAAATAGATCATGAATTTTCTGACAGTCTGGTATATCAGTAACAGCTTCATCTTAGAAGATGGGTATCAGTCAGTCCGGGGAGTCAGTGCATTGGGCTCTCGAGCATGAGGTCAAGAGCTTGATCCCCGGCACCATATGTGCTATGGTGATGCTTTGGTTCTTTTCCGCTTTTGTTAATTAAATGAATAAACTAAAAATGGTTTATCAAAGAGACTGTTAAATAATATACGGAATTGATAACAGCTGTTCTGGCATGATGGCCCATTCATTGGCTTTTCTCCCTCAGCTTCTTGAAATTTCAGTATGCACATGTATTATTAAAAGTTGAGGACCTGGGTGGTGGCACACCTGGCTGAGTGCACATGTTACCATGCACAAGGACACAGGTTCAAGCCCCCAGCCCCTACATGCAGGGGGAGAGTTTTATAAGTGGCGAAGTTAGGCTGTAGATGTCTTTGTCTCTCTCCCTCTCTATCTTCTCCTTCCCTCTCAGTTTCTGGCTGTCTCTACCCGACTAATGAGATGAAAAGAAAAAAAAAAAAGAAGTTGAAAAATCACATAATAAAAGGAAAGGTTCTAGGGAGCCTGTTTAATTCTGCTTTTTCATATGTTGCTAATGGTGACCAAAACTGCTTAGTATTAGTGAACAGTTAGTCTATATAGAGGCAATGCCAAGTAAGTTCAGAGTTTGTTTTGATCAAGTAAGAACTTTAATTTTAGCTCTGGGGAAGTAGTTTTTATTCCTGGTCAGTTTCCAACACTATCAGGATATCTGGCCAAGAATTAAGCTCTTAAAAAACAGCTTCATTTTTATTAATGAAAACATGTCATTTTTATGAAGAAGAAGAAAAAAACTCTTCTAGTTCTCTCTGGCTACAGAAATACACTGGTGATATATCTAAAACTACATAGTCTCTTAGAGACTGGAGAGGATGGTGTTAAAATGCAGAGAGCACGGACTGAAGCTCTGGAAGGAAAAGGCTGCAAAGACACTTCCTTCATAGTCGATACATAAACTCACTGTTTATTTAAAGATAAAGTTATCCACATTAAAAAAAAAGTCTCTGACTTCTGTTGTCTACCCATATGTGCTTACTAATGTGTCAGAGGTTAGCAGTCAGTGACAGTAAAACTTAATCTTACAGCTTGCTAGAAACTGAAAAAAAAAGTTGTTGCTTGCTCAATTTGCAGAAAGTGGTCTAATTTAGAGGGGTTTGTTGTGTTTTATCTCTTCAACTATTATCATGGGTAATGTCTGCTTAATTCCGTGCTTTGTCAGCTCCGTCCTTTATATAATCTTCAGTAGAATGAGCACTGTGCTTGGAATTATTTTGTTTTGCTAAATATTACTTGTAAATGATGTTGATTTGCAGTAGACAGGAGAATTAGCAGTAAGATTAGCAGTTTTATTTTAAACCTCCCTAACCAAATAATAAGGCATTGAGGATCGAGAGCTATTTATTTTCCACATTAGGCAGAAGAGTGTAATCCTTTCTTTATTGTTGCTAGCATTGTCTTCAAGACTATGTAATGCTAGCTCCTAGCTTGTTTCTTTTTCTAGTGGATGGGTTTCTAGTACATGGATGGATTGGTATGAAACCTTGGGTCTTGCGATTATATGAAGACTTCTGAGGGGAATTATGGTGTATCTCAGGTGATGTTCATACAAGAATTACTCAAAATTAATAGGACCACTTCATATTACTTTCAATCCATATAGTAACTTTGTTTTACTCAGATATCTTAAGAACTCAGAAACAATTCTGAGAAGTTCTATAGGCCAGATATTTATACTTACATCTAAGTATGCATATTGGTGTCTATATATATTCTTTTCTCTTTACCTTGCAGGATGTTCATTTTCTTCCTCCTCTCTCTCTCTCTCTCTCTCTCTCTCTCTCTATCCTTTACCTTTGTGGGCCTACTTTTCAGGTAGAAAAAGAGAAAAAGACATAACAGCACCAAAATGTTTTTCTTTCCCTCTGTGTGGTAGGGGCTCTATCCCTGGAATATATCCCCCAAAATATTCCTCTGTTAAGTTTTATGATTGTGCTCAGTGGGCTGTGGAGATAATGCTGTCAGTAGAGTAACAGACGTTCATGCCTAAGATAGCGGATGTCATTGTCTACTATAAGCAAAACCCGAGATGTGCTCTCGTTTAAAAAAAAAAATGAGCTCACTAACCAGTTAAATAACTCAGTTGGTAGAATATAGCACTTGCAAGCCTGAGATTCATGGTTCAGTTTCCAGTACCCTATGTACCAGAGTGGTATAATTTGACACTCTCATGTGAGTCTCTGTCATGAAATATTAAAATATTAAATATTTTAAAAAGACTGCTCAGCATGTGGCTGCTGAATAATAAATACCGCTTTGCTGGGTACGTAAGGAGTCATGATCACATGGTATCTTCTTTGGATTAAACTATCATTCTATCTGTTGCTAACCAATGTACCGTGGTCTTCCTTCTTGCGTAGGAGAGGCTCACTCCCCATGATGATTTAAACAAAGGATGCTAGCTTCACCTCAGTTCATCTGCAGTGAGGATAAAGTTCTGGGAGAAGATGTAAAGCTTTCCCTTCTGAGTTTACATCAAGAGAAGAGAAATCTTCTTAATCTTCCAATCACTGGGATCAGAGCGGGTGTGGTGAGAATGCTGCCAGGGTTGGGACAAGACTTCACAATGGCAACTGTTGGGGATGTTTTGCTGCCTGACTTATTTCAGTGGAATACTCCAAAGCCGTAGCTCAAAAGACAAGCTTACACATACCAACATAACAGAACTTAATGAGTAGAACCTCCTTTCCCGTCTGTGTTATATTTGCTCTATAGCATCTTTTTTGCTTTAATCTTGGCAGTGTTTATTTTCTCCTAGAAGGGGGCCTCTGCCTGGGCCGGCAAGTAGCTCGCTTGGAAGTTGCTGCTTTGTCTTGTGTGCAGCCCAGGTTTGATCCCTGACCCCACTGCATTGAAAGAAGCTTCAGTACCGTGGTCTCTTTTATACTCTCTCTGCCTCTTGTGCCATCTGTCTCTATCTTAAAAAAAAAAAATTTGTACTATGTTTTTACAACTTAAATCTCCTTAAATAAAAAAAAAAAATTTAAAACCCTGGTTAAATCATTTGCGATTCCTTTGTTTTTGTTTTTTTTAACCTCTTTTATCTTTTATTCTTGCTATTTTCTGCCTTGCTATTTCTCTTTGCTCTGGTCTTCCTAGATATAAAATCTATTTTTAAATTAAATAATAGGTCCATGGGTCAATCCCAATTCTCTAGTGGGAAGGATTGAGAAGGATATATGTTAATTGTCTCCAAGACACTTTTGCAAGTTTAATTTATATCACATTTTTCTTTACTGTAAGAAGTGTTTGGGGAAATCTGAAATACAGTATGACCATTTTTTTTTCTGCTTTCAAGACTTTAGCTCATAGTATGTAACAGACCTACTATGAGTAATGACCTTCCATGCATATATGCCTGTTAGACAAAAGCAGTTTTTTAAGTGTGCTTTTTTTTTTTTTCCTGTGCATAACTTACTTTAAAAATAGCTCATTTTGGAAGTTAAACATGCTAAGTGTAAATCCCAATTATGCTACTTCCTTTGGCACAAGGCTAAGAAATATAACTCTTCTTAGGCATCTGTTTGGATAAAATTCATATACTTGGTTATAGAGAGAGAGTTACAAATAGTAAAGAACGTAAAAACAGCTAACTTTATTTGGCCCTTTTATACCCACATACATATATTGGAGAAAAAGAAAAATACTTCTCCCTTCACCTTCTAAGTTTTTACCTGCAGTAAACGTATTACAGGGCAGGTCAACATTTGGCCTTCATATATACAGGCACGCTTATACCCAGAAGAAAATGAGTTGACTCTTTGAGGTGACTTAGAATCTTGAGTTAAGTATTTTCTCAGTTGGGAAAAGGATGGAGGATTGTAGAAATCTTAGGAGAAAGTAAATGGCTTTTGGGAGAGTCTAATGAGGCCTTAGAAGAAAGGTTAACATAAGAATGTTAACATGTTAAACATAAGAATGGGGCAATTGAAAGGTTAAGTGTTTATTATTTATTTATTTAAATATTTATTTATTCATAAGACAGAGGTAGTGGTTAGGTGGAAGAATCACTAGGAAGAAGTGAGGCTTATAAGTTACTTCAAACAGGGTCAATATTCTTTTTTGCTGGCCTTTCAAATAGCTACTCATAAAATGTGTGCGGATTGACTCAGTTCAAAGGTGTGGCCCATTTAAACAAGACAGTAAATGGTTTATCAGAAGTGAAATGCCCAACTCCATTTTAAAATGATGTGAACATTTCACAAATGAGAAGACTGATATTTGGGAAGACTGATATTTGTGAGAATTTTTATGGACACCATGCTGACTACTAACTAGTCTCTTTGGTGAGAGGAGTCCAGTCTCTCTTAACTCAGAGTTTTCTGACATTTGAGCTCTTTTTGAAGGAATTTCCTTTAGGTGGGTAATGGATAATTCCCAGAAAGGCTCTGCCTGTGTTAGTTATTTTTCAGGTAGCCAAAGCTTAATATAGTAACTAAAAGACACATTTTAGGGTGCCATATCTTGAACTCATAGTCAAATCAGAGATTAAAATCAGAGATGATTTTAATTGTCTGGGAAACTTTTCTGTGTTTTGAATGACTCATCCTCTGAAAATTAGATTTTTATAATGCTTTCTTTGAATTTCTGTTCTTTTGTGTGCATTGACTTTCATTTGAAAAGTTTTTAAAGCTTCTGATCAAAAGTCTTGCTGGTCATTTATGCAACCGTACTTTCAAATCTAAAACCTACAAGAGAAGCCAGCTAGTTCACCTAGGTAGTGTGTCTGCTTTGTCATAACCCATGACCCACTCAGGTTGAAACCTGGCCTCCACTGGACCAGGGCAAACTTGCATGCTGTCATAGCTGTCTGCCCCTACCCCTTCTCTTTCTGTTGTGCCTCTCTTTCTCTATCTGAAAAAGTTAACCAGGCAGTGAAACCTTGGCTACAAGAACAACAGCAACAGTAATAATAATGTTAAATAATAATATCTGACAAGGATTGTGAAGGAATGTGGGGATTACTTTTCCTTTATCTACTACACATGCTGTTTACTGCTCAGATCGCTTGTCTTCCCCTTGCAAAAATCCAGCAGTGACCTTATTGCTATTACTCTTGTTTACATGTCCACCTAGACATACTGTTTTAAGGTTTTAATTTCTGAATAATTTAAAAGTTGGTTTCATACCCACTTCTTTAAGTTTTTTTTTAATTTAAAATATTTATTTTATTTATTTATTCCCTTTTGTTGCCCTTGTTGTTTTATTGTTGCAGTTATTATTGTTGTCGTAGTTGTTGGATAGGACAGAGAGAAATGGAGAGAGGTGGGGAAGACAGAGAGGGGGAGAGAAAGATAGACACCTGCAGACCTGCTTCACCGCTTGTGAAGCAACTCCCCTGCAGGTGGGGAGTCAGGGCTCGAACCGGGATCCTCATGCCGGTCCTTGTGCTTTGCGCCACCTGCGCTTAACCTGCTGTGCTACAGCCCGACTCCACACTTCTTTAAGTTAATGATTACTATGTGACCCATTTAGATTCACATAATAGGTCATGTTCTTGTGTCTCAACAGTGTTTATACACTCACAACTATATTGATATTTGCTGTTTATAACTGTGATGTCCTCAGAGTGTACCTTATTCCACCTATGACACATCACTGCAGATTTACATAAATTCACATTTGTCAAATTATACGGAGGAAAACTTACAATATAATCACTTCATAATCATGTAATCTGTTCAGTATGATTGCATTTTTCCCCATGCAATTTAGTAAGTGGGTGCTTGTCGAGACACTTAGTGACGTTCCATAGAGAATGCAGTCTTAGGCACTTTGTTATTCGGTACTCTTTATGCGTGGATATATGTGTGTAATATTAGAAAAATTAGAGGAGGACTCTATCTTCTCAGCTTCATTATGTACAGCAGAGTTCCTTTGCTTTGTTAGAGCTTACTAATCCTGTAAATGAAAATAGCTTACAAAATGACTCTTGGCTAGTTCTGAGTTCACGTGATGAGAGCTGTAGTGTAGATTCAGATTTTTTAACGCAAAAATGTTCCCCTCCTTTGAGGGAGGATCCATTTTTATTTCTCTTCCTGTTTCTTTTCTTTTCTGATAGAGGTTGAAAGAGATAGAGGAGGGGAGAGAGAGAGAGAAGAGATTTCTGCACACTGCTCTAGCATTTTTTTTAAACAGAGCACTGCTCAGCTCTGACTTGTAGTGGTGCAGGAGATCGAACTTGGGAGTTGGGAGCCTCAGGCATGGAACTGACCCATGACCCAGCACTGTGAAGCTTCCTTTGATTAGGTGCGGCTGGACTCCAACCTGGTCTGTCTGTGCACAGGGCAAAGCAGTGCATTATCCAAGTAAGCTACTTGGGTGATCCAGTACTTAATATTTTTAAATGTGTGACTGGGGTCTGGGAGGTAGCTCAGCCAGTAGAGTGCATACCTTAACATGGTCAAGGACCCAGGTTCTTTCCCGATTATCTTATATGGAAGCACTATTCAAAGGAGATGCTTCACAAGTAGTGGAGTGATGCGCTGGTGTCTGTCCTTTCTCTGTCTCTCTCTCCCTTCACAAAACAAAGATGAGAGTGTGCTGGGACAGTGGAATCATGAAGGCTCAAAGCCCCAGTGAAAACCCTGTAGCAAACACAACACAGTACAACACAACACAACACAACACAACACTCATGCTGGACTGGAAAGATAGCAGTGTTCATGCAAAAACGTTTTCACGTCTGAGGCTCCAAGGTGCCAAGTTCAATCCCCGCACTGCCATTGGTCAGAGCTGAGCAGAGGCCTAGTTAAAATAAATAAATTTACAGAACAGAATTTTTGTGGTTTATGCAATTTCACCCATACATGTATATTCAAATAATGTAGCTCAGTTAACCCTTGAACAATACAGGGGTTAGGGATACTGCACTCTACGATTTAAAATCTACTTGAAATTTTGACCCTCCCCCCAAAAAAAATTAATTAGTAACCTGCTGCTAGTTGGGATCATTGTACTCAGGGATAGCTTTAAAACATACTTAAACAAGTTAATTTCATATAGTGGGAAGTGCTCTTGGTGACTAGGACTGCTTCTTGACATTCGTGCTCAGGGGAACTCTCAGAGAAGGTGATTAAGATGATGAGAGAAGGGAGTCGGGCAGCAGCACAGTGGATTAAGCGCACGTGGCACAAAGCGCAAAGACTGGCTAAGGATCCCGGTTCAAGCCCCCAGCACCCCACCTGCAGGGGAAGTCGCTTCACAGGTGGTAAAGCAGGTTTGCAGGTGTCTGTCTTCTCTCCTCTCTGCTTTCCCCTCCTCTCTCCATTTCTCTCTGTCCTATCTAACAATGATGACATCAATAATAACTACAACAATAAAAAAAAACAAGGACAACAAAAGGGAATAAATAAATAAATATAAAAAATAATAGATGAGAGAACAACAGTGGTGATTGGTTTCTTAGAGTGTGGAGGTAAATTGCTCATATCTACATTTTTACTGAAAGTAGAGGGATATACTGTGTAAGATACTAAATACTTTAGAAACAGTTAAGTTTTGGAAACAGTAGCCACTTTTTGCATGAGAACCTGTAGCTCTAGATAGGAAGAAAAAGAGAGAAGTATTGAGCAGAATAGGAAAATAATCTGTTACATGAGAAGAGAAGCGACTTGAAAAGTGAGAAATAGACCTTCCCCAGACATTTGTTTTACTAGTACACATAACTCGTCTTGTCTGGAGTTGGTTCATATTCCCCAAAAGACATTGATTTAGAGTGGACAGCTACAGATGCATTTAGAAACACTTGTTCTTTTATTACTGGGAAGAGAAAGAAAGGACAAAAGAAAGAGAGAGCGAAAGAAAGAGACCATAAGATGGTTCCACGGGGGTGGGGGTGGTGGGAGAAATAGCATAATGGTTATGCAAAAGACTTTCATTCCTGGGTCACCAAAGGTCCCAGGTTCAGTCTCCTACACCAGCGTACGCCAGAGCTGAGCGGTACTGTGGTGTTAAAAAAAAAATTAAAAATTAAGGAAAAAAGAAAAAGTTTTGGGCCAGGCAGTGTCACACTTGGTTAAGTGCACACATAATGCTCACAGTTCAAGCCCCTGGTCCCCACCTGTGGGGGAAAAGCTTCACAGGTGGTGAAGCAGGGCTGCAGGTATCTCTCTGTCTCTTTCCTTCTCTATCTCTCCCTCACCTCTCAATTTCTATCTGTGTCTATCTAATAAATAAATAAAATACTTTTTAAAAGATGGTTCCAGGGATTAAACCTGCAACCCCTGGCCTTACACACACCAGTTGTGTGCTATTAATGTTTATCCCTGCCCACTTCTACAAATACATTTCTCAAAAAAAGATTGACTTGTTAATTTATGTACTAGAAAGGGTGAGAGCAACACCAGAGCACCATTCAGCTCTGGCCTGAGGCTGAACCTGTCGCTTTCTACATGTGACTCCTGTGCTTTAGCAGTAAGTTATCTCTCAGGTTGACAGATGCGTTTTCAGACAAGCAGTCTGTGGTAATAAAGCACATAAACAGACAGTCAAACAAGAACTACAAGGATAAGCAGTGGAATCAGAACACCACAGACTTCAGATATTGAAACTGTTAGACAGACTTAAGAATAAATACTTCAAATTATGACACATACAACACCTATAAGAAAATCATAAAAAGCAACATAACAGGAAGCCAGACTATTTATCTATTATTGCATAGAGAAAGAGAGAAATTGAGAGGGGAGGGGAAGATAGAGAGGGAGAGAGAGAGAGAGATATACCTGTAGCTCTCTTCATTCGTGAAGCTTTCCTCCTGCAGGAGAGGATCAGGGGCTTGAACCTGGACTCTTAACCAGGTATGTCACTGCCTGGCCCCCCAGACAAAATTTTTAGAAATGAAAAGTACAGTTAACAAAGTCAGTGAGCTTCTGTCCTGGTCCACACTGTGTCGAATTTTTTCATCATTTGAACCTTCCTACTGAGACTGACTGTACATTTTGGGAATGTACATAAAACACCTCCTTAAAGACCTTTGGAAAGCAGCTATGTAAACTGGATTTGAAGGGCCAATTCTTAAGAGAATAAAAGCTGGTGAAGATTTATATACTTAACTTATTTTCCTTGAGGAAAATTTCCAGTACTCTGTGCCAGATAGAACTCGGGCAGAAAGGACTAGTTTTACTGGTCTGAGGAGGCAGAACTGTCTAGTCTGGAGTCTACTTCCAGAGACAAGGAATTCTTTCATGAAAGATAGTTTAAGAACTACCAGCCCCCAAAGTAGACCCTCAGAAACCTGTCAGTCTTTAAAGTCCATCAAAAAGGAATTAGATGGCACATGTAAACCATCACCTAAATATCTTGCCAGAATATATGCACCTATGTGTAGTTGCTTTGTTCTTTAAGAGCTAAAGATGAAAGAGAATCTCTTTAAAGAAATATAATTGGCCAGACAATGTGATCTTTTTATGAAGTACAAAGGAGCTAGACTTTGTCCAAAATGCAAATAATACTTGAGATTTTAGAGATCAGACTATGAGAATAATATATCTCTGAATCATAACTGCCATTATCTGAACAAAGATATCTGTGACTCTTATCAGCTTTTCACTTGCTGTTCCTGATTGCTACAGGGGATAAGCATAAGCAGGATTCGGCTATCAAGAATTCCCAGTGGTTATCTATCTATCTATCTATCTATCTATCTATCTATCTATCTATCTATCTTTACCCCTAGAGTTTTTTGTTTGTTTTGTTTTTTTAGCTAAAGGGTTAGAGGGTGAGATGGGGAGAGAGAAAAGAGACCACCACACGTGCCTATCACTTGTGAAGATTCCTCTGTTCAGATTTTCTCATCTGGTGGCAGGGCTGGATGGAATCCATGTCTTTGCACAAGGCCCATGTGACCTCTGCCAGGTGAGTTACCTCCTAGCCCCTTACTTAGTATTTATTTTTAAATCTAATTGAAAGTTCCCAACTTATTTTTGCTTTCACATACAACTGGCTTTTAAATGCTTAGAGGAACTTAATATAAGCACTGAAGTGTCTTCAAGTTGACCAGCATGGCTAACGCATGACAAAATGCATTCAGCACCCACAGAACATGTAACATTCAGGAGCCTGTTTTTTTTTTTTTTTTTTTACAGGGCAGCGAGTTTTCTATAGAGCTATTACAGAGAATTAGTTTAAAAATACCTTCTCAGACGTACTTGTCTAAGTCCAGAAGTGTATCGCACTAGATAATTTCCAGGCAATAAAAAAGCAAAATGCTAAGCAAATTGTAGTTCTCTGTCTGTTTTATTTACTGTTCACAATAATTTTGGAGCAAAAGTCATTCCTGTACCTTTTTTTGTGAGTATTACAATTTCATTATATCTATGTGTGATTGTATTATGTTTATGGTCTTGCATTCTTAGGTTTCTTTTTTCATATGTATTTAATATACATATAATTTTGTTATAGGCATTTAGTTAATGACATGTATAATGTATTTTTATGCAGAATTAGTGAATGAACTTGGGGCCTAACATTAGGACCTCACACATAGTAAGAAAAATGCGACACAAGCGCGCACACACACACACACACACACACAGTCTCCTAGTCCTGTTAATAAGGAATTGTTTTAAGTTAGTGCTTTTCTGATTATGCCCAGTCTCATCTGATTAGAATTTATTTATACTTGCCATGTTTCAAACATCTTTATTAAGCTTTTTCATAAAATTAATTAAATATTTTTGTAGCTTTTCTTCCCATACCCTCCTGATCAGTTTTTAGTAATTCATCAAACTGCTCTTTTTCAATTTTTTAAACTTTATTATTTATTTTGATAGAGCAGAGAGAAATTGAGAAGGGAGGGAGAGTTAGAGAAGGAGAGAGGGACATCTGCAACACTGTTTCACCACTCTTGATGCTTTCCCCTGACCAGGGGCTCGAACTGGTTCCGTATGCATGGTAACATGTGCATTTAACCAGGTGTGCCACCACCTACCCCCCTGGGAGCTTATTTAGACAGGCAAAATCTTGCAGTTTCTGTCAGATTTACTAATTCAGAATCTACATTTTAACCAATTCTAATGATTTCTAGATGCATTACAGTTTGAGAAGCTTGTTTTCAGGTGCTGCGTACATAGCAGAACACATGATTTGCATGTATAAGTGCCCTAGTATCTTCACACCGCAAAGAGGATAATATGCATTTTTTGATTATGTCATCCCCCATTCCTACCACATCCTTTTATAAATGACACATCTGCTTTAGGTCCATTAAAGTCTCTTGTTCTTGAGAGTTTAAAGATTTTTGTTTCTCTACTCCCTTAACTAAAAAAAAAAAAAAAAAATTCATATAAGAGGAGAAAGAATTTCAGTCTTCAGCACAAATCTCTCTTTCCCTATTATTCTACTCCTCTCATTATGTTCCCAATAGCAAATGAACTTTGACTCGCCAGGGCACAGGGGCCATCTGCACGCCTTTGGGAGAGAGGGTGATTACTTTATCTCCCCTCTGAGAATAAAATGATGAATTTCTTACATAGAGAGGGAACCTGTTCATTGGTAAACTGATGCCCAGGTACTAAGCTCCTAGCTACATCTTTTAAGGTCATTAGGGTAGCAGCAGTGGATTTTTTTTTTTCCACATTAGAAAATGGGCAAAGCGTTGTGGTGGAACTTCTCAGCCTCCCAGGTCTTAATTGCTATTAATGTGAAATAATCTGCATTGCTACTTGATGGTAACCAGTTTTTCACAAGGCCCCTAAGTTCCCCATATCAAGCTAACAGGCCTACTCTGGCCACACTGAGAAAAATCAAACCCTTTTGGGATGACAGATCACACAGACTATTAAAAGATCTACTTAAATTATTAGGTTAAAAATAGAATGCCAGCAAGTTCATCTTACCAAGTGGTTGACTGTGAAGATGTTATTGAGTAGGTCTTTACCCCCCTCCCGCCCCTTCCCCCCAAAAGAAATAGAAGGAAGTTGGGGAGTCAGAGAGTTGAGAGAGGGAGAGCCGTGAAAGAATCTGTCCACCATCCATGGAATCCAGCTTCTTCTACCCCTCTGTACCCCCAGGACTCGGACCCAAGTGAATTACCTTCTGGTCCCTGAACATTAACTCTTAAGTTTCTATGTTTTATAGTTAACAGAATTTTCATGTTGTATAATAACTACTGCTAACAACATCATTTTACTTGCTAAAAAACAAAAACTAAACAAACCCTCCCAAGAATACAGTAGTTTTTTTTTTTTTAAGATTTTATTTATTAATGAGAAAGATAGGAATAGAGAGAGAAAGAGCCAGACATCACTCTGGTACATGTGCTGCTGGGGATTGAACACAGGACCTCATGCTTGAGAATCTAGTTCCTTAGCCACTGCACCACCTCCTGGACCACAGAATACAGTGGTTCTTATAAAAAAAAAAGAAATCAAATATTTTACTCCTAGGTGCTTAATGGCTTAACACTGATGTTTCATCGCTTAACATAAAGTGAACTGCCTTACAGTTGTATTCGATTTTACAAATGGGAATCATGCTAACTTATATAATTTTAGAGCCATTACAGATCATAACCCCTATGTTTTATAGGAAAGATTACTGAGAAAACAGTGAAATGCGTGTTTTGTTTCTAGTTCTTGCCAAGATAGTGTCTCCTAGGTTTTGATTTTTAGGCTGAAGTCCACAATCTTAAAAGGGATGTGAATTTTCCAGATTATGTTCACTTCTAATTTGAAATGAAAGGTTAGTATTTGGAATAAAAGACAACATTTGGCATCAAATTGTACATCAGACTAGTTTTGACAAAATACTTCATGTTCTTAAAAATGATCCAAAGAGTAGGATGAACTTTGTAGTTTGCTGCTGATGGATTGTTGGGAACATCTAGACCTGTGTGTTTACAAGATTCTGCCAGAATCTTGTAAGATTCTGCCAAGGTTCACTCTATATACTTTTTCCACTGTCTTTTTCTTTTTTAAAAACTTGTTTTGTGTTTTGTTTTAATGAGAGAGTTGTAGAGAGAAAGATAGAGAAGAGACTAGGTCACTCTTCAGCTCTGTTTTATGGTAGTGCAGGGGATTGAACCTGGGACCTTGGAACCTCAGGCATGAAAGTCTTTTGCATAACCATTATGCTGTTTCCCCTGCCTGGTGTTTCTTTATATGCCATGTGAAGCATTTTTATCTTAACTTTTAACATTTTTTAAATATTTATTTATTCCCTTTTGTTGTTTTATTGTTGTAGTTCTTCTTCTAGCGTTTGCCATTATTGTTGTTGTTATTGATGACGTTGTTGTTGGATAGGACAGAGAGAAATGGAGAGAGGAGGGGAAGACAGAGAGGGGGAGAGAAAGACAGACACAGGCAGACCTGCCTCACCGCCTGTGAAGCGACTCCCTGCAGGTAGGGAGCTGGGGGCTCGAACCGGGATCCTTATGCCAGTCCTTGTGCTTTGCGCCACCTGTGCTTAACCCGCTGCGCTACCGCCCGACTCCTTTTATCTTTCATTTTTATCTTTTATAGCTCTTGTGTCTTCAGCCATTTATGGCACAATAATTATATATTCAGATTTGCACTAGGGAAGATACTCTTGTTTGCTGTTTTATATCTAAAGCAATTTTGGTGTGTTTTACCCTCAGTTTTCCAAGAACCAAGGGATCCTACTGTTACCGGAATACACTCCAGATACCACCAGTCAGAATCACAAGTAATGCCTACAACTGCAGTATATTGGTTTCCAGGCTTTCTCTCCTTGTTTGCTTATTGTTTTTGGATGGAGTTCAAATCTTTGATGAACTGGTGGGTGGGTGGGTGGTTGCCATGTGAGCTCAAGAAAAGCTGTGAATAGGAAGATAAATCTTAGATTAAACAAGAGAGGGAGTTTTATAAAAAGGGGTCCAAGTCACAGTAACTTCCCCTCTGAGATGATGACCTAGACATACTGCTCCCCACACAGAATTACAAGTGTTCAGGGCAGTTGAGATGTCCAGGGCGCAGCCCTGAAGCCCTGTCTTATGGACAGTGAGGGAAGGCTGTTGCAGTAACTCAGATGCATGACTTTAATGATGTCTTTTTTTTTTTTTAAAGTTTTTATATATTTATTCCCTTTAGTTGCCCTTGTTTTGTTGTTGTTGTTATTATTGTTGTTGTTATTGATGTCATTGTTGGATAGGACTAAGAGAAATGGAGAGAGATGGGGAAGACAGAGAGAGGGAGAGAAAGAGAGACACCTGCAGACCTGCTTCACTGCCTGTGAAGTGACTCCCCTGAAGGTGGGGAGCTGGGGGCTTGAACCAGGATCCTTAAGCTGGTCCTTAAGCTTTGTATCACCTGCACTTAATCTGCTGCACTACTGCCCAACTCTTAATAATCAGTCTTAATTAGGAAAAGTAAATGGAGAAATAGAGCAAAGTATGTTTAAATTTTTTCCCCTAAAATGCTAAATTTCTAAATTGAATTGGTTGATGTCATCAGGAGAGCACGCGGATATATACGACCACCTTTGCACCTGACCGCACACTTGCTGTATCTCAGAATTTGCTTGTCTTTCTGAAACAACCACCTGACTCCGGAGTTTCTCAAGATGATCTTTGGTTAAACTTTGCTAATATTACAAGATGCAAATCTTCATCTCCTTTTGTAAAAGTCTGTTTCAGCGGTGTTTTCACTTGTTTTTTCCTGTCCTATCCTTTTCTGCATTATATGAGCTATCTACAAATGAAAAAAAATTTAATACACATTTAATATAACTGTATGAGTTTAGTTTTTAATGGCTGACAGTAGTCCTCAGAGGCCTGGGTGGTGCCACACCTGATTGAGCTCACATATTACCAGGCATGAGGACCTGAGTTCAAGCCCTTCTCCCTACCTGCAGGGGAGGGAAGCTTCATAAGTGGTGAAAACAGGCCTTCAGGCGTCTCTTTCTGTCTGCCTCTTTGTCTCCCCTATCCCTCTCAATTTTTCTCTGTCCTATTGACTAAAATAGGGGGAAAAGGGGACAGACAGCTGGCAGGCCAGAGTGGTGGATGTGAAGTGCTGGGTTGAGCCCCATTGATAACTGGTGGCAAGCAAATATATAAAATCCTCAACAATTAGGTTCTAAAAAATATTAACAAAAGAACCTTTTAAAGTTTTAAAGTTCAGAATAAAGAACTCTGAAAAGTGTGAACGTTTGAAGAAACTATGAATTCCTGGGTTTGTTTGATTAAAACCAGAGCACTGCTGAGTTCAAGCCAGGAACTGAACCTGGGACATACGAGCCTTAGAAATGAAAGTTTATTGTATAAACCACTGCACTACTCCCTCACAGTCCCCCTGCCACACACACTAACTATATATATTTTTTCTTTTGCCTCCATGGTTATCACTGGGGCTCAGTGCCTACACTACGAATTCACTGTTCTTGGGGGCCATACTCCCCCCCCCCCAATTTTATTGGATAGTACAGAGAGAAATTGAGAGAGGGGGAGAGAAAGATAGACTCCTGCAGATATGCTTCTCCGATTGTGAAGTGACCCTCCCCCCCTGCAGGTGGGTAGTTGGGGTGGGGGCTTGAATTGGGATCCTTGCTGGGGTCCTTGCAATTTGTATTATGTATGTTTAACCCGGTGCACCACACTGCCTGATCCCCCCAATTGCATTTTTTCAGTAACACTTATTCTTAATTCTTTTGGAAAGTGAGGACTTTGTTAACTGCTAATTCACACACATTTTTGCAACAGCGTATTTACAGTCCCTGTGAGATCTGGGGAAATGCTCATTGTTTCTATCTAATGTTTTCCATTGCCTTAAAATGCACTACTACCACTTAGGGATAGTAGTGATTTAATGAAAAAATTAGCATTGACATAACCCACTTAACATGATTTTTGCAGCCAAATATCTAGAAGACGTTTAGTAATACTGAGAGCCAGCGGACTTGCTAAGCTAGTTCAGTATAGCACTGCTCAAGAAGGCAGAGGCCCCTGAAATAGATGGCATCGAAGTTAGTAGTGCCCACATTTAGCACTTAGTATTCAATGAGGTTTTTTGTTTTTTTTTTACACAAATATAGGCAATGTCTGCCTATTGATTGATTGATGAAGTCTATTCTCACTAGATTGTCTTTACTAAAGGTAACACTTTTCTGTCCTGGGGAGTGGCACAGTAGATAAAACACTGGACTCCCAAACATGAGATCCCAAGTTTGATCCCCGGCATCACATGTGCCAGAGTGATGGTCTGGTTCTCTCTCCTCCACCCCATTAATACATAAATACTGTTTGTTTGTTTGTTTTAAATAAATGACATAGCTAGATTACTACATAATTTAGTAGTTAGAATGATCAAAATGAAATTTTGAAATCAGGATGTTTATTAATTGCTTTTTTAAAATACTTTTCTAATTTTAATGAATTAATTAATTGTTGGATACAGATAGAGAAATTTAGAGGGATGGGGAATGTAGAGAGAGAAAGAGAGAAACTGAGCACGGTTTCACTGTTCACAAAGCTTCCCCTCAGCAAGTGGGGCTGGGGGCTTGAACCTGGGTCCTTGCATACTGTAATATGTGCTCAACCAGGTAGGTTATATGCATCATCACTGAGCCCCCAAAATAAATATAGATTTGTAAGTTTTCCACTTAGAGTTTTAAAGTCATGCTAGAGTGGTGCTGTTCTCTCTCTCTCTCCCTCTCCCTTTCTCTCTCTCTCTCTCTGTCTCCCTCTTTCTCATTAAATACATCTTTAAAAATCTCAGATTTTTCTTTCTCTGTAGTATAAATTGAGTCAAATGGGAGTCTTAGTAAATAATATTTTTATGTGATGCCAGGTAGGTAATGGTGTTTATTGCACACTTTCATATATATATATATATATATATATATATATATATATATATATATATATATGTATCTTCATATTCTTACTCATATAAGTTCCTGAGAGATAAGTTTATATATGTATATACATCTTTTTATTTCATGTTGTTCTTCACTTCCTGACCCATGAATATGAAAGACAAATATTGAATTTGCAGATCCTGCCAAGCTTCCCCAGTGAATGATGGACTTAAGTGTGTTATATTTCAGGTAATGCAAAGAGCATGAACTCAAGCTTTATGCAAGAGTGGTACTGCTCCCTGTGGGCTGGCAGCAGAGCAAGGCTGGTTAAAGGTGATGGGAGAAGCCTTTCTGTTTACCTGCACAATGCTACTTTCCTTTCATTTTTCTTTTCATTCCTTTCAAATACTTCACATTCACCCGCCATCTCCAATAATGCTCAGCTACCCAGTATTTTGTCACCTTGTGCTGTTTGCCATTTCAGTTGTTTTTAGGCACTTGTTATAACGTGAGAGTTTATCATTTATTTAAAATGCTAAAACTCAGTGCTGTTACTCTTTCAGCGCTCATGTTCATCTTCTCTCTCATTTAAACATAATGACCTAGAATTCTCCTTTGAATGCTATGGCTTGTGATTTTTATGTACCCCTGTGCATCCATTTTTAAACCAGCGATTTCTAGTGCTATTTTTATTTTTACTAAAATAAAGGTTTTCTCTCTCTCTCTATCTCTCTCTCTGTCTCTCTTTCTTTCTTTTTTAAAAGAGTTTATTTATTTATTACTGAGAAAGACATCAGGAGAGAGAGAAAGAACCAGACATCACTCTGGCACATGTAATGCTGGGGACTGAACTCGGGACCTCATGCTTACAGGTCCAGTGCTTTACCTACTGTGCCGCCGTGCCCAGACCACAAATAAAGGTTTTCTACTCCAACTGTATTTTCTTTCTTTTTATAAAGTTTATTAATGAGAGAGAGGAGAGACACAGAATGCCCGTACAGGACTGTGGCACAAATGCCAGGGATTGAACTGCGCCACCTCTTGGCCTGTTCTAACCTTGTCTCCTTTCTCTCTCCCTTCCTCCCTTCCTTCATGATTTTTTTTTTAAATAATCTTTATTTATTAGATAGAGACAGCCAGGAGTCAAGAGGAAGGGGGATATAGAGAGGAGCGAGACCCCTGCAGTATTGCTTCACCACTCTCAAAGCTTTTCCCCTGCCTATGGGGGCTGAGTACTTGAACCCAGGTCTTTGGCATTGTACACTCAACTAAGCATGGCACCCCCTGCCTTCCTTTATTTTTTTTCCACTAGGGTTACTGTTGGGCCTTGCTACCCTCACTATAAATCCACTCCCAGGGGCCATTTTTTCCTTTTTATTTAGTTTTTTTCTTCCTAATTTTTATAAGGTAGGACAGAGAGAAATTGAAAGGAGAGAAGACGAAGAGGGAAAGAGAAAGACACCTGCAGACCTGCTTCACTGCTCATGAAGTGGACCCTCTGCAAGTGGAGAGAGGGGTCTCGAACCCAGGTCCTTTAGTTTGGTAATATGTACCCTTAACTGGGTGTGTCACCACCTGGCCCCCTTACCCTTATTTTCTTAAAATAATTTCCCCCTTAAATTCTAGCAGGAAATAACCGAAAATATGCTCAGAGTTTTTCACTGTGTAGATAAACATTACTATAACAAATTACTTTCATTGGGTATTGTTGGGCATTGCTTTAGGTCTAGTCTTTCTGGCATGTTGTTTAGATAGATGGTCTCTTATGGAACCAAGTGAAACTGTATCTGAAATCTTCCTTAGAAAGAATCAACATATGTAGCCAACTGAAAAAAAAGAATGCCAAGACAAATTCAGTAAGTTTACATTAAAATCCACCTAGGTTTTCTTTTTACAACTCATGTTCCTAGGACACAGTAACGTATGACGTGTTGGAAGGACATATACCATTAGTAAATGACTCATATTTGAAATGTGATAAATGAATTTTCTCCAGTACTTAAACAGAAATGGAGACTGATTGCTTGTTCCATGCTTTGACAAAGATTATACTCTGTCATATTTTGAAATATAATTGCTGAGCAAAAGTGACATGTGAATCTCTTAGTTAATTGCCTTGACTCCACTACCAGCTATCTAAAAGCTTCAGCACAGTTCTTCAGTGAACTTTTCATATTCAGTAGCAAGTAACCTTTTAGCCCAAAGCACCCATTCATTAATGTCAAAACATTTTTTGACAAGTCTTTTAAATTGCCAGTAAGTGAATTTATTAGAAAACAATGTGAGATAAAGTTTAAAAGATCTTGAATAGTTGTAATGACTGTCGAGCTGCGCCGTGGAGAAGAGAGGAGATCCGGAGCGAAGAGGGAACACAAATCTTTATTTGCACTGGCACCTCAGAGTTGGGTGAGAGAGAAGCAGCTTGGGCCACGTGGAGGTAGCAAAAATGGCCGCCTCATGCAGCAACCTTCCCTGCGTCTGAACACCGAAGTGAAGGGCCGAAGTGAAGGGCCGGCAAGAGAGAGAGGGGCAGAAGAATAAGGGCTTTTATGGGAATAGCTCTCGTGAGAATGAGAAGGGGGAGGAGTAACCATAGCACTCCAGGGTAGGATAATAACTCTCATGAGAATGGGAAGGGGGAGGAGTAACCAAAGCATTCCAACTAACGCGGGGAATCAACAGTGCCCTGAGGGCACAACATGGCAGATGTGACTGCATCTGCACAATTTCTCAGCAAATGACTTTTTTTTTTTTTTTTTTTAAAGCTTGGAATAGTGGAGAGGAAGTGTTAGGGGGGTACTTACTGCAAACTCTAGTGTACTTCTGCTTTCAGGTATATATTTTGCAATAGTTTATGGATACATGTGAACATATGCTCTCTCTCACAGAAACTGGTGTGTATCTAGGTTTTGGGACTTTGTTAGAAAGTGAACTACCTGGGATGGAATTAGAGTATACTATGAAAGGAAAGGTCTCACCCAAGTAATGAAGCTGAAGGGTTGTCTGGGTCCATGCTCCCAGAGGGGTCTCTACCTCTAGGAGAATGGGAAAGCTATCAGGGGAGGGGGTGGGATATGGAGATTGGGTGGTGGGAATTGTGTGGAGTTGTACCCCTCCTACCCTATGGTTTTGTTAATTAATCCTTTCTTAAATAATAAAAAAAAAAAAAGCTTCATTGCATTAAAAAAAATCTCTCATGACTAATAATGAACCCTAGGTGCTAATTCTATAGGAATTTCAAAGGTGAGTTCAGAAGTATGATTAGAAAGTTCCTATGTGGAGGTTGGGTGGTAGTGCAGCGGGTTAAGCGCAAAGCACAAGGACTGGTATAAGGTTCCCGGTATGAGCGCCCAGCTCCCCACTTGTGGGGGGTGGTGTCGCTTTACAAGCAGTGAAGCAGGTCTGCAGGTGTCTATCTTTCTCTCCCCCTCTCTGTCTCCCCCCCATTTCTCTCTGTCCTATCCAACAACAACGACATCAGTAACAACAATAACCACAATAACGATAGAACAAAAGGGAAAAAAGTAGCCTCCAGGAGCAGTGGATTTGTGGGGTAGGCACCAAGCCCCAGCAATAACCCTAGAGCCAAAAAAAAAAAAAAGGTTCCTATGTTTGATACTGCATATGTGTCCAGCTGGCTGCTACCACATCCATGTATGCTATGTTTTAGATGTTTACCTTTCCATGTTCTCTTATATCTGCTGTATTTTTAGAATGTAGTAGAGCAAAAAAGCAAGCCAACTTAAAGTAAATGGAACTACAGACATCAGGTTGTCATCTGAGGAAGTGAAACAGATTGGCTTTGTTATCTAGTCTCCTGACAGTCAACTAGCCTGGTGATTATGGACACAGAAATGGCATTATGTGAAGCAGATGTTTGTGTGTGTGTGTCTGTCTGTCTTCTGACTATTTAATGCCTATGTTTATTTTTAATACTGGACATTTCTCTAACTTGTCCTAAATAGGAAATAGGCTATATTAGATCACTTTCACTAGATTATATCAAGCAACTTCAAAAACCCAGTGGCATATTTATTCCTATGTGACTTTCTTCTATAACTTTTGCATCTTGAGCCGTATTCTTCAGGAGAGGGAATTTTTATGATAGCTCTGGAATTTTCTGTATGCCACTTTCTTGTTTCATTGGCAGAAATGGGTCAAGTGGAAGCAGGTATGTAAGGAAAGGGCTAATATTAGGCCAGATGTATCACATAGAACGCAACATTCTGTATCTGTACCCACCAGTCCCTTCCTCTACCCTGCTGTTTATAGTAGATAAGTAAATATATATTTTTAAATGTTTTTTTTTATATATTTGTAAAATATAAAACAAGAATTTAGAATTAAAAGTAAAACCAGTGACACTGGTGAGTGCAGAGAGATTTGTTTACACAGCATATTCCTTCGTGTCCTAACTGGTAACCTCTTCTGAGTCACTTAGCAAACACTAGCAGACAGCATTGAATTATAGTGGAGGTTATCTTTTCTTCCTCCTTGTATTTCTTTTCTAATATAGTACCTCTTGGGAGATTAAAGAGCTAGTAGAGAAATTTATAATGGGCTGGGTGGTGGTACACCTGGTTGAGTGCACGTTAGAATATGCAAGGACCCTAGTTCAAGCCCCCAGTCCCTACCTGCAAGGGGAAAGCTTTGCAAGTGGTGAAGCAATGCTGCAGGTCTCTCTCTCTTTCTTTCCCTCTCTATCTTGCCCTTCCCCCTCCATTTATCTATCTCTATTAAGTAAATAAATAAATCATAACAGGAAGTTACTTTTTATTATATCTTTAATATCTTATGTTGGATGTTATACATAGATTAAAACACCACATTCTATATGGATGTAAATTTGAAATACTTTGAAGTATAAAAGGGGTGTGTGTGTGTGTGTGTGTGTGTGTGTGTGTGTGTGTGTGTTCTTAAAACCAGAACACTGCTCAGCTCTTTTGTGGTGATGGTGGGGTATGGATATGGGACTTTGGAACTCCAGACAGGGGAAAAAAAATGTTTGTTTTGTTTCTTTCTCTTTATCGCTACCAGGGTTGTCACTGGGGCTTGGTGCCTGCAGGAAGAATCCACTGTTCCTGGTCAACATTTTATTCTCTCCCACACACACACCTTTCTTTTTTGATAGAGAAGGGAGGAGGGAGAGAGAGATGGGGCGGCAAGGAGGGGGAGCAACCCACAGTGCTGCATCACCACTTGTGAAACTTCCCCTTCTGCATGCAGAGACAGGGGGCTTGAACCTGGGTCCTTGCCCATGGTAATTATGCATCTACCAGGTGTGCTACCACCTGACCCTGTTTTTTTGTGTTTTTTTTTTTTTTTTTTGCATAGCCATTATGCTGTCTCCCTTGTCAAATTTTCAAAGGGTTTAAAATAAGATTACGTTACTTAGAAATGCTATGAAACTACCTAAAAGTCAAAATAGATTTCCATGCTTTCACTATAATAAAAATTAATGTATATTTACTTAACCTTTACTAGTTGGTGTTTATATTCTCTGTTGAGCTCCATACGCCAACCAACATTCTGTTTAACACTTCCTGTCGATATGTTATTTTGGAATGTGAACTGACTTCAGTACATTGAGTGCACATCTTAATGAAATATTCTGTCTGGTGCTGATGAGAAAGTTAACATATTCACATAATGTTAAACAAGCTCTTTTTCTAGCATTTGCAAAAGGGCAGTACCCTCATTTTAGTGGATACATGTATCTGCCACACAAATTTAGCAACTAGTTTAAAATACTGTCACTATACTCTGGAAATAGTCAAGGTTAATTATAAATCCTAGTGTCTTTTTTTTAAGCATCTCTTTTGATAGATACATCTGAAAGCTTGTTTGGAGGTTCTAGCAGGGGAGCGCAGCTACTCGTATCCGTCTCCATTTGAGGAAGGCCGTCCTCTTCGACCGAGCATGCAGCTTCTGGAGGGACGCACATGGAGCGGTGAGGGAGGAAGGGGACACCCGCCTAGCCAGCCAGATCAGCCGAATCAACCCTGGCGATCAATGGGGTGATGGATGTCAGAGCGCCCTCACATCCAGTAGTTACATCTTGATACGTTTTGGGCTCTGCTTCATTTGTTGGTCTTAAACTTTAATTTTGAGTATACCAGGATAGCTGTCTGCTTTCTTCAGTCTGTTGCTTCTTGCATATGATATGGATACCTCGACTTAATTTGTAATTAAAAATACTTTAGGGATCAGAAATTAGGCTAGTTGGTAGAACACATGCTTTTCTGTGTATAAAACTCTGAACAAGAAAGAATGGGAAAGAACTGGGATCCTCATGCCGGTCCTTGTGCTTTTGCGCTTAACCTGCTGTGCAACCGCTGGACTCCCAAAATGTATGTTTTGATAAGAACTATAGGCACCATACTTGGTGCCTTACAGACACGAAGTTGCAGATGATAGTATGATTCCACCGTAAACTCCTTGGACAGACGACCTCATCAGTGTTCCCTGGAACCTCCCTTCTCCAGAGCCATCCCAATAGGGAAAGACAAACAGGCTGGGGTATGGGTCGACCTGCCGGCGTCCATGCCCAGCAGAGAAGCAATCATAGAAGCCAGAACTCCCGAGACCTTCCTAAACCCCCCAAAAGAATTTTGGTCTATACTTAACTCCCAGAGGAGGAGAAGTGTTAGGGGGAGATGACTAGAGGACTTTGAAACCCAATTTCATCATGACCCAGAGAGAAGAGGAAACTACAGGACTCAGAAACCCATCATGACCCAGAGAGAGAAGAGGAGAAAAAAAGGAAAGACATTCAGAAGTAGCAGTACGTATAGGTGTGATTTAGAAAGGAAAAAAAGGGGGGGGGCATGACCAAAGAAAAGATGGATATATATTTATTTATAGAAATAACAGTCAACCCATCCATACCTGTGATCTTGGGAGAACCACTGAAGTTTCTAATGGAGGGGATGGGATATAGAACTCTGGTGGTGGGAATGGTGTGGACTTGTACACCTGTTATTTTGTGATTTTGTAAATCACTAATAAAAAGTAGGGGGAGGGTAAAGAAAAAAAAAGGAAGGAAATAACATGTAGCAAAAAACTTAATAAATTGAAAATCAGGAAAAAAAATATAGGCACAGTTGGTACAGCAAAACTTTTCCATTTTGTGTGACTGAAACTCTATGCACAGTGAATCACTGCCCGCTTACCTGTCTTCTAGCCCCTAACAATGAATTTGACTACTTTAGGGACCTCCTGTAAATGGAATAATACGGTGTTTATCCTGTGGCTCACTGACTCATTTAGTATATCATCCTCCAGGTTCATGCATATGCTGTCTAAAGAGGGGTTTCCTTCTGTTTAAAACCATAATGATATTCCATAGTAGGTTTATACCACATTTTGTTTATCTATTTGTCAGTAAACGTGTAGGTTGTTACTTCTTGGCTATTGTGAATCATGCTGCAGTGAACATGGGATTTACAAATTTGTCTTTAAGATCTGGATGTCAGCTTTCTAAAAATACCTTGCAGTAGGATTACTGGGTTATCTAGTACTCTGAGTTCCTGAACAGCCTCCATACTGTTTTCCACAGTGCTTGAGCATTTTCCAGATGAAAGCACAGTGTTCTAACATAGTCTCTAGAAGAAGGATGTTTTTAAGTGTGGTAGGATGTTGTTGCGGTGGTCTGGTGTTAGGCTGCACCGCGGAGAAGAGAGCGGACGTCCAGAGCAAAGGGGTACACAGATCTTTATTATAGGATGGGGGGGGGGTTGGGTTCAGACCACGTGGAGCCAGCCAGCAGTGGCCGACCACGGGGGGAGAGCAGGGAGACCAGAGAGAGAGAAACACCTACAGCCCTGCTTCACCACTCGTGAAACCTTCCCGCCTGCAGGTGGGAACCAGGGGCTTGAACCCGGATTCTTGCACACCGTAATGTGTGTGCTTAACCAGGTGCACCACCGCCTGGCCCCTCTTTCTTTTTTTTAATAAAAACAAAGAAGTTGAGAGGGAAGGGGGAGAGAAAGACACCTGAAGCATTGCTTCACCAACTCGTGAAGCTTCCATTACAGGTGGGGACTGGGGACTTGAACCCAGGTCCTTGTGTACTATAATACATGAGTTCAACCAGGTGCATCACTGCCTGGCCCCTGAACACATATTTAAAAAATAATAATTCTCAGTCGATGCTTGTGACCTGGACCCATACACAGTTGTCTTTACCTGCTCCCCAGGAAGTGAAAACAGGTTTCCTGTCCAGCCCTCAGGAGAGCACAGGGCCCTCCCTCCAGGGAGGGTGAATGGATGTGACATCCAGGCCAGTAACAGCTGATGACCAAAGAACTTTGTGTAGAGAATGCAAATTGCTCCTGCCAATACAAGCAGCTTTCCATGTCATTAGTACCTACCCAGACCAAATATACAAAAGCCAAACATACAAAAGGAAGAAAAATCAAGGTGGCTTCCCCCTGAGGAATCTAAGTGACAAGGCCGGAATGGTCTTAATGCAGAAACCACAGCTTCCCAAGGCCCGTGGGTAAAGAATGGTCTCAACAGATCCCAGAGCAGGGTCTGAGCTGAAGGTAGGAGTGTCTGGTCCCATCACATATACCTTGAAAACAGACATGGGGTGGGGGAAGGTAGCATCATAGTTATGCCAAAAGATCTTCCTACCTGAGGCTCCAAAGTCCTAGGTTCTATCCCTGGCACCACTATATGCCAGAGATGAGCAGTGCTCCGGTGAATAGTAATAATAATAAAATATTTAAAGGAAATGGAACACCTGCTGCTGTGTTCCAGCTCCTTGCAACTGAAAGTTAACCTTCAGGCTGACTTTTCTCCACAATGATACTTGGGCCAGGAGCTTTGGCTCAAGCCAATCAGGCAGTAGACTGTGGCTCTGCACTGAAGGGCTCCATGTGGGGGCTGCCAGGGCCTGTGTGGAGGCAGAGGAAGAGGCTGGAGGGAGTGACAGCTGCCAACAGCTGCATTCTGCCAAAGTGTGTGTGTGTGTGTGGGGGGGGGGTCCTTTCCTTTGCCTGGTGTTTGCTAGGGCTTCCCAACAGTGCTTCCAACATTGCACTACCCAACCCTTGCAAAGGCCCTTTATCCGGGACCCTCACAACTAGCTGCCCTGCACAGACCTCTCTCCCTCCGCCCCGTCAGGTCCTCTAGAACAGGACAGGATAGGCTTCATACATGACAAACCCAACAACTGTCTGTAGGAATTCCAGGGAAAATAATTCAGATCTTCTCCAAGGTTTGCTGAGCTGCTGCTGCTTCTTCCTGAGGATGCTTCAGAAATAGCAATAGATTTGGGAAACATTATCAGCTGTGACAGTTTATTTCCCTGCTAAGGTCCCTAGTCGATCAAAAATACTGATAAAAATGAAACACATATAAGATCCTCCGGAGTGTACCTCTCCTAACCAGGCCCAGCTGGTAAATAGGAGAATCAACCCGATTCCCAAGCTTACCTGGGTAGCTCTGAGCCTCAAACCCTGAAGACACTTCTTTGCCAGGTTCTGGACTTTTCCTTTACAAAATATTAAAGTCGCAATACACCCAAGGACTGAGGCAGGGTGTCAACTTTTCGACAAATAACGTATTAGTAGTCCACTTAAAATATATTATCGAAGGGGTGCACCTGGTTAAGCGCACACATTACAGTGTGCAAGAATCCGGGTTCAAGCCCCTGGTTCCCACATGCAGGTGGGAAGGTTTCACGAGTGGTGAAGCAGGGCTGTAGGTGTTTCTCTCTGGGCTCTCAGCTCTCCCTCTCTGAGGTCTCGCTCCCTGCCCCCCCCCCCCCCCCCCCGTGGTCGGCCATTGCTGGCTGGCTCCACGTGGTCTGAACCCAACCCCCCCCATCCTATAATAAAGATTTGTGTACCCCTTTGCTCTGGACGTCCGCTCTCTTCTCCGCGGTGCAGCCCGACACCAGACCGCCGCAACAACAGTAGGATTTGAGGTGTAACTTGAAGATTGAGTGGAAGTTTTGGGAGTAAGGAATGATAGAGAGGATGAAGTCACTTGCTTATCAGAGAAATGGATGAAATGTACCCAAGAGAAGGAAGTGGGGCGGGATGAGTTAGAAATGGCTGTTTGGGGATTGATTACTAAAAACTTTGCTTGTCAACCAGAGTTTAGATGATGTCATCTAGATGTTAAAAAAAAAAAAAGAGGGGAGTCGGGCTGTAGCGCAGCAGGTTAAGCGCAGGTGGCGCAAAGCACAAGGACCGGCATAAGGATCCCGTTCGAACCCCGGCTCCCCACCTGAAGGGGAGTCGCTTCACAGGCGGTGAAGCAGGTCTGCAGGTGTCTGTCTTTCTCTCCTCCTCTCTGTCTTCCCCTCCTCTCTCCACTTCTCTCTGTCCTATCCAACAACGACAACAACAATAACTACAACAATAAAACAACAAGGACAACAAAAGGAATAAATAAATAAAATAAAATAAATTTAAAAAAAGAGAGAGACTAAAAACTCTCTTCCCAACTCTTCATAAAATTCTAGCTCCTTTGTGTACCATGAACAATAAAGAATTACTATACCAGTTGCAAAATCCAAGTTAAGTGAAGAGAAAAAAAATGAAGCTATGATAGTGACTTTGTAGATGGAAACTTTGGGATTGACAAAGACTTCTGTAGTGAAGCCAAGAAGTAATATCCAAATGAAACAAGTAAGAGGTGTTTAAAAGTTAACCTCTAAGGCTATATTAGTCAACAGAGTAGCAAAGGGAATTTCTTAAGATCCCAGAGAAAATGTGTGTGTGTGCGTGTAGCGGGGCCAAACTTCTGTTGCTTACTCTAATTTTGGAGACAGCAGAACTCAAGACAGAATGAAGTGAACTGTAAATAACAGTTCACATGAAACTGAATTGAATTATGCATCTGCTAAGCTCAAAAATACTTACTATACTGTACTACCATCCTGCCCCACTCTACTCTTTAAAATTCCAAAAGGACATCTTTTTGTATTTTACTACATGCTTAATTATTACATCCAAGAAGGTAGATATGCTGACGTGATGAAACTATTCTAAAAATATTTTTTTAAAAGGGTTTTGTTTGGTAAAATTTGTTACCTATAGTTCAGAACTTACTTTCCTATGAACATTGCATTTAACTAACCAGTCAACTCACCAGAAAAATATCTGCATTTGATAGTAATTGAACAGAAGGATGAGATAGTAATTGAACAGAAGAATAAGATGGATTTAAAAAAAAAAAAACAGAAAATTTTCTTCTTTTTAGTCTTTCTAGTTTGCTTCCCAGCTCTGCTCTGGTCCTTGCTAGCTGTAATATCAGTCATTAGCAAGTTTCAAAACTTCTTCATGGTACTGTTGGAAAAGTCAAGATGATTTTTTTTTTGGTATTTCTATGCAGAATGCTTCTTGACTTTTCTGACAGCTCAATGTTTTCCTCATCTACAACAATAGTAGTTATTTGTGGCATGGCTGTTAGGTTTTGGAAAGGCAGTTTTTAGGCAAATAAGAGTAAAGTTAGGTCAGTGAATATTGTTATTTTACAGGACAGCCATCTATCTTATCAAGAAAAGCCAATATAATTTAAATCTTAATAGCATATCAAGTATCTCTATTAGAAGAGACAAGAATTTTTCTTACTTGGTAGCTGTACAGTCCCAAAGCCAAAGGTAGTTTGTCAGAATGACAGATTGAGGTCTCAAATCAGTGCTTTTAGGAACTGGTGCTGTAACTTTCATCTCTGTATCTGATTGTGGAGATGCAAGCGGCAGATATAGAATGTAAATTCTACTGGTATTTTTAGTAGTTTAGGAAGGTTAACGTGAATTTATTTTCATTTCATATTTTTTGTTGTTGTTATCTGCCTGGTAATGGATAATTATTAGACTATTTCTTCATTATATTTGTATTGCATGTGTTCATGACTGATTCACTTCTCAACAAAGCTGCCTTGCAGTACTTTTTGCAGATAGAAACAGCAGGAATGTTTGCAAGTTTTCCACGTTTTTTCCCCATTATGAAGACTATTTTCCTATTAGTATTTTGCCTTTTTTTCCTAGCACTGTATTCAAATAACCAATTTTTTAAAATCATTTTTTAAATCACAGTGTTAAGATCCATCTTACAGAATTAAGTTGCAATATGCCTTTATGGACATTTTCAGAGTCATTCATCCCAAAAAACTGGAATACACATTTTACTCAAATCCACATGGGTCATTCTCTTTTTTTATTTAACCAGAGCACTGCTCAGCTCTGGCTTATGGCGGTGTGGGGGATTGAACCTGGGACTTGAGAGCCTCAGGCAAGAAAGTCTCTTTCGCATAACCATTATGCTATACCCCCACCCCAATGGGTCATTCTCAAGGATAGACCATATGTTAGGCCACAAAGACAGCATCAGCCAATTCAAGAGCATTGAAATCATCCCAAGCATCTTCTCAGACCACACTGGAATTAAACTAACACTTAACAATCAACAAAAGATTAGTAACAGTCCCAAAATGTGGAAGCTCAACAATACACTTCTTAACAACTTCTGGGTCAAAGAGGAAATCAAGGAAGAAATCAAAATGTTTCAAGAGTTCAATGAAAATGAAGACAGAAGCTATCAAAATATTTGGGACATAGCTAAAGCAGTCCTAAGAGGGAAGTTTATAGCTATACAAGCACACATTAGGAAACAAGAAAAAGCACAAATAAGCAGCCTGATTGCACATCTTAAAGACCTAGAAGAAGAACAACAAAGGAACCCTAAAGCAACCAGAAGGACAGAAATCACTAAAGTTAGGGCAGAAATAAATAACATTGAGAATAGGAAAACCATACAAAAGATCAATGAAAGTAAATGTTGGTTCTTTGAAAGAGTGAACAAAATTGACAAACCTTTAGCCAGACTCACAAAACAAAAAAGGGAGAAGACCCAAATAAATCAGATATTAAATGAAAGAGGAGCTATCACAACAGACACTGCTGAAATTCAACATATCATGCAAGGCTTCTATAAACAACTATATGCCACTAAGCTAGAGAACCTGGAAGAAATGGACGATTTCCTAGATACCTACCAACTTCCAAAACTAAGTAAAGAGGAAGTGGATAACATGAACAGGCCCATCACAGCTAATGAAATTGAAACAGTTATCAAAAATCTCCCCAAAAATAAAAGTCCTGGACCAGATGGTTTTACAAATGAATTCTACAAAACCTTCAAAGAAGAACTAATACCTCTACTTTTAAAAGTCTTCCAGAAGATTGAAGACACTGGAATACTCCCTGCCAGCTTCTATGAAGCCAACATCACCCTGATACCAAAAGCAGACAGGGACACAACCAAAAAAGAAAACTACAGACCAGTATCTCTGATGAACATAGATGCGAAAATATTGAACAAAATTCTAGCCAACCGGATACAGCAGTATATCAAAAAGATTGTTCATCATGGCCAAGTGGGGTTTATCCCAGGCATGCAAGGTTGGTTTAATATACATAAATCAATCAAAGTGATCCACCACATCAACAAAAGCAAGACCAAAAACCACATGGTCATATCAATAGATGCAGAGAAAGCCTTTGACAAAATCCAACATCCCTTTATGATCAAAACACTACAAAAAAATGGGAATAGATGGAAAATTCCTGAAGATAGTGGAGTCTATATATAGCAAACCTACAGCCAACATCATACTCAATGGTGAAAAACTGGAAGCATTTCCCCTCAGATCAGGTACTAGACAGGGCTGCCCACTATCACCATTACTATTCAACATAGTGTTGGAAGTTCTTGCCATAGCAATCAGGCAGGAGCAAGGCATTAAAGGCATACAGATTGGAAGAGAAGAAGTCAAACTCTCCTTATTTGCAGATGACATGATAGTATACATGGAAAAACCTAAGGAATCCAGCAAGAAGCTTTTGGAAATCACCAGGCAATACAGTAATGTGTCAGGCTATAAAATTAACATTCAAAAGTCAGTGGCATTCCTCTATGCAAACACTAAGCTAGAAGAAATTGAAATCCAGAAATCAGTTCCTTTTACTATAGCAACAAAAACAATAAAATATCTAGGAGTAAACCTAACCAAAGAAGTGAAAGACTTGTATACTGAAAATTATGAGTCACTACTCAAAGAAATTGAAAAAGACACAAAGAAGTGGAAAGATATTCCATGTTCATGGGTTGAAAGAATTAACATAATCAAAATGAATATATTACCCAGAGCCATCTACAAATTTAATGCTATCCACATCAAGATCCCAAGCACATTTTTTTGGAGAATAGAACAAATGCTACAAATGTTTATCTGGAACCAGAAAAGACCTAGAATTGCCAAAACAATCTTGAGAAAAAAGAACAGAACCGGAGGCATCACACTCCCAGATCTCAAACTGTATTATAGGGCCATTGTCATCAAAACTGTTTGGTACTGGAACATGAACAGACACACTGACCAGTGGAATAGAATTGAGATCCCAGAAATGAGGCCCCACACCTATGGACATCTAATTGACAAAGGGGCCCAAACTATTAAATGGGGAAAGCAGAGTCTTTTCAACAAATGGTGTTGGAAACAATGGGTTGAAACATGCAGAAGAATGAAACTGAATCACTGTATTTCACCGAATACAAAAGTAAATTCCAAGTGGATTAAGGACTTGGATGTTAGACCACAAACTATCAGATACTTAGAGGAAAATATTGGCAGAACTCTTTCCCGCATAAATTTTAAAGACATTTTCAATGAAACAAATCCAATTACAAAGAAGACTAAGGCAAGTATAAACCTATGGGACTACATCAAATTAAAAAGCTTCTTCACAGCAAAAGAAACCACTACCCAAACCAAGAGACCCCTCAGAATGGGAGAAGATCTTTACATGCCATACATCAGACAAGAGTTTAATAACCAACATATATAAAGAGCTTGCCAGACTCAACAACAAGACAACAAATATCCCCATCCAAAAATGGGGGAGGACTTGGATAGAATATTTACCACAGAAGAGATACAAAAGGCCGAGAAACACATGAAAAATTGTTCCAAGTCTCTGATTGTCAGAGAAATGCAAATAAAGACAACAATGAGATATCACTTCACTCCTGTGAGAATGTCACACATCAGAAAAGGTAATAGCAGCAAATGCTGGAGAGGGTGTGGGGTCAAAGGAACCCTCCTACACTGCTGGTGGCAATGTGGATTGGTCCAGCCTCTGTGGAGAACAGTCTGGAGAACTCTCAGAAGGCTAGAAATGGACCTACCGTATGACCCTGTAATTCCTCTCCTGGCGATATATCCTAAGGAACCCAACACATCCATTCAAAAAGATCTGTGTACACATATGTTCTTGGCAGCACAATTTGTAATAGCCAAAACCTGGAAGCAACCCAGGTGTCCAACAACAGATGAGTGGCTGAGCAAGTTGTGGTCTATATACACAATGGAATACTACTCAGCTGTAAAAAATGGTGACTTCACCGTTTTCAGCAATATGCCTTTATTCAGGAGAACCTTCTTTTGAGGTCTTATTTGTTGTTGATGGTGTTTTCTAGAAGGACATTTGGAAATATCATTATGGTGGCCCATCTTAATCTAAGATATACTTTCTGGTTTGATGTGATAACAGTTTTAATTTTATATCACAGAAAGAATAGTTAAAGCCGATGGAATTACTTAGCTTTGTTTCCTCAACAAGAAGAAGGATTTTCTAGTTATTTTATCTTTATTTAACTCAAAGCCAAATACCAAGCCACTTTGGATAGATACAGTTACAAAGAGAATGACATCACTTCTAAGACCTTTAGTTTATCACTACAGATATTTAATGTTAGCGATTACTCTTTCTTTTTCCCTGTGTATTCCTTCCTGTCTTTCTTTTGCACTACTCTTTGCTCTTCCTTCCTCTCAGATTATTATTATATTATTTTTGCAAATGTCACAGAAATACTGGCTTAGAATGTAGTTCAGTGGTAGAGTGGTGCTTCACAGGTATAGGCCCTGGATTTTGATTCTCCCCCTTCTCACCCCCTGCAAACTGTTAAAATCTTACAGAAACACAGCACAGTCTATCTCATTATGCTCTTCTGTTTTCCCCCTTAAGCGAATTATGTGTCTTAATATATTCCTGGGGAGTGAGGGGATGATGACAGGATCATATGGAAACACTTGGTTTATAGTGTTATTTCTTAGTACTTGCTTTTTTTTTGTTTATTTTTTTTAAAACATTTCTCAGTCTTAGTTAGTAATTTCAAGCTGTAGAAGTTGACTGCAAAGCAGGCCGAACTCAGTGTTGAAACTAAATGCCTGCAACCCAATCACTTCACATTTTCCTTTGGTTCCACTTAACCACATCTCTGACGTCTTCTCTGCTCCACAGTTTCACTCACTTGACGCTCTTTTCCCCACAGCTCAACCGTCTGTCTCTTCCACCCTCTCCTGTCAAGGTCTCTACTTCTACTTTTTTTTTTTTTTTTAATATTTTTTATTTTATTTTATTTTTATTTATTTATTCCCTTTTGTTGCCCTTGTTGTTTTATTGTTGTAGTTATTATTGTTGTCGTCGTTGTTGGATAGGACAGAGAGAAATGGGAAGACAGAGAGGAGGAGAGAAAGATAGACACCTGCAGACCTGCTTCACCGCCTGTGAAGCGACTCCCCTGCAGGTGGGGAGCCGGGGTTCGAACCGGGATCCTTATGCCGGTCCTTGTGCTTTGCGCCACCTGCGCTTAACCCGCTGCGCTACAGCCCGACTCCCTCTACTTCTACTTTTTAAAAATACACTATCTGTACTAAAGTAGTTACTTATTAGGAATGTAGCATGCCTTTTAATTAGAGCTGTTATTATATCTGTTATTTCTGTTGACCCTTCCCCCCCCCACCCAAGGCCAATTATTTATAGTGTGTGACTCTGCAGAGCACAAAGCTTTTCCCTAGGAACTTGTATCACCTTGTAGCGTAACTGCCTGTAGGTAAAAAGTTAGAGTGACTGTGATTTATAAAGGGGCTTAAGGAGCCCACATCGCCTTCTTTCCCTTTGCCCTACGTGCCAACCCACTGTTTAAAAACTTTTTTTATTTTCCCTTTTGTTGCTCTTGTTGTTTTTTATTATTGTTGTAGTTATTGTTGTTGCTGTAATTGATGTCATTGTTGTTAGACAGGACAGAGAGAAATGGTGAGAGAAAGGGAAGACTCCCCTGCAGGTGGGGAGCTGGGGTCTCAAACCAGGATCCTTACGCTGTTCCTTGTGCTTCGTGCCATGTGCACTTAACCTGCTGCACCACTACCTGATTCCCCCACTTTTAAAAAAACATTCTGGGGGAGCTTCCCAAACTCTAAAACAATCACTAGAAGTATTTTTGTCTAAAGAACAGGCAACCAACGCTCCCCCCAAACATCCTCAAACTTGTCCTAAGATCTGTTTGAGTTACTAAGAGAATACATACTTGGACAAGTTACCCAACTGATATATAAAATTACTGAATTGTACCACAATTTTGTACCTTCCACTTATTTATTTATTTATTTCAGAGCACTGCTCAGTTCTGGTTTATGGTAGTACTGTGGATTGAATTGGAAACTTTGACCTTCAGGCATTAGAGTCTCTTTGCTATTTCTGCTATCACCCCGGCTGATATACTCTCTACTTTTTCTGGGCGAATCTCATTGCAGGTGGCCTTTTCAAAATAACCTTGTTCCTTCGAAAGAGAGAAAGTATCTATAAATAGTAATTTACAAAAAGTAAAGGAGTTGGAGGCAGAAATTCAGTAGTAGACTCGGATAATCTTGGCATGAAATCATGAGGACCTCAGGAGTCAGGCAGTGTGGACCTAGTTAAGCGCACACATTACAATGTGCAAGGTCCTGGGTTCAAGCCACTGGTCCCCACCTGCAGGGGGAAAACTTCATGAATGGTGAAACAGGGCTACAGATGTCTCCCTGTCTCTTTCTTTCTGTCTACCTCTACCCCTCTCAATTTCTCTCCACCTCTATCCAATAATAAGTAAGTAAAAAAATTTTAAAAAGAAGATGAAAAAAGAAAAAAGTCATTCTTAAAAAGTCATGACAACCTCTCTAAGGGGGTAAGGTATGCAATAGGCGATACATTTCTAGCAACAAAGTTCACTCTAAAACTACATTCAATAGGACTTAGAGAGAAAAGTGAGGGAGAAGGGAAAGCTCACAAGGAACTCTATTAAAGTTCACACTTATTTATCGAATTACCTAAAACATGGCAGGGGTCGTAAGACTGAAGACAAAACCACAAAACTGCTTTTCAGACAGTCTAGTCTTTTGATATGCATTGAAATGATAATTTCCCCCCTTCAACCTGTTAATGTAATAAGTTATATTAATTTTTTTTAGTTAATAAACTACCCTATTGCCCTTAGGATTTATCTTTTGCTCTTAGTTTGTGAAGATATAATTGACATATTGCATTGTATTTTTCAAGGTATACAGCTTAATGATTTGATAGATGTATTTACTGTGAAATGATCACCATTAGAAATTTACTTAGCACCATCTCCTAACATAACTACAATTTCTTGTGTGTGTGATGAGAACTTTAGATATGCAATGAAGTCTTGTTAACTATAGTTACTATGTTGAATATTACACTTTGAAAATGTATTCATTTTGTAACTGGAAGGTTTCTTTTTTTGTTTGTTTATCTTTTGGCCATACTCACATATTTCCCTTGACCACTCACCTGCTGCTAGTATTTCTCAGGCTGACATATGCATTTATGAGCTTACTGTTATTTTAGTCTACATGTATGTGAGATAATATAAAAATTCCCTTTTCTGTCTTTTTTCACTTAATTTAATACCATTAAGGTCCATTCACATTATTGTATTGGCAGGATTCCATATGTGTGGGGTGTGTGTGCGTGTGTGTTAATTTTTAACAGAGCACTGCTCAGCTCTGGCTTAATGGTGGTGTGGGGGATTGAATCTGAGAATTTGGAGCCTCAGGCATGAGAGTCTCTCTGTATAATCTGCATAACCATTATGCTATCTACTCTATGTATGTGTTGATAAATACATTGACATATATGTAGTTACAAATGAAGGTCATATTTTTTAAATCTATTTACTCATTGTTTCCATGTCTTGTCTCTTGTAATCCATCATAGAATTGGCTATATTATTACTGTTAATAATATATTTAAATTACAAAAACTTATGATGAATTTTACATCTGTGCTCTTAAGACATATTGGTCTATAAGATGCTTATTATATTGTAGGTGCCTATTTTTATTGTTAAAATATGTATGTTAGTAAATTCCTTACAAAGTAGTATTCTGCCTATAGTTTGACTTTGAGTTAAAAATAGAGCTGTTAAAACTTAGTGCTAAGCCATCTGGATCTGATGCCTTTTGAGACAGAGTTTGTGATTATGTAAGAATAATGGAGATTTCTCACTGTCACTTGGTTTCTTTCAAGCTTAATTTTTTTTTCAAGTTGTCTTTTTTTTTTTTTGGTACAGTGTCAGTTTTCATTATTTCATGCACTCTCCACCCCCCAGCAACTTGTTTATTTCATAAGGTTTGTTGAATTTAGAATGTCTAAGGAAAAACTCACACATCTGGTATCAGTAGTGCAGTCAAGTATAGAAAGTAGTTATCCCCTGAAGAGTCTCCCTATGTTAAGGTTTGTGCATCAATACTGGAGATAGAAATAGGTGGACTCGTTAGAGAATTAATGAAGGAAAGGGAAGATTGATGCTTGGGTTCTAATATAATTTGATTTGTGTCCATAGAAGAGATTAGGACACAGAACAGCACTGTTTAATGACAAGTGGGGAGAACCATCTACCTATAAGCCTAGGGGAAAGATCCTGAGGGAACAAATCACCCCTGGTAACATCTTTATCTCTCATTCTAGTCACCAGAACTATAAGAACAGGGATTTCTATTGTGTGAGCCACCTAATCTTAGCAAATTAAAACAGATGTAGTGAAAGGGAGCAGTAAAGATGCTTGGTCAGATTAAGAACTGTATTCAAAATCTGTTTGAAATCAACAAAAAAGGAAAAAGTACTGTTTTTGAGTTAAGAGTACAGTGGAGCATTGTTAGAGGGAAGTGTGGTGTTGCCGTGCTCTTTAGTGTGATAGCTCCTATTCTAGGAGAAGGAAAAGGAAAGAACCAGATAGCAGCCGTGACCAGGTCTGACAGCAAGACTGCTCACGGTACAATGGAGGCTGTGGGAACCAAACACCATTGTAAATATTACTTACAGCAAAAACTGTCATGGAGTGACAAAATCAAGAGAATAGCCTCAACCTTAGCCTTAATGGCGAAATCTGTACAAAACAATGATAGGTATTTTCCATGGTATTAGAAAAGAAAAATTTAGGATGGATATTCAAGTTAATTTACATAATCCCCTAGCCTGCCTGATTTCCATTTTTGGTATGCTTTTGAAGGAACCGATCAATTTCTTTTTTTTTTTCTTAAATATTTATTTATTTATTTATTCCCTTTTGTTGCCCTTGTTGTTTTATTGTTGTAGTTATTATTGTTGTTATTGATGTCATCGTTGTTGGATAGGACAGAGAGAAATGGAGAGAGGAGGGGAAAACAGAAGGGGAGAGAAAGAGAGACACCTGCAGACCTGCTTCACCACTTGTGAAGCGACTCCCCTGCAGGTGGGGAGCTGGGGGCTCGAACCAGGATCCTTACTCCGGTCCTTGAGCTTTGCGCCACGTGCGCTGAACCCACTGCGCTCCCGCCAGACTCCCGGAACTCATCAATTTCCATGGAGTCAGAAAGTTTTTATTGTTGACAGCGCAAACTCATACTGTAGAGCAGATGCCGTCATCAACTTGTAGTATTCCATTATTCTGCTTTGAAATTAAGTGAAGTACTTGTTTAAAAATGTCTTCTCATTAGAATGTACAATGATCACTTTCAATTCTATCTGCTATAATAGGACATTTCTATTACACTGCAATCTGGACGGTCCCATAAACACTATTGTACTTGAACAGATGGAAATCATAAAGGGATATTTAGCTACAGATTTCCTGTCATAGTTTTGCAAACTGAAAATGAAGAAATCAACATTTGCAATCAACTAAAAACAAAAATACTATCTAGTAAGCTAAAATGATGTTAATGTGACATAGGAAGCTAAGTTCCTTCAATTCAGTGTATTGTTGACTTCCAGGGGAAAAGAAAGCATTCAAATGACATTGTGCAAATCTAGTCAAGAATGTGATTTATGCAGAAAAGAATGATAAATTTGCAAGTGACATGTATGCATTATGTGTAATAGTTTCAACTGACCAAATGATACACTTCTTTTAATTTACTATTTTAAATATAGGAGAATATTAAGAAACATCATTTGAATTTTAGAGTCGAATTCCTCTTATAGATAATGGAGGGATAATACTTACAACATTATTTCATAAAATTGTTAATGAAATAAATATAGAGATGTGGAGTATTATGTGCTGCAGTGTGATTTTAATTCCATGGAACATTTCTTTAAAAAAAAAAAAATTCACTAGGAGATGGTGCCGGGATAGCCTGAGGGTATTTCTTCCAGAGCTAGTGCCCTCTGGGTTGGAGAGAACTCAACTGGAGCTGATCTAGGCTGCTTCGTGGGAGAGGGATCAGGAACTCATGCCACACTAACTAAGCAGGAGATACACTCTGGAACTCTCGGAGCCGGAAAGCAATTTCCAAGTGTCTTTAATCAGAAGAGCAGCTGTTTTTATACTCTCCAAGTAGGGTGGAAACAGGATGTGATATAGAGAGGGTGGAGCGAAAAGTGACTGGTGGAAGATCAGGGTGTGACAAGGAGAGGGGGTGGAGCAGGTGAGAATTCTACTACTAAACCACCAATGCCCTGGAGGGAGTGTGGTGCTTTATGTAAATGTAAAAGTGATTTATGTAAATAGACCAAAGCTTTGAATGGGATTAAATCTATCCCTATATAGGCATATGGTTAAGCAGAAGCCAGGGGGAGCTGGCATACTATCCAACAAGATGGATTTTTAATCTATTAGTAATATGACATAACATCACATTGCTGATGTGTGGGCAGACATGGCAAGGCTTGGAATAAGAACTTCTATAAACCCAGGAGCCCCATAGCTCAAAGCAGACTTCCTTTCCTTTCTTATAGGTGTATAGAGTCTTCTACTGAGTGGTGAGCTTTCTGCTTGGGGTGATCCAAGAATTTCTCCAGCTAGATGGTTGTAATACGAATAGTCCGCATATGAATAGTTGAGTTCTGAACTTACAGTTTGAAAATCAGTGTAGTTATCAAAACTAATATTGTGCTGAAATACATTTCACACTCATATAATCAATCAAGATTAGCAATCTAGAAGAGCAGGAGGTTACAAAAGTGCATTGTATTGGCTTCTCAAGCACGAGGTCCTGAGTTTGAGTCCCAGCATTTTATGTGCTAGAGTGATGATGCTCCTCTCACTTTAATCTTAATGTGTGTATTCATATGCAAATACATCTTTTTAAATTAGCAAGTTAAAGAAAACTTAATTAGTGGTTGTATGTATTTAAACTTTGTCCATTATTGTAATGTATAGTATGTCAACCAGTATCCAGTTAGTACATAGAAAACCACTATGATTTGAACAGGGAAACTTTAATATAAGAAATTATCACTAACCAGTGCCAGAGTAATGAGAGGTTGACTGTATTGTATTGCACCGAAGAAGCAAAGAACTCAGGGGAAGAAGGAAAAGGGGAAGGGAAAGATTGGAGGAGTGTTGAGGTCCTGGTATGTGGTGTAGAAAAGGAGCCCAGGTGGGAGAGGGAGGGAGTGCTTTGCAGACAGCTGTCAGGAAGGAACGAGAAATTGTACCCATGCCTCAACAACTGTATTAGAAACTAGTAACACCCTCAATAAAGTGGTTTAAGAAAGAGAATGTAAAAATTAACAGACATGAAGAACAACCACAATCTCTTAGGACTGTGCTAGTGGCCAAAAAGAAGGATCCCTATAGTGTTAGCCAAATTACCTGGATTGTGTTAGACTAACCACAGCTGTAGCTCACTGGATGACAGAAAAGTTACTGTGGTACTTTGCCAGCATAAGTTACTGACAATCTCTCCATTAGAATGCCAGGGAAATTCTTTTGGGGGAGACACAGGATTATGAAATCACCTAGAAGCTGTTGATTGCCATCTCCCACGGGATCCAGATGCTATACCTATAAGTTCAGTAGTTTTTATATTCTGTTACAGAACTGCCTGGGGTGGGATGGGGGTTCTGCAGGTATAGGAAGAAGCTGTTGGTATCTGTATATTGCTGAACATCTTGTGCTGCAGGAGCCAGAAAGCTGCAAGGACTCTGGAGCCATAAACTTCCCTCCCCAGGGACTGTGCAAGCACCCTTCTTAGTTGACAAAAGCTTGGCACTACACCAATTGGGATAAGTAGTTCTGTGTTTCTCCAAAGAACAAAAATAGTGCTGATAGATACAGGAGTTACAGGATTTCAACCTAAAATAAGAGCCTGCTAGTAACTTAAGAATTGTAAGAACGGGAGTCGGCACGTGGCGCAAAGCGCGAGGACCAGCATAAGGATCCTGGTTCGAGCTCCCGGCTCCCCACCTGCCCCACCTGCAGGGGAGTCGCTTCACAGGTGGTGAAGCAGGTCTGCAGGTGTCTCTTTTTGTCTTCCCCTCTCTGTCTTACCCTCTTCTCTTCATTTCTCTCTGTCCTATCTTAACGATGACATCAGTTACAACAACAATAATAACTACAACAATAATATATAAAAAAACAAGGGCAACAAAAGGGAAAATAAATAATAAAAAAGAATTGGAAGAGCAGTATCATAAAAACTTTTGAATGCATTTATTTGTGTATAGATTCTTATCAGGATTACTATTGGTGTACAGAGATTTGCAACTTTTTTTTTTTGTTTGTTTTATTTTTTCCAAGCAGACCTGGATTTTTGTATGCTCTTCCTTTTAGGAATTACTGTGACCTTGGGCAAAAATCTTTCAAAATTCCTAGTGGGGATAATAAAATGTATCTCATAGCATTTGCTGTGAAGGTTATGAAACACAAAGTACCCAACCTCTGTGTTGTACTAGAGCCTCAAAAAATGACGCTAGTTGCCATTGGAATAAGTACTTTTGGGATGTACTATGGCTCATTCTAAAACTGGCAATTTTGTAAATTTTATTTTACAGATTAAGTATACATTTGTACATGTCTGAGTTACCACAGCATAACTATAATGTCGAACTGCAAGAAATTTCACAGATGTCCTAAGTGTGTTGATCATACTTTATATATTTTGATCATTAAAATGTTTTGCTATTAAGGTAATAAGGCTAAATGGCTCCAAATGTCATACTAGAGTCAGTCAATAAACTGAAAATTCATTATTGGTTCCAACAGAAGAACTTAACTTAGATAACTGGTTTCCTGGTTCTTAGGGGGTGAAATGAACAAAGTGAAGACACTAAGATAGCTCAGTGGTTATTGCTACTCCCTTCAAATCTGTATTCACATCTGGGAAGTAGAGAAAAATTCCTGCAGGACTTGGGCTCACAACCTAGGAGATGGTGCTGCTTGGTGGCTGTTGCTACTTATAAATAATTAGGATGAAGCTTGAACCTGGAACTATTGCTGCTAAGGACAAAACCTTGCTGAGGTAACGAGTGGGCTTACCAGGCAAACCAGGAGCGTGTTTATCTCATTTTCTACCCCTTCTAGTTTTTCATAATGCAGACCCAAAGAAGAGACTAAGTGATGAGGAGTGTGTGTAGTTTGCAGATTCCTAGTCCAGAATCCCAAAGAAGATAAAGGGGGAAAAAACCTGTAATTGAGACAGTATCTTGGATCAGAGAGATAATATAGCATTTGCATACCAGACTTCGTAACTGAGACCCCAGAGGGCACAGGTTCAATCCTGGGCACTACCATAAGCCAGAGCTAAACAGTGCTATGGTATCTCCCTGAATAGATAGATAGATAGGGTTTCTGTTTCTCTAGTATGCATATTAACTCAAATCCTGTCTCTTACGCCACACATAACAGAATACTCTGGTTCTCTTTCACATACACACAAACAAATACATCTTAGACATTTCTGTCCTTTGTCTCTCCTCCTTCTAGCACTTTTAAAAAATATTTATTTATTCCCTTTTGTTGCCCTTGTTTTTATTATTGTAGTTATTGTTGTTATTGATGTCGTCGTTGTTGGATAGGACAGAGAGAAATGATATATGAAGTATAAGGATCGAAAACTGGAGCCAGAGGGTAGTGCACCTGGTTAAGTGCTCACATTACAGTGCACAAGGACCCAGGTTCAAGTCCTTGGTCCTCACCTGCAGGGGGAAAGCTTCACGAGGGCTGCAGGTGTCTCTCTTGTCTCTTTCCCTCTCTATCTCCCCCTTCCCTTCTCAATTTCTCTCTGTCTCTATCCAATAAATAAATAAATAAAGATAAAAAACCTTTAATTAAAATATCCTGAAGTATTATGGAATTTATTCATTAACATGTTAATTTTAAGTATGTTGGTGGAATTTACAAGTTAAATGAATATTCATGAACTCTTTATAATGATGTGTACGTACTAGGCTAAAATGTCTGTAGAGACAATCTTTTCATATTTTTGCCAGCTGTGAAGTTAAGGAAGGTCAGTTACTTAACAGTAGTTGAAAGCAGTGCGGATTTCAGCTGTGATATACTAGTGGGTGACAGTGTCAGTCTTCAAGCTGTGCTCACTTGCCCCTGTTAACCCTTCTTTCCTTCAATTCTAATTCTGTCAGATGGATGTTTAGTCTGGTGAGTGCTTTACATACTAGTTAGTGTCCATGTTCAATTCCCAATACCCCCATAAGCCAGAGCTGAGAGGTGTTTTGATCTCCTCTCTCCCTTTCCTGAAAATCCTTTTTTCTCTCACACAAAAATCAACTAAATATTTTTAAAAAATGGAAATATTGTCTTGGATTATAATTGTTTGTTTGACAGTAACTATTAGTTCCCTCCCCTTTTCTGCTGATCCTAATAAGATTTCTATGAAGGGCCAAACTGTAACTAGTTAACAATAGAGGATAAAATAGCTTCACCACAGACTGTTCAAATGTTTCTATTAGACAAATTACTATCATGTTAGACGAACTTCATGTTGTAACACCCAACTGAGGTAATCTGGGCAGTGACTCCTATGCAGTGCACCAGAAAATCTCAGATGTGCTTCAGGGACAGCTGTGAAAGCCAGGGCAAACCAATGCCCTCGAACTGAATCATCCTTCCAGTCCAAGCACTTTCATGGTTTGTTGGTGTATTTGACTTGCTATAAAAATAACTTCAGTAGAGAGGGGCTGGGTGGTGGCACAGTTGAGTATGCACATTATCACATGCAAGGACCTGGGCTCAAGCCCCAGTTCCCTACCTGCAGATGGGAGCTTTGCATCCAGTGAAGCAGTGTTTCAGCTGTCCATCTCTCCCTCTCTTTCTTTCCCCTGGCCTCTCTCTGCCCTTATCAAAGAGGTGTGGGGGGTGGGGTGGGGGGGGTGACAGATGCGAAAAGCGGTTGCCAGGAGTAGTGAATTTGTCATACAGGCCTTGTGTAAGTCCCTCAAGTGCCACCCATACTGTTACAAATGACAATATTTAGTCTTTTTGTTAAGATTATCAGTAAGAAAGAGATGTACATACCCCAGAGCACCAGATAGTTATTTGGTATTGAAAAGGATAGGGTCACACTAGGGATTTACTCTTTAGGAGGTTACATTTTACCCAAAGAACCACCTCCCTAGGAACAATTAAAAAACATTTTTTTAATAGAGGCGTGGTATTCCATTGTGTATATATACCCTTTCTTCTTCTTTTTTTAAATTATCTTTATAGGATAGAGACAGTCAGAAATCGAGAGGGTAGGGGAAGATAGAGAGGGAAAGAGAAAGACAACTGCAGACCTGCTTCACCACTTGCAAAGCTTTCCCCCTGCAGGTGGGGACCATGGGCTCAAACCTGGGTCCTTGCGCATTGTAACGTGTGCTTAACCAGGTGTGCCACCACCTGGCCCCTGTGTCATAAGCACAACTCCTGTGTCATAAGTTAGCTGTTCAGATATTGGTGGAGTTATTTCTGGCTTCATTGGTCTGTGTGTCTGTTTTTAGTGCAGTTGCATATTGTTTTGATTATTAAAACTTTGTAGTGTGGGTTGTGCTTAGTAAGTCTGATACTTCCATTTTGTTCACTTTTTTTTTAAGGATTGCTTTAAATAACCTAATTTTGACCATGCCATGCTTCTCTTTCTTCTTCTCCTCCTTTTCCTCCTTCTCTTTCTAATTTTTAATTCTTATCATGAGAGAAAAAAAGAGCAGAATACTATCCAGCTCTGGTATATGGTGTTACCCAGGAGTGAACCTGAGACCTTAGTGCCTCAGACGTGAAGTCTTGTGTGTATCTGCACTGTCTCCCAGATGTTAGGATGCTTTCCTTCTATTTATTGTCTCATACTTCAGTAATATAAAAGTAGAAATTTCATAGATTTTTTTCATAGAATTTTCCTTTCCCGGTAGTCTGAATAGAGAATAGTGCTTTTAATCTTTTTAGATATTCATTTCTGGGGCATTGTGAAAAGATACTGTTCTGGGAGTCACTCTTTAATCCTGATGTTTCATCAGCCACGAGAATCAGCTGCCTGATTCTCTAAGTCTCAGTGTTCTCATCTAGAAAATGGAATGAGCTCACATCAGTAGAAATATTTACGCTCTAGGTCTAACCAAGAACAAGTAAAGCAGGGTCTCTAGAAAGTTGGAGCCCCAATATTCATATGTTCAGAAATATCCCAGGTGATTTCTCATGCGAAGTTAGGGCTAAGAATCCTTGGAATAGTTGATCAGTAAGACAGTGCTAGTCATGGTCCTTGGCACTGCCTGCCAATCTAAACAGTGTTAATTACCACTTCATGAGGCAAGTGGAGCATGTACCAGAATGTAAATCATCTAAGAAGCTACTATCATAAATTTCTCTGGTGCCCATATAGAATAATTGTGATGTAACTGCTCTGAGGAAACAGATCATCTCTCCTAATGTATAAGTGAGTCAGAATAGCAATACAATGCCTTGGCTGTATCAAATGGCCTAGACGGGCTGGGAGAGAAAAAGTTTCTTCTCTAAGATCTTTCCCAGTTCTTAAATTCTGAAACTCAACATTTAGTACAAGTCTAAGGTTGCCTATTTCAATACTTAATACAAAATGAATTAGAAAAAAGGCTGGAAAATTGTACTTAAATAGAGGGAGTGGAAAATTTTAAAAGGTTTCAAATGTTGAACTATTTTAAAAATATTTATTTCTTAAGGAGAGGATTAAGAGGAGGGAGGGGGAGAGAACGAGAACACCAGATATCACTCTGGTTAATAGGCTGCTGGGAATCAAACTCAGGATCCCATGTTTGAGAGGCCAATGCTTTATCCATTGTACTACCTCCTGGAGCACATGAATGAAGTATTTAAAAAAAATATTTATTTTTTTTCCTTTTGTTGCCCTTGTTTTTTATTGTTGTTGTTATTGATGTCCTCATTGTTAGATAGGACAGAGTGAAATGTAGAGAGGAGGGGAAGACAGAGAGGGGGAGAGAGAGAGACAAACACCTGCTTCATCGCCTGTGAAGCGACTCCCCTGCAGGTGGGGAACCAGGGGCTTGAACCGGGACCCTTACACCATTCTTTGCGCTTTGCGTCATGAGTGCTTAACCCACTGCGCTACCACCTGACTCCCAAATGAAGTATTTTTAAAGAACATATGAAAAAGTGTAGGCATCAGTCTTCCATAAGAGAATATGTTCTCATTTACCATTGTAATTCTATTTTGTGGCATATTTAACTGCTTCAAGTGTGCCTTTTTTTTTTCCCCATTGTTATCTTAGGAGATAAGTGAATTATATGTAGATAATTATTAAAAATGACTGCAAAGCAGTTTTAAAATGTAAAAAAAATCTGTGTGGTATACTTACGAGAATTTCAGTAATGATAACTGAAGAAAACGATGAAACGGTGGCTCTTAAGCGTGTCAAGTCGTCAGTAAACATAGGCAAAGTAGAAGGACTGCCTAGGAGTGGAAGGAGAAGACCAGGCTCGGGCCGGGTGGTTGCACGCCCGTTTCAACACACATTGCCATTGCCATGTGCAAGGGACCAGATTCAGGCAGGAGGAAGTTTCATGAGTGGTGAAGCAGTTATCTTCCCCATCCCTCTCGATTTTGCTCTGTCTCTATCAAATAAAGAAATAAATAAACAAATAGAGAATTCCACGCTCACAAAGTTTTCACTATTACAGAAAATCATTAGACAAGTCATATAATGTGGACTATTAAATTTATAAGCTCCTTTGTGTTTGAAAAAATAGTAATGTTACAATGGAATACTACTCAGCTGTAAAAAATGGTGACTTCACTGTTTTCAGCCGATCTTGGGTGGACCTTGAAAAAATCATGTTGAGTGAAATAAGTCAGAAACAGAAGGATGAATATGGGATGATCTCACTCTCAGGCAGAAGTTGAAAAACAAGATCAGAAAAGAAAACACAAGTAGAACCTGAAATGGAATTGGCATATTGCACCAAAGTAAAAGACTCTGGAGTGGGTGGGTGGGGAGAATACAGGTCCATGAAGGATGATAAATGACATAGTGGGGGTTGTATTGTTAACTGGGAAACTGGGGAATGTTATGCATGTACAAACTATTGTATTTACTGTTGAATGTAAAACATTAATTCCCCAATAAAGAAATAAATTTAAAAAAATAGTAGTGTTATAAATAGTATTACATAGGAATTCATCTGTTTTTGAACAATTCTGGTAAATCTTCCCCCCTCCAACTCACCATAATTCTCCATGTTCCCGGTCAAAATGGGTCTTAGTATTACAGTGCCAGAATAATTAGTGGTATACTGTGAATTGTCTGCTAACGTTTAAGACTAAGGCCACTTATTTCAGTTACAGTTATATTGAAGACCTCAGGCAGATAATTATAGATGGGTAGCAACAATCGTTGGCTGTCAGAGCTTAATTTCCACAATAGTTAGGATTTTTATTATACTGCTTACTACTTATCTAGTCTGAGTTTTATAAAAATGGTGGGTTTTTTTTTTTTTTTTTGTCTTCTTTTTACTGCTTTTCCTCCCAATTACTTTGATAGTGAAAGTGGCTTGATAGCAGATATTCTTGGGCTCAGAATGAAGTATATATATAGAAGACCAGTGTAATTAAAAGTTTTGAATAGGCTCCAGATTAACTCCCACATTTTCTGAATGAACAGCTGGCTCAACCTGACCATCTGTGATTACTGCCCTTTGTAAAAATTATTTTCTTCCTTTCATTTGACTTGTTCCCAGTCTTTGATTTCTCCCAATCTATTTTGACATATTGTAAACCCGATATTCTAATCATGATAAGCCTCTGGATTAAAAAATAATGGTGGTAAATTTCATTGTTTCAGTGTTTTAATGAATAGGCAAAGCTGAGAGTGTGTATGTCACAAGAATTCCACGGGTATTTGAAAGATGTAGATAACTAGAAAAGTACACTGAGCTCTAGCAGTTAGCAGCTGAAATTTTCATTTTGTCTGTACCTCCTATCCTTTGTTGCATATAACGGGGGGCTTATCATTTGATGCACTCATATTGTTGGAGGGTTTTGTTTGCTTTGTTTATCTTTTGTGGAGCCAGGTCCTTAGGCTTGTACAGCATCACCACTTCCAGGCCAGTTCAGATAGAGAGGAATCTACAGTCACAGCACTAGAGCTTCCTCTCACACTGGAGCACCACTCGTGTGTGTCTGGACGCAAACTTGGGCTACGTTTATGACAGAACAGAAAACTGTCTCCGATTGCCTCAGGGAAATTGTTGACACATAATTGGTAGAGTAGAAAGAATGGAGATCACAAACCCCACTTGGTACTCATCAATTAGTCATAGTTAATGAAGAGCCTTTGGGGGACCGGTTGGTGGCACACCTGGTTGGACACACGTGTTAATTGTGCACAAGGACCGGAGTTTGAGCCCCGGGCCCTCACCTGCAGGGGGAAAGCTTCTTGAGTGGTGAAACAGTGTTGTAGGTGTCTCTCTCTTTCTTTCCCTCTCTGTTACCTCCTATCCTCTCGATTTCTGGCTATCTAGCCAATAAATAAATAGAGATGGTAATTTTTAAAAAGTATCTTTGGTAGAATGAAATACAAATTTTCATCCTGAGTTCAGGACTAACCACATTATTAAGCTTGTGCAAAGCATAAAATGCTCTCACCAAATTTCCACAGTAAAACTCTGAAATGACCTAATTTCTTTGATTAGTGAATGCAAATTTTTGTTTCAAGTGATACTTTTTAGTTTGCATAATGACAGTACTGTATTAAATGGCCTTATAATTGCTTGTGATGTGTAATGATATTCAGTTCCACGATGAGCAATTATGAATTAAATAATGAATCAGGAAGGGGAAAACATCAGTTTTATTCATTTGTCGGTTGAAATACAGTAATTGACATATTGTATTACTTAGTGAGCACTATTTGACAAATATGCATGGACTGGCTTTCAAATATATATATTGTTATTAAGACTAAGATTATCTCTGCTTCCCTGCCTGCCAGGAGGGGAAGCTTCATAAATGGCAAAAGAGTGCTACAGGCATTACTCCTTCTCTGTTTCTCAGTTTCTCTCTCTCTCTCTCTCTCTTCTCTCTCTCTCTCTCTCTCTCTCTCTGTCTCTCTCACCTCTATGGAGAAAAAAGCAGCAATTTGAAAAAGAAAAAAGGCTGCTGAGATTGATGGAGCTAGGCATTCACTGAGCCTCTGGGATAACTAACCCTGGTGGCAGAAACAAACAAGCAACCCCCCTAAAACATTACAAAGACTACCTACTCTTTCTTTATTCAAGCAAATGGGGCCTGTCCATAACTCACTTGGTACCCTGTGTGTTTTCTTATTTATCGTCTTTATTTTATTTACTGGATAGAGACAGCCAGAAATCAAGAGGGAAGGAGGTGAGAGAGAGAGAGAGAGAGAGAGAGAGAGAGAGAGAGAGACGCCTGCAATACTGCTTCACCACTTGCAACGCATTCCCCCTGCAGGTGCGGCCTCGGGCCTTAAACCTGGGTCCTTGTGCACTGTGACACGTGCGCTCAACAAGGTGCGCCACCCACCCTATCTCGCCTATGTGTTTTCTTCACACAAGTGACCTAGGTATTAAACCTGCTCTCACAGCCCTGGGGGGGGAGGGGCTTTGGGGTGCTGTGTTATCTCTCCGCACCCACCTCATCTCTTGTCTTTATTTGAAAAAGGTGGCCTGAAGCCCTGGCAGCAATAACAACCATATAAAGAGTAAGAAAATCAGAGTGGAATTAGTGGTGAGAATGGCTTACTCTGAGACACCATGGAGAAAGGTCATAGGAAAGCCTTTCTCCTTGGCAAAGACAGAAACTCGGAGCTGCAGGTATTAATATCATAGCTATGCAGCTCTGCTGAGGGTGCACTTGGCAACATTCAGCAACAGCTGGACTTCATTTGCTTTTGAGCTTTTGCAGTCTGTGGCCTGCAGGCTAACAATGATGGATAGAGAGTTTTCCTCCAGATTCTTAAGGGGGAGAAATGAATAATGGATTCATAATTCTTGTTTTTCGAGTTATTGTAATTCTTTTCATTACGAGTTTTTAAATTATTCACTAAAATTATCCTTGAGTTGTAAATCTGCTAATAAGTGTGACCATTTAATGAGCTTCATCTTCAAAAATGCAAATATAGTGTCAGGCTAAATCGAAATCTCATTTCAAATGAATCTTGAGGCTTCAGAAACTATCACTTGAGGAACAATTGGCAGTGGTACTAAATATTTATGTCAGTACTAAGCTTTTCTCTTTTAAAATAATTTAGAAGTTGGGGCAGAATGAAAGTGTCAATAATTTTTATTTAAAAATATAGAAATATGGGGCAGGGTGGTGGCACAGACCTCTTTTGAGCTATCTCTCTCTTTTTTTTTTTAACTAGTAATTAATAATGGTTTACAAAATTATAAAATTACAGGGGTATAGTTCCAGCCAGCACCCGCAGTTCAGTGCTCCCATAGTTACATTTTTAAACTTTCATAATTGTTTCTTACAACATGAGACATGCTGTTCGGGTGAAACAACCCACTTGCCTCCTGCTCTGCTTTGCCATGTGCACAGCCTTCGTTTGAGTCGGGTTTTTTTAAAAAAGAATGATTTTTCAGTTGGTGTACTGCACTAAAGTAAAAGACTGGGGTGGCGGGCAGGGCTCAGATCCTGGAACATGATGTCAGAGGAGGACCTAGTGGGGGTTGTATTGTTATGTGGAAATGTTATGCATGTAAAAACTATTGTATTTTACTGTTGACTGTAAGCTATTAATCCCCCAATAAAGGAGAAAAAAAAGAATGATTTCTTAAAGGTATAAATAATAGTGGTTACATATTGTGAAGGGAGACAACTGGGCATGTGGATACAGTGCGAATTGGAGACTTTGTTGCATATCCTTTTAAAATACTTCCTACTTGAGCCCCTTGAATATATTGTTCTTCTATCACTGTAACTGATCAGTAATTTAAATGTAACTCATGTTGTGTAAAATTGTAAATTGTATTAAAAAATCAGTGGTAAGATATTTATTCCCTTTTGTTGCCCTTGTAGTTATTATTACTGTTGATACTGATGTCGTTGTAGTTGAATAGGACAAAGAGAAATGGAGAGAGGAGGGGAAGACAGGGGGGGGAGAAAGATAGACACCTGCAGACCTGCTTTGTTGTTTTCGACGGGTTATGTTGTTTTCTCCGGGCTGGCTTCACGGGCGGGTAACAGACGACCAGGGACTCATGGTTGAGCTGTAGGCAGTATCTCTTTATTCATGCAGGACGCAGCACAATCTAAGCTGAGCTAAGCTAAACTCAAAGTACCCTAAAACTCACAATGCTGTCTTTATATATACTTCCCAAGTAGGGCGTGAACAGGATGTGACATAGAGAGGGTGGACAGAAAAGTGACTGGTGAAAATCAGAGTGTGACAAGGAGAGGGGGCAGAGCAAAAACATATCATGAAACAGTGGGGATTGAACCAATGCCCTGGAGGGAGGGTGGTGCTTGTTAACAGCGGTTATGTAAATAGAATGAAGTGGTTATGTAAATAGAATAGTGTTAAGCAGGGGGGATTTAAACCAAATGAAACAGAAGGGGGTCTCATGCATACCAACAATTCCCCCTTTCTTTTTAACTAATGGCCATAGTATCAGGATTGTGGGGTGAACAGAAACCTATATCATACAGGCGTTTTCAAAAGAACTGGCATAAGACATGGAAAACAAAATAGGCGAGCAGCAATAACCAGTGTGATGCCAAGGGGAACATTTCTTGCCTCTGGGAACGCTTCATGCCTCTGTGGGCATCTCTTGCCTCGTGGGGCGCTTCATGCCTCTGTGGGCATAACCTAATAAGGAGGGGAAGGTTTCTGCCTCTGGGGCAGAGCCTGCAGGCGAGGGGATATGGTCTATAAAGTCTCAAGGCAATTGGCTGAAGTTAGTCTTTGAGAAACACAGCAGCGTGTACCAGTAAGTCCGATGGAGGTGTCAGTCCAAAGTAGCTGACCATAAAAGAAAATGCCAGAGGATGAAACGCTGCACGTCTGTCTCGATGGAGAATGTCGGCCACCAAAATTCTGCTTTTCTGTAGAGAGTGATCTTTGGAGTCTGTGAATCTGTTTCTTCAGGTCGTGCCAGGTCACATCATTGGTTTCCGGGGGTGTGTTGTAGTCATTCCATCTTGTGGGCGATGTCAGAGAACAGGGTTCCAAATGGATTTCCGGGAATTCCATTTGAGTAGATGCTTCTTCATGTGAAGACTTGACAGCTGAAATTCACTTACTTGTCAAACAAAACTTGTAGCAGATTAAAAGTTTACTATAATCGATAACTCCATTATAATTGGAAGTCCTTTCTAGTATGATTTTAAGGTTGTTTAAACAGTTTAAATTCAATAAAATGTGGAAAGGTAAACAGAAGAACCACGGTAGAATCCTCAGGCATGAGAATAATTAACATAATCATTGCACTATCTGCCCCACCCATAACTCATACCGTTTTCAGGATTAAACATTTCAGATTTATGCCAAGACGTAAAAAAATAAATCAAAGGAGGAAAAAACAATTTTTTGGATTGTTTCTGGATGTCTCTATAAATCATGGCTGCGTCCAGCATTTTTTTTTTAAGTCAATGTCAAACAAAAATTCAGTCATTCAAATCACTCTCTTATGATACACAACTTGAACCAGATTATCCAGATCTCACCATGTAGTACCAAGAGTCCCCGGAGGGCGTCCTAGTCCAAAAAGCTCCTCGAAATTCCATTTAGGGTGTTTCTGACTGTTCCTGCTGGATTGCTTCAGGCACCCATTTTTAAAAGCGTCTTCCCATCGGAGAAAGAATCCAATCAGGAGAGTAGAACTATCCACGTGTCTCCATACTTGGGAACTGCCAGGGTACTCGAGAATGTTCTTCAAATTAGAGTAGTCCTTCTCCATGGGAAACATGCGAGAAGAAGTCCAGAAAGTCCCAGTGGAAATCTCCGTGCATATCCCAAGGTCTATGATCATGGTCATAAAGAACCAAATCGTGGCCTGGAGCAAAATGTAGTCCTTTTCTTCGGGAAACATGAGAGAGGGAATCCAGAAAGTCCAAGGAGAAATCTCCGTGCATCTCCCAAGCTCTATGATCCTGGTCATAAGAAACCAAAGTCAGGGAACCGAAGTGTGGCCCAGAGTAAAATGTTCCAGAGACAGAGAAACTGTCTCATAGTGAAACAGTAGAGGCTTTGGCAAACCTCTTCGTAAGCAGAAGAGAAGACCATAGTGCATAGGTAGGCAGTCTTCACTTATCTGGGAGTTGCGCAGGTCCAGTCCCACGTTGTAGCGCCATATGTTGTTTTCGCCGGACTTCATGCATACCAGCACTGCTTCACCGCCTGTGAAGTGGCTCCCCTGCAGGTGGGGAGCCAGGGGCTGGAACTGGAATCCTTACGCAAGTCCTTGTGCTTTGTGCCACATGCGCTTAAGCCACTGCGCTACCGCCTTACTCCCTGCTTTACTATTCTTTATCCCTCTGGGAGCATGAACCCAGTATCATTATGGGGTGCAAAACGTGGAAGGTCTGTCTTCTGTAATTGCTTCCCCTCTGAGCATGAGCACTGGTAGATCAATCCATAATCCCACCCTGTCTCTCTCTTTCCCTAGTGAGGCAGGTTTCTAGGGAGCCAGGGCCCCAGGACACAATTTCCCTACTGTCATCTGCCCAGGGAAGTCAGGTTGGCATAATGATAATCTAGAACCTGGTGGCTGAAAAGGAGATAAGATGTAAGCAGAACAAATTGCTGGCTAATCATGAACCTAAAGGCAAGAATATCGCAGATACAGATTTGGGGTCTCCATTTTGGAAAAAGCTAGTAGGTCCATTTTAGGTATATTCCAAGGGGGTTCATGACTTTACTAGTTTTTGCCTGAGCCTGACAGCTAACAGACAGATGGACCCAAGGTATTCTTTTTTTAAATCCAGAGTAATGCAAAAATCATGTCTGAAACTCACCTTGTTACTCTAGTCTCCGTTTCTGTTTTTAATACTAAGTTATGGTCACAGAACAACAGATAGGCTAATTTAAGGAGATGTATTTGCATCACGGTATTGAATAATTTCCCTTTGGATCTGAAAGTAATGTGCGTTTTAGACAATTGAGGAAATTGTGGAAAAGTACCCTTGTATTTTATGCTTTACAACACTTAAAGGGAAATGCTTAAAGTCTGTGTAGAACCATTATAAGTTAGACTTAGAACAACGCTTGGTAAATAATCAGTAAGCCGTAACACTCAGCTAAAGAGTTCATTGGTGCTAGATAATAATACTAGTTATGATGTACATGAACATAATTTTGAAATGTGTTATTACTTTTGTTTGTGTGGAACTAGAAATAAAGAAATAAAGACCGAAATAAACAGCAGTTATAGTGCCCACAGTTTGGACATAAGCTACTCTACTTGTTCCTTAGTTGACACCTCTTCAATCCTGTCATCTTTATTACGCTTGTTTTGTTGACACCGTGTAACACAAGTATCCAAAAGTGGCTGGTGACAAGAGGAATGTGATGCTAGTTTATATTTCTGTCTAAAAACACCTAGGTAGTTGTTTCTTACTGTTCTGTATTAAAGTGGGAAGTGCTTTGTTAATTTCCACAAACTATTACTTGAGTGAACCAATAATTTTTCTGGTTGTGTTTAGTCTTTCTGAGAAACTGGTTTTGTAGATTTGATTAAACTTAAGTAACTAATGAGCTGAGTAATTGTTTAGGCCTTAAAAGAAAATAAAGAGACAAATAATTTGTTTTATGTGGTGTCTTTTTTGGAATCCAAGTTTTAGCTGTTAATCTGCACTATTTTGAAAAAGTTGACTTGGAGTGATAAAGTTCTTTTGGTGGCAGTTTTTCCTTGAGAAGTTTCTCACCTGGGTAGAGCTGGCGGTCTGGGCAGAGTTGTGGTCTCTGGATGCTCTGGTGATTTGGTGGGTTCCCAAAGTAGTTCTTTTTTTTTTTTTTTTTTTTAAGATTTTATCTATTTCTGAGAAGGAGAAAGAACCAGATATCACTCTGGCACGTGTTGCCGGGGATCGAACTCGGGACCTCATGCTTGAGAGTCCAAGGCTTTATCACTACGCCACCTCCCGGACCCCCAAAGTAGTTCTAATCCTGTCTTGTTGTGGTGTCCTTTTTACAATTTCCTTTATAGAGAGGCAGAATTAGATGGTGTCAATTTTTCTTATTTTTTAAAAATATTTTATTCCCTTTTTTTGCCTTTATCGTGTTATTGTTGCAGTTATTGTTGTTGTTACTGATGTCGTTGTTGTTGGATAGGACAGAGAAATGGAGAGAGGAGGGGAAGACAGAGAGGGGGAGAGAAAGATAGACACCTGCAGACCTACTTCACTGTTTGTGAAGCGACGCCCCTGTAGGTGGGGAGCCGGGGACTTGAACCAAGATCCCTACTCGGGTCCTTGTACTTTGCGCCAAGTGTGCTTAACCCGCTGTGCTACTTCCGGACTCCCTTCTTTGTGTTTTAAAAGTTTTGAGAGTATCAAGCTTTTTAAAAAAAAATTTAAACATTTTTTATTATTATCTCTATTTATTGGATAGATACAGTCAGAAATCAAGAGGGAAGGAGGAGATACACAAGGAGAGAAACAGAGAGATATCTGCAGCTCTGCTTCACTACTCGCAAAGCTTTCCCCCTGCAGGGCTGGACCAGGGCTCAGGCCCAAGTCCTTGCGCATTATAACGTGTGTGCTCAACCAGGTGCACCACTACCCGGCCCTTATTTTTCTTCCCAATAACTGAATGTATCTAGATGATATTTAGATTATTAATGATTCACATCACTAAAATGCACTCAGATGTAATTAAAATGCACAGTCAATGCTAGACTTCAGTGATTCACACTACTATCTAGAATTTTCATTTAGCTTAGGACATTACCAAGAACAAGAACTGCACGAAACTGTGTTTTCTTTCTTGACAAGGGATAATGTATAGTCTACTTGAACTGTAGTTAATATTTTAGCAAGCCTCTGACTGTAATTTATAGTCTGATCAGCACTTTCCCACATACAGTAAAAAGCTGCAAAGTGAATTATCTTTAGCATAGTTCTTGCATTTCTGATTGCATCCAAAAGGTACAATTTCAGATTTAAAAGATTTAGGGAGCACTGAAGGTCAGTCAGAATTAACATATAGGGGGTCAGGTGATGGCACACCCAGTTCAGTACACATATTACAGTGTGCAATGACCCAGGTTCAAGTCCCAGATCCCCACCAGCAAAGGGAAGTTTCACAAGTGGAGAGGCAGTCTACAGGTGTCGCTCTTTCTCCCTCACTCCTCTGTCCTTAATCAGTTTCTCTGTCTCTATCCAAGAAATAAATAAGATTTACAAGTGTTTGTTAAAGTTCAAATGATGTCAGTTTATTTTCAGGACTAATTTTTTTTTAATATTTACTTATTTATTTCCTTTTGTTGCCCTTGTTGTATTCTTATAGTTATTATTGATATCTTCATTGTTGGATAGGACAGAGAGAGATGGAGAGAGGAGTGGAAGACAGAGAGGAAGAAAGAAAGACATCTGCAGACCTGCTTTATCGCCTCTCAAGTGACTCCCCTGCAGATGGGGAGCCGGGGTCTCGAACCAGAATCCTTACGTTGGTCCTTGCATTTTGCTTTGTGCTAACTGCGCTTAATCCACTGTGCTACCATCCGACTCCTTCAGGCCTAATTTAAACATTTCAGTGTCCTTCATATACTGATGGATACCTCATACTTGACAGAAGTGCTTATCTTTCAGGAGACTTAGCGGTGAAGGAGGTGGCCCACTCATACAGCCCAACAGAATCGGTTCCATGAGTTAAATGCTAATTCATGTCTTCACCACAACTCCTTCACCCCTAGCTTTTACCATGAAGTCAAAGAGGGTTAGTTAGACGTAAACTATCAATATAATAATGGAAATTCCATGTGAATGGTGTACATGTTGGTGACAGAGAAAGAAGACTTTTTTTTTTTTTGCTTGCCTCCAAAGAGGAACTCAGTGCCTTCACTGCAAATCCACTGTTCTTGGTGGCCATCTTTTCCATTTAGTTGTTTGTTAGATAAGACAGAAACTGAAAAAGGAGGGGAAAATAGGGGGAGATAAAGACACCTACAGACTTGCTCCACAGCTCATTAAGTGACCCCCTGCAAGTGGGGAGCCGGGGGCTGGAACTGGGATCCTTGCGCGGGTTCTTGTGCTTTGTACTATGTGCGCTTAATCCCCTGCGCCACCACCTGGTCCCCGAAGACACTTCTTTGTCTTCATCTGTTTTAACCTGTTAAATCCAATGGAAATATTCTCTAGAACACTCCATCACAAAATGTCCCATGATTGTCACATTAGTATCTTCTGTGAACTTGACTAAAGTGAACATTCTTGGGCCCTGAATTCACAGTGGGAAAGGAGACAGGAACTGATATTCGAAAAACTCTGCAAGTCATTCTGCTATTTGCTCAAACTGAAAACTACTGCTCTAGACTATGCTGCTTACCAAGTTCTAGTGAAATTATGGCCAGTATTCAGCATGACTAATTCTAATTTGCTAACAGCTGCTGCATTTGGGGTTTAGTTAATGATCTCCAAACCCAGCTGGAATTGAGTCCTAGTTACTCTTTATTCTTTTTTCCTTACGAGTCTATGGAGTACCAGGTGCAGTTGCTGAAGTGTGAAAAAAAAAAAATCAGCTTTGTAGACAGTATTGGCATTTATTTCTTGGCATGGCATTTATTTCAACAAAGCACATTTATTTTAATGGCTGTTTGGACTTTTCCTAAAAATGGAAGAAATCTCTGAATCTTCCTGCCACTTTAATATCAAGCACAGTATTTTACTTGAACTACAAAGCTTATGGATGAGTCTCTCCTATTAGATTTCTTTCAAACTTTTAATATTATATATTTTAATAATTTTTTAAGTATTTGTTTTCTTTTTTGTTTCCTTTGTTGTTTTATTGTTGTAGTTATTATTGTTGTTCTTGATGTCATCATTGTTGGATAGGACAGAGAGAAATGGAGAGAGGAGGGGAAAACAGAGAGGGGGAGAGAAAGACACCTGCAGACCTGCTTCGCTGCTTATGAAGCGACTCCCCTGCAGGTGGGGAGCCGGGGACTCAAACCGGGATTCTGATGCCGGTCCTTGCTCTTAACCTGCTGTGCTACCGCCTGACTCCCTTTAATATTATATATTATTTATTTATTTCCTTTTGTTGCCCTTGTTTTATTGTTATAGTTACTATTGATGTCGTCGTTGTTGGATAGGACAGAGAGAAATGGAGAGAGGAGGGGAAGACAGGAGGAGAGAAAGACACCTGCAGACCTGCTTCACCACTTGTGAGGCGACTCCCCTGCAGGTGGGGAGCTAGGGGCTCGAACCGGGATCCTTCAGCAGGTCCTTGCACTTAGCGAACATGTGCACTTAACCCGCTGAGCTACCGCCCAACTCCCAATATTATATTTTTAAGAATATTTATTTTTCAGTTTCTTCCCATAATAATCTACTTTCTACCCTCTTCACATATTCCATTTGACCACAGATGTTTGTTTGTTTGTTTGTTTGTTTTCTTGTTACCTGGGATTGATGGCTCCAAAGCTTTGTTCAGAGGCAGAGAGACAGTGGAAGACACCGCAGCACTGAAGCTTCCCCAGCACACTGGGAGCTGTGCTCTAGTCCACACACGTAGCTAAGCACCCTTGCAGCTTTATTTTCACTTCAGAAAAAAAAAAAAAAATTCTAGAAGAGCTTTCTGTTAACTAAATGGGCTCCTTATATGTTAAGGGCCAACTACATAACTTTGTGAGCAGCAGAACTTCTTCAGACTCTCAGAAAGCATTTCAGAGGCACATCAGTGAGATGTGAAACAAAAATGTATGTCCATATATCTACATATCTATATATGTATTCTTTATTTTTAAAATGGAAACACTGGCAAGACCATAGGATAAACTACCTAGGGGATGAAGCATACTGAGTATGTATTAGCAATGGACACTGTGTCCAAAACATCTAAAATGTTCATTGGTAGGTCAGCACATGGGCTTGAATGTGTTAGGTAAACCGCTGAAACAGTGTTCCCGTAACTGACATTTCCCTGCCTGGAGCAGTGACCCTCTATTTCCTGGGCAGTCCTTAGAGCAGCTCCTTTATCATGTTCCGACTTTCCCTTTCTCCAGAGCTCAAGCCTGTGGGTATATGGAGATCCAAAGGGAATGGGAATAAAAAGGGTATTAGCCCTTTGTGAGGGAGATGCTGTGTGAATTTCTTTTTCCTGAGTAGTAGAATTTCTTTCCTTCCTTCCTTCCTTCCTTCCTTCCTTCCTTCCTTCCTTCCTTCCTTCCTTCTTTCTCCTCTTTCTCTTTCCGTCCTCCTTCCCCCCTTCCCTTCCCTTCCCTTCCCTTCCCTTCCCTTCCCTTCCCTTCCCTTCCCTTCCCTTCCCTTCCCTTCCCTTCCCTTCCCTTCCCTTCCCTTCCCTTCCCTTCCCTTCCCTTCCCTTCCCTTCCCTTCCCTTCCCTTCCCTTCCCTTCCCTTCCCTTCCCTTCCCTTCCCTTCCCTTCCCTTCCTTCCTTTAAAAATAAATTAATCTTTTGCCCAGGAGACTGCTCACTCAGCTCTGGTTTATGGTGATGCCAGGGATTGAATCTGGGATTTCTGATGCCCCAGACCTGACAACCTACTGCATAAAATGCTATGCAATCTCCTTGCCCTTTTTCTGTTTTGATGACTGTGCAGAATCTTTGTGGCTTCATGTAGCTCCATTTGTTTTTGCTTTTGTTTGCCTGGCCATTGATGTCATGTCTCTATATAGATGTCTAAAGCTAAAAATCATGGAGTCTTTTGCATATTCTTCTATGCATTTTGTAATTTGGGTTTAACATCCAAGCTTTTGGATTCAGTTTGGATTAATTTAGTGGAATGGTGTTCGTCTTCCATTCTTTTGTCTGTGTTTCACCATTTTTCTCAACCCCAGTTATTGAGGAGACTCGGTCCATTTTATGGTGTTGGCTCCTTGTCTATAGGAGATGTATGTGACTTTACTTTTGGAGTCTCAGTTTTATTTCTACCTGTGTCTGCTTTTATTCCAACATCATGCTGTTTTTGTTTTTTATTACCATAGCTTTGTAGCATATTTTGAAGTAGGGGAATGTGATTCCTCCATGTTTGTTTCTTTTTTTCTCAAGATTGCTTTTGTCAACTTGGGATTTGTCTGTTTTTGTTCCAGACTACTTTTAGTACTGTCAGTTCTGTTTTCTTAAAAAAAAAAAAATTATATTGGAATTTTGATAGGGGTCACTACTGCTTTAGGCAGGGTGTATGTTGTTAGTCCTATCAGTCTAGAGCATGAGAGAACATTCCTTTTCTTTTTATCTTTTTTTTTTAAACTGTAACTTAAGGTTTGTTTGTTTACTTGTTTTAGACAGAGACAGAATCAGGGAGCAAGCGTAATAAGAGCCCATAGCACTGACACTTTCTTCATTGTGCTGGGGGCCTTGCTCAAACCTGGGTCTTGCAAATGACAAGACAGCACAGTATCCAAATGATCTGTTTTGCTGGCCCTGGATAGACTTATGTTCATTAGAGTTTAAGTCTTTCGTTAGATTTACCTCTAGGTACCTGAATCTTTTAGATATGATTATAAATGGATCATTTTCTTGATTTTTTTTTTTAATTTTTTATTTAAGAAAGGATTAGTGAACAAAAGCATAAGGTAGGAGGGGTACAACTCCACACAATTCCCAACACCCAATCCCCATAACCCACCCCCTCCCCTGAGAGCTTTCCCATTCTCTATCCCTCTGGGAGCATGGACCCAGGGTCGTTGAGGGATGCAGAAGGTAGAAGGTCTGGCTTCTGTAATTGCTTCCCCGCTGAACATGGGCGTTGACTGGTCGGTCCATACCCCCAGTCTGCCTCTCTCTTTCCCTAGTAGGGTGTGACTCTGGGGAAGCTGAGCTCCAGGACACATTGGTGGGGTCTTCAATCCAGGGAAGCCTAGCCAGCATCCTGGTGGCATCTGGAACCTGGTGATTGAAAACAGAGTTAACATATGAAGCCAAACAATTTGTTGAGCAATCATGGATCCCAAGCTTGGAATAGTGGAGAGGAAGTGTTAGGGAGGTACTCACTGCAAACTCTAGTGTAGTCCTGCTTTCAGGTATATATTTTGCAGTAGTTTATGGATACGTGTGCACATAAGCTCTCTCTCACAGAAACTGGTGTATATCTAGGTTATGGGACTTTGTTAGAAAGTGAACTACCTGAGATGAAATTAGAGTGTACTATTAAAGGAAAGGTCTCACCCGAGTAATGAAGCTGAAGGGTTGTCATTCCACACGTGAAGTCTCTGGATACATTCTGAGGTGAAGCATGTTGAGGTAGCAATCGTTGCTTTGGTTAGGTTGTGATCGGCAGATGCAATGTTATTTGGTTTGGATTGGGAGATGCATACGGGAAAGTGGGCCCTATCCAAGGGTTCCAGGACTGGGGGAAGTAGGGGCTCTATAGTGAAGATGTGAGGTTCCTGCTGTCTTAGGGTTCAAAAAGACACTCAATAGTTAATATTATCATCACATTATTTGTTAATTGGGTTAACTTTGAAAAGTCCCTTTGTTATGGTTTGCTGGACAGTACCCAGTATCTTGTATATAGCTGTGCTATTGGAAGCTTCTAATCTACTTGGTCTAGGCTTTTGAGAGAGTCCGCATATCAAATACATAGCCTATATATTAAAAAGATTCAGTTTGTGTTTTGAGAAACTTTGAGACATACAATTGATTTCCCCCTCTTATATTAATTAGCTACTGATTTATATGTCTACATTTTGCTAGGAGTGTACATAAACACCATTCCCACCACCAAAGGACTGTGACCCATCCCTCCCGTCCACTCCCACCCCCCACTGGCCCAGGAAGCTACATGCCTACCCCTCACCACTGGGTTTTTACTTTGGTGCCCTACTTACAATTTGATCAGGTCCTGCTTTTAGTTTCCCTTTCAGATCTTCTTAGTCAGCTTCTGTTGATGAGTGGGATCATCCCATACTCATCTTTATCTTTCTGACTTAGTTCACTTAACATAATTCCTTCTAGCTCTGTCCAAGATGGGTCAGAGAAGGTGGGTTCATTGTTCTTGATAGCTGCATAGCATTTTCTTGATTTCTTTCTATTTCTGTTTGGTACTTGCACATGCCGGTGTGATTGGTTTCTCTAGCCTCCCTCTATACCATGCTGGCTTATTTCTGAGTTTTCCAGGGCAATCTTTTGGACTTTTGATGTAAGTTATTATGCTCTTTGTAAAAAGTATTAGTCTTACTACCTTCCTAATTTGGATTTACTGTCTTTCTTTTTTTAAAAAAAAATATTTTATTTATTAATGAGAGGGATAGGAAGAGAAAGAAAGTATCAGGTATCACTGTGGTACATGTGCTGCCCGGGATCGAAATCAGAACCTCCCACTTAAGAGTCCAATACTTTATCTACTGTGTCATCTCCTGGACCACTGATTTTCTTTTTTATCTCTTTTTCTTTTTCTTGTTTAATTGTTATGACTAGACATTCCAGTCCTATGTTAAATAATAGTGGTGAGAGCTGGCATTGTCTTGCTTCTGGCTTCAGGGGAATTGGATCGACCCTCTCGTGGTGCATCCCGTGAGTCCCCATTCATTGGGGAAACTGATGATCCTTCCTAGCCGACTGAATCCACATGGATCCCAGTCACTTTCAAAGCCAGCAACAAGCAGACATCAGGCTCAACCTGACGCTGTTGACTGGCTACGGAAGAAGGGCAAACGCTAGAAGAAGAAGGGGAATGAATAGCTTTTCTTTGCTCCCCTACTGTGCTACTTTTTGGTTTGTCCATTACAACCTTTGCTATGTTGAAAAATACATTCCTTCTATTTTCTTTAAAAACTTGTTTTATTATCTTTATTTATTTGTTAGATAGGCAGCTGGAAATTGAGAGGCAGGAGGAAGATAAGGAGAGAGACAGAGAGACACCTGCAGCCCTGCTTCACCACTCGTGAAGCTTTCTTGAGAAGGAAACAGGTCATCTTTTATGGTTTTGTAGAACTCACTAGTTAAGTGTCTAGTCCTAGACTTTTGTTCATGAGATATGATTACTGCTTCAGTTTCCTGGCTTTTTGCTGGTTTTTTTTTGCACTCTTATTATTTTAATTTCTGTTCATTTCTGCTATCATTTTTACTGTTTCCTTCCTTCCACTGATACTGACTTTGGGTTTATTGTGTTCTTTTTCTAGCTTTTTTTTCTTTTTTGTTTTTCTTTTTATGTGTGCGGTTAGATTGTTTATTTGATATTCATCTTGTTTTCAGGTAGCCTACCAAATGGAAAGGCCTATTGGACTTAGATATGTATTGTTTTCAAAAGGATCCTAGAAAAAACTAGAATTGATGAAGAGGTTGTTGTTCCTGTGCATGGCTATACACATTCATGCCTGGCCTCGCTGTAATTTCATGACCCGCAGATTACACTCCCTGTTATTTGCAGGCTATACATTTTGTATCGCCTGTAAAATAGCTCACATAGCAGTTTCTCCATAATTCATTATTCAAACGTGAACCAAATATGACTTCAAAAAGCATTTTAAGTATTTTATGTATAGTGCCTATGTTCTTTCTCTAAGTGCACTACAAATGTGCAATACCTTCTCAGACGTTTCCATTGATTTTAGGATGTCAGAAGAAGCTACACTCACTAGATGTAGAGTACCTCTGATTTAAACGAGATGGACCTGCTATTTGAATACTTAATAACTAGACATTTTGGCATACTGCAGAGTTGTAATGGTTTTAAATATTGTGAAGGAGAAAAAAAGAGTCATTACCCATCAATAGTAGTTACTACTTTTATTTGACTCAGTAAGCCTTAGTTGTTTTTTTTTTTTTTCCCCTTTTGTTGCCCTGGTTGTTTCACTGTTGTAGTTATTGTTGTTGTTGTTATTGATGTCGTCGTTGTCATTGTTGGATAGGACAGAGATGAAGGGAAGACAAAGAGGGGGAGAGAAAGATAGACAACTGCAGATCTGCATCACTGCCTGTGAAGTGACTCCTCTGCAGGTGGGGGGGTCTGGGGCTCAAATTGGGATCCTTAAGTCGGTCCTTGCACTTTGCGCCACATGCATTTAATCCGCTGCCTACCACCCGACCCCTGTAAGCCTTAGTTTTATGAACAAGTTTCAATGATAAAGATTCTCTGGATTTTCTGTAATCTCTCTCTCTCTTTTTTTTTTTAATGTTGTTTTAGTCATACCTCTGTATTAGCAATTATCCTGTGTGAACAATGTATAAAATACTTTCAAAGTAGAAAATGCATAGTTACATTACTTTAATGAGAAGATTAGTGACTTCTGTTTAACTATATATCCATTTTGTATATTTTAAATGCTTCAAACATACAGTGTATATAATTTAATACATGCAATGAGAAGAGGATGAATAACTTCTAAAGCATGTTAATTTCAATATTCAAAGGTTCACAGCTCCTTAAAAAATTTAAAATCCACAGGCTAAAATATCTTAAAATATTCTAAGATTATCATATTAGTTAATTTTGAAATTACTAATTGGGCATGTAGTAGTTTACATATGGAGGAAATAATTATAAAAATTATTAATACTTGGGGGCTGGGAAGACAGCATAATGGTTATGCAAAAGGCTCTCATGCCTGAGGCTCTAAGGTTCCAGGTTCAATCCTCAGCTCACCATAGACCAGAGCTGAGCAGTGCTTTGGTACCCCCCCCCTCTCTCTCGTGTTAAAAATAAATTTTAAAAATTATTAATACTCCTTTTTTTCTATAACCATTGTTTCCTGTAGGTGAGATAGATACTCATTTATGAAATAACACATAATCTGCTTTTCCAGCTCTTTTGATTGTAGGTGAATCTTGTAAAGGCAATTTCACATGTATCTTTGTTCCTAGAGGAAGCCTCTTACACGTCTATCGCACGTGAATGTCAATAGCACGTTTATTTCCCTTGATAGAAGACAAGCAAGAGTGTGGGCAGAGCAACACTAATAGATTTGGACAGTGATGAAAGCTGGGGTTGTTTGGAATATACCCTTCAGTTATTGACTATAATGCTTAGAGGCTCTCAGTAGATATTTATTATTCTGAGACAACTGTCAGATCCTCTCCATGCTTACAGCATTATTTGTTACTTTAATTGAAATGTTCATATGGAAAGCGATTATTTGGGGGAGGGGAGGATTCTGTTTTCTACCTTGATATATATTACTTAAGAAACCCACCCATGCCCTTTTTCCTTTCTGCCTCTTTCTTAGTCTTGTCCCTAAAATTCTGTCCTTGAGTCTCTTTGAATCCTACATATTCAAGATTACCTAGGCAGTTTTAGGTGTTTTCAAGATTCTTCCAGATACGTTTCTTCTGTTTGAATCTGTTTTTCATTCTCGGCCTGTGTGTTCACTTTCCTGTGTAGCATCTCTTGGCTGTTACAAGCAGTCTAGTCATGTCTTCAACACTGAGCTCGCCTCATCCTCCCTCCGTCCCCAACGAGCTCCCCAAAGGAGGAGAAAAAAGGAATAAACATAGAATAGGGACGCATGTCTGCATACGCGTTAATATTTCCGTGCACATACCTATGCTTGTACATACAGAATCCAGAAGCTTTTCCTCCTGTTGTTTCAAATCCTGCTACTGGTAAGCAGCAGGCCCAGAACATTAATTAGCTTTTGAGTTAAAACCTTAGCCCAGGATATACTCTCTGTAACACAGTGACCATATCTGCTAAGCCAGAATTTAAAATACACAGTCTACTGCTGGTGAAACAGCTCGCGTGGAGAGTATGCTGCTTTGCTGCTTTGCCATGTGCACGACCAGGTCTGAGCCCAGCCCCACTGCACTGAGGGCGCTTCAGCGCATTCACTCACCCACTCTTCTCTATCTCTAGCTAAAAACATTAATAATAAGAATACTAGTAATAATGAAATGCATAATCTGACATTACTCAAAGCCTGAGCTTGCTGTTGTAATTATACCACACTGCTTTTCTTTTCATTTTTCATTTATAAAAAGGCAACATTGGCAAGACCATAGGATAAGAGGGGTACAAGTCCACACAATTCCCACCACCAGATCTCCGTATCCCATCCCCTCCCCTGACAGCTTTCCTGTTCTTTATCCCTCTGGGAGCATGGACCCAAGGTCACTGTGGGATGCAGAAGGTGGAAGGTCTGGCTTCTGTAATTGCTTCCCCACTGAACATGGGCGTTGGCAGGTGAATCCATACTCCCAGCCTCTCTCTTTCCCTAGTGGGGTGGGGCTCTAGGGAAGCAGAGCTCCAGGACACATTGGTGGGATTGTCTGTCCAGGGAAGTCTGGTTGGCATCAAGCTAGCGTCTGGAACCAGGTGGCTGAAAAGAGACTTAACATACAAAGCCAAACAAACTGTTGACTAATCCTGAACCTAAAGGCTGGAGTAGTGCAGATGAAGAGTTGGGGTGGGGGTGGGGGTGTCTCTGTTCTGTAGATAGCTAGTAGGCATATTTTAGTTATATTCTAAAGGGCCTGGGGCTGTACTAGTTCCCCCCCCCCCCCAAGCCTGAAATCTGATATGCAGGGGGATCCAAGTTATTGTCTGGGGAGATGATGTCATGGCTGGAAAAAGAACCAGAAAGCTGGATCAGGGAAGAGAGTAGCCCCCTAATATGGGAAAGGTGTATAAACATTACTGACTGTAAACCCCATAGATTTGATGTGATCTGGGGCACATATGCAGGTTAGAACCCTGTGTGACCTCTGCATCCCTGTAGGTCTGAGCTCACATTCTGTGGTCATGAGTAGGAATGTTCCAAGCTGCCCCAGTATCTGAACCCATCTTCCTAAGGTGCAGGATAGAGTATGTTGTTTATCCTCCCTTTGGAGGATGAAACATTCTCTACCTTTGTTGATCCAAGTTGAGGGCAAGTTCCTATGGGCGGCCCACAAAGGGGTCTGTTTTGTTGTTCCTGATAGAGAATGACCAGTAACAATGGAGAGAGTGATTTATTTGAGGTCTAGGCCCATCATGTCTGTTTGGGACTCTCAGGACTCCCCAAGTAGGGTCCCAGCTGATGGGGTGGCCTGATAGTGACTAGAGAATCATCATTAAAATATGCCAGTCTCTTGCCCATATTCGTAGTCCTTGGCTTTGATAAGGTTAGCTTTGGAGTGAATGAGAGAACTATAATAGGAAGTAGGTATCTAAGTCTAAGTAGACACTGTTTCATTATGAACTTGATACTGACTCACTACAGACTATTGTGTACTTTTGCTTTCAGGTATATATTTGGCCCTCATTTATGGATATGTGTGAGCATACGCTCTATCTTGTAGGACATGGTCTATATCTAGGTTTAGGGACTTTGTTAGGAAGTGAACCACCTGGAATGGAATTAGAGAATCCTATGAAAGGAAAGGTCTCACCTGAGTAATGAGGGTGAAAGGTTGACATTCCATACCTGATGTCTCTGGACATAGTCTGAAGTGAAGCATGCTGGAGTGGTACTCATTGTGTGGATTAGATTGGGATTGGCGGATGCAATATCATTTGTTATGAATTGAGAGAAGCATGTAGGAAAGTGAGCCCTACTCTAGAGGTTCCAGGACTGGGGGAAATACTATAGAAATACTATAGGAAATACTTGCTCTATAGAGCAAGTGGGAGGTTCCTGCTGTTTTAGGGTTAAGAAGACAATAGATAGCAATTGCTATAATCACATTAATTGGCAATTGGATTAACTTTGAAATATCCCTTTGTTAGGATTTGCTGTATCATACACGACATCACCATAATGTATGTCCTTTGACATTATTTGTATATAGCTGTGCCACCGGTTGCTTCTCTCCCTGGTCTAAGCTTTTAAGAGAGTCAATTTATCAAGGACTCAGCCTATGTATTAAAAAGACTCAGTCTGTGCTTTAAGAAGTTTGAGACAGTCAACCATTTTTTCCCCTCTCATATTAATTAGTGATTTATATGACTACAAATTAATAGGCGTGTACATAAACACCATTCCCACCACCAAAGACTCTCCTCTACTCCCCCTACCCCGCCCCATGAAGCCGAACATCCACCCTCACCCTCAACCCAGGGCTTTTTCTTTAGTGCCCTATTCCAAGCCACACTGCTTTTCATGCCACTTAATTAAACCATGGACATCATGGTAGGCAGACCACATGTAATGTAAAATTGCAATTATGATATTTCAAGACGTGTAGCATAAGGCTTACATACATTGTCCTTTGGTGTGATTGGACCGTCTTAGGGAGAGCAGTTAATGCTTCCCTTACAAGTGATTATTAAATTCCATGTGAAGGCCGAGGCACTCAGTAGGCAGGGCTGACTGAGCAAGGGGAGAATGGAAAAGTGCTCAAGGCAGGTGAGATAGTTTGCACAGGATCTGGTGGTAGCAGCAGGTGCTGCTGTGTGTGTGAGCATCTGTCTCTGTGCAGAGTAGTGCGCGACCTTGTTAAGAGACTTCCCCTGGTTTCTTCTTCCGTTCCTTTCATCCTTTCTTGTTCTCAAAAGGGTTTGAGCATAACGTTTCTATTAAATACAGAGGAGTGGAAAGCAAAAAAAAAAAAACAACTGCTTTTTAAAGTGAATGATAGATGATTTGACTTAAAGGAATCCTGCAATACATTCAGACTTAGGTGTAGTGAAATATCGAGAAGGTGGGGAAGTATGCTGTTGTTTCTGAACTCTACTGACCTGAAGTCACACCTATGAACTATAATGACAGTTTGAGGCTGTTTGAAAGATAAAATTCCTACCCCACTGCATTTAGATAAATCAGGGAGTAACTAATCCGCAAGTAACAACTCTCACTAATCTTAGCTAAATTTATAAGTAACTTAGTTTCTAGGTGTGAATTTTAATATTCTATGCAATCTTTGTGTGTTTGAGAATTAATCTAGGCTTGAGAAAATCCACTATAATGCAAAGTGACTTTCAAAATGTGCTGAAGGAACTTCAGGTCAGTGGTGTTCAAATTTGACAACTTGGGTTCTGTTTGCTTGTTTTGCTCTTGACCTGCATAATTATTATCCTTCAAAGGTCATTCTAAAATGTTCATTTGCAAAGCATTTCTTCAGCTATTCCTATTGAGTAAGAATATTTTTATTCCAGAAATAGGCAATTATCTTTTGGGTTTTCTAACTTCCTTATCCGATCTTTAAAAAACTGAGCCTGTCTCTGTTTGGCTTTCCAGAAAGGGCTATTGCGAGACATGAAGTCCGAGAAATTGAGCAGCGACAGACAATGGATGGCCCTCGGCAGGATGCAACTTTAGATGAGGAAGAAGACATGGTGATCATTTATAACAGAGTCCCCAAAACCGCAAGCACGTCTTTTACCAATATTGCCTATGACCTGTGTGCAAAGAATAGATATCATGTTCTCCACATCAACACTACCAAGAATAATCCAGTGATGTCGCTACAAGATCAGGTAAACACCATCAGGGAAGGAGTACACAAATATTTCCCGAGACTTCTTCTTACTCAGATTTCACTTTTTGAAGGAACATGAGTGATTTGTAAACTGACCCCAGTGGTCCCAATGATTCTCTTAAAGGAAAGGACAAAACCAAACTTCTGTGTAATTTTATATTCCTTGTAGTTTGTACATTTTCTTGAACATAGTAATGTATTCAGATATTAGTAAAATAAATGAATTAACAGTTCAGATTTTTAAGAGAGAAAATTGAAGCTTTTTTTTTTCCCCCCCCTCCAGGGTTATTGCTGGGTTCGGTGCCTGCACCATGAATCCACCACTCCTGGAGGCCATTTTTCCCCCTTTTTGTTGCCCTTGTTGTTGTAGCCTCCTTGTGGTTATTATTATTGCCATTGTTGATGTTCATTGTTGGATAGGACAGAGAAATGGAGAGAGGAGGGGAAGACAGAGAGGGGGAGAGAAAGATAGACACTTACAGACCTGCTTCACCACCTGTGAAGCGACTCCCCTGTAGGTGGAGAGCTGGGGGGCTCGAACCGGGATCCTTGATGCTAGTCCCTGCGCTTTGCACCACCGCCCGACCCCCCAAAATTGAAACTCTTAAGTATGATGTCCTCTTTATTGGTATTGGACTCTGAGGCCAAGGTGCCAGTAAAAATGCTACAAGCACTGTAGTTGGTTCCTGTGCTAATGACATTTTCAAAGTAAGATGTTCTATTGTCAAGTAACTTGTTTGCTCAAAGCACTTTGTCTGCCCAACAGTGATTTAAGGGAGACAGTATCCCATGTTCCTGCTCCCTCTAGCCTGAAGTCAGGACTTTTACCACTGCAGGACATTACAGGTTTTATACAACCAATCTTTTTCAAATTGGCCTACAGCTTTATCAATCATTCTAAAAGTATGATATCTTTTAGAAATAGGAATGATATTTTGTATGATACTCTGCAGTAAAACATTATTACATTATCTCAATCTATGATAGAGCTTTCAATGACTACCGATGGTGTATATGGCTCTGTTTTGTGACTAGGCTCTGAATTTCACCTTTAGCTTTCCTAGTAATTTATATAAATGTTAGCTGTCAACTCCTGGGCAACAGGCATTATGGTTTATATTCTGACAAACTCTTACCTCTAAAGTTGTCAAGAAATTTTAGATGGTGCCAACAAGATGGCTCACCTTAGAGAGATGCCTGCTTTGCTATATATGTGATTCAGGTTCAAGCATGGCCCACATCACATGGATGGAGGATTGGGTGTGATGATACCTTTCTCTCTTTCTCTCTCTCTCTGTCTCTTTGCCATTCTCTCTCCCCCTCCCCCATCCCTCCCTCCTCTCTTTCTCCCTGAGAAAATTGGCTTGGAGAAGTGAAGCCCTGGCAGACACATGCACACACTTAGATAAATGGATTGCTAATTTAATGAAATAGTTTTAACTAAAATATAAATTATTTTAGGAAACATTTACATTTTAGCCATATTAGCATATACATTATTATTATTATTATTACTAATTTATTTATAAAATGGAAATACTGACAAGACCATAGGATAAGAGGGGTACAATTTCACACAATTCCTAACCCCAGAACTCCATGTCCAATCCCTTCCCTTGATAGCTTCCCTATTTTTTTTTTTTTTTTTAGTTTTTATTTATAAAATGGAAACACTGACAAGACCATAGGACAGGAGGGGTACAGTTCTACACAGTTCTCTAGAACTCTGTATTTTTCATCCCTCTGGGAGTATGGACCCAGGATCATTATGGGGTACAGAAGGTAGAAGGTCTGGCTTCTGTAATTGCTTCCTCACTGAATATATATATATATTCTTGAAGTCCTCTCTGTAAATCTAAATAAGCTCCTCTCTATAAATATTGAATGGGATGAGAACTGTACCCCATGATAAGTTACTATCTAAAAATATTGTCTAGGATCAAGTACTATCTTAGGGTAGCCTTATGAAAAATAAATGTGTGTTAGTTATATAACTAGAATGTGTTTAATGTAGATGAAATTGTTCTAGAATTGACCACTACCCCATTATTTAGCATTATTCCTGTATTGAAATATGAGAAGATTTTAAAAACATGGTTAACTTATACTTCCTTGCTAGGGTACTTTTTTATAAAGGCCAGTAGTATGTGGCATATCATCTGCCCTTAGAATTCTTGGCTCTCTGCAGTAACCATAGTACTCTTTCTCACAGAACCGAAAATCTGTGCCCATCAGCCAACCAAATACCTCTTCTGTAAAGGAGAAGAAACATGAGCTTGTTGAGCTAAGTGGGTCATAAAGCCTATTCATTATGTAATATTGTATCTCTCAGTGACAAGTATCCCGAATAATCAGGTTTTACTTGGTGGATAATAGTTTTAAATCTATTTGCATGACTGCTTTTTAGAGTGTAGATTTTGATTTAAAAGCAACATTTCTCAATGCTCACATATCATTTTAGACTTACTGAGTTTTTTTTGTTTGTTTGTTTGTTTAGAAAAATACTGTTAGCTTGCTTATTCAGTTTTGGGAGTTATTTTGTGTCTAGCATGGTAAAGATGACTGACAATACCACCTACCTTCCCTACCCCCACCAAAAATATAAATCTACAGAAACTGTCTATGTAAGACATTTATAGGCATCATGTAGTAATGCATTTTTCCAGTTGCATTTGGATGAGATAATGCTTCTGTTTTTTATTTCAACAGTATATTAGTTATATATCTGTTAGGGGAAAGCCAACAGAAGAAAAGCATAAAATACTGTCTTAAGAGTGGTGAGATTACATAGTGGACAACACTTAAAACTTGAAAATGTCAGCTTATAGTTCAAAGCTAGGTCAGGACAAGGAATAGGTTAGATCCCAGGTGGATTCTAATATACAACATCTAAATTATTTATAGCCTTTTATTCTATAGACAGCATCCCTCAAAGAAGTCACAGTTACTGCATCATTTCTCTTTGCACGGCAGCATTGATATTTCACTTGTATCAAGTTGTATCTAAATGTAAACTTATAGCTATCCGCGATGCCTTGAAAGTAATCATCCCTAAAATACTCCTTGAACCCCAGTTCGTATAACATACTTTTATTTTAGTACCGAGTTTCTTGTTGACCTGGTGTTTTGTTTCCAACTACTTTAGCATTTGAGTAGGAATCACATGCCTTGTTTTGCTTATCTTCTCTAAGAAATAGTTTGTAAGCAGTATCAGACTTAAGTGAAGTTTAAAAGGTGAGGATGGTTTGGGGAGTGGAAGGTAGCATAGTGGTTATGCAAAAAAGACTTGAAATCCTGAGGCACCCAAGGACCCAGATTTAATTCCTACCACTACCATAAGCCAGAATTTGGCAGTATACTACTTTTAAGAAGGAAAAAAAATGAGAAAAGATGAGGTTTTTAAATTACACTTACTAAAATTCTCATCTACTACTAAAAGCCCAGCTCACTTATCAATTTTTTATGATATTTCTTTTCCTTCCAACCTCACTAGTCCAGTTTGTTTAACATCTGCTTTTAGCCCCATGTCTCTGGACATATTTTGTACACATGTGGTAAGCTCTTGGCTGAACTATTTATGTGCTGAAATGTTTTAGTGAAAGAGGCCAAATATTTACAATCTGGCATAAAACTATTCATTGGATAACAGCTGTATATATTCTGCTATTTTTCAGACATGGTTATCAACTCTGTATTCAGGTTTTTATTCAGTTAAATATACATTTATACAGAGATTGTGTTACATTCTTTAGGGAAATATCAAAGAAATGAAAAACAAGGCCATGTAAGTGTAGAAGCTATGGTGACTGTCTTCTTCTTCTAGCGACTGTCTACTTAGGAAAGCATCAGTTTATTATATTCTCATTAGAACATTTAGCCAAAAATATTCTTCACTAAAATACTTGACCTGGATCATATCTTGAGGAAACAGTCAAAGCTATATTATAGAAAACTCCTTGGGAGTTGGGCGGTAGCGCAGTGGGTTAAGCGCACATGGCGCGAAGCGCAAGGACCAGCCTAAGGATCCCAGTTCAAGCCCCCGGCTCCCCACCTGCAGGGGAATCGCTTCACAAGCGGTGAAGCAGGTCTGCAAGTGCCTGTCTTTCTCTCCCCCTCTCTGTCTTCCCCTCCTCTCTCCATTTCTCTCTGTCCTATCCAACAATGATGACAACAACAACAGCAATAATAACTACAACAATAAAAAACAACAAGGGCAACAAGAGAAAATTAATATAAAAATTTTTTTTTAAAAAAATTTAAAAAAAAAAAAAGAAAACTCCTTCTCTCCTTCCCTCCCCCTTTCCCTCTCTCCCTCTCTCCATGTGTATGTTTGTGTGCGTATGCGTGTGTGTGTGCACACGTGTGTGTGTGTGTGTCTAGAGCTGTGCTGAGCTCTGGCTTATGGTCCTGCAGTAGATTCAGGCCAGGACTTGGGGACCTCAGGCATGAGAATCTGTTTGCATAACCATGATGGTAGCTCCGTGATCCAACATTCTCTAAACTCTTCCAAAGAGTCAGTGTCATAACAACCAAAAGCGTCTAGGTTTAGGAAATGGTGATTTATCCTCTTTCTAGACCAGGGGACACTCAAGAGACATGAAAACCAAATGTCATATATATTCTTTGACTAGAGTCTTGGTCATAACTGTCTTATATTTGCTTTCAAATGGTTCAGAAGAAAATGTCTGTATGTGTGTGGTCCTGGTGTGAAAGACAAACACTTTTCAGAGAGAAGAAGACAGTAGAGCAGCGAAATAACTCACTGGGATAGAGTGCCTGTTTCGCTATTCCTGCAACCCAAGTTCAAACCTAGACCCACCACACTGGGGGCGACTTGAGTGCTGTTTTCTTTCCCTCTCTGCCTCTGTCTTTTTCTGAAAAGGTCAGCTCAGAGTAAATAGTGAGGCCCCCTATGACGACAAGGAAAGAGAGAGAGAAAATAGACACCGAAGCCCAACTCCACCATCCAGGGAGCTATTCCAATGCCATCCACTGTGCTGCCAGGTGGTGCCCATGTAGTGCCAAGGTTTGTACCCCGGTTCTCATGCCTCACAGATCTATGCTCTCCTCAGTAAGCTATACTCCTAGACCTCAGGATGTTGACAGTGCGTCTTTTTTTTTTTTTTTTTTTTTAATGTTTTTATTCATTTACTTATTTTGGATAGAGACAGAGAAGTTGAGAGAAGGGAGGGAGGGAGGGAGAGAGAGAGAGAGAGTGGGTGAATCCTGCAGCACTGTTTCACCATTCGTGAAGCTTTCCCTGTAGGTATGCACCGGGAGCTTGAACCTGGGTCCTTGGGCACTGTGATGTGTGCACTCAACCAGGTGCACCATCACCCAGCCCTGACAGTGAATCTTAGCTTAGAGTATACATATATTGATTGTTGCTTCCATTTTTATGTGTGTTAGGAATTTTTCAAATTTAGAAAAGTGACATATGAGAAGTGAAAACATTAGAATAATGGAATTAAAAGGCAAGCATGACTACAAGGCATAAGAAGACCAAGTTTAGAATGAAATTAAAAGGCAAGCATGACTACAAGGCATAAGAAGACCAAGTTTAGAATGAAGTGGACTTAATCATAAGACCTGTTTCTGAGATGGATGTTTACTCAGTTAATGAGCAGGAGTTGACAGGAAATGGGGAACCAGTCTCATAAATAGGTCTTGAGAGATTGTTTAAAGGTTCTAGCAGGAGAGCCCCACCACTCTTACACCTTTGACTGAAGACAAGTCCGCCTCTGTTCTGCAAAGGTCGTCCTCAAACACACCTGGAGCCCTGAGAGAAGCCACTAGCCACCCAGATCAGCCGAATCAACCTCCTTGATCAGTAGGGTGACAGATGTCACATCCAAATAACCCTCACATCCTCATGAGTACATCTCTGAGTTGAAGGCCTTCTTATCTTTCACTACTCTGGGGAAGGAAGCAGAGCTCGTGTTCATCAAGGGGGCTCACCTTTCTTGTTTCAAGCCCCCATTTCAAGCCTCTGTACCACATGGGAGCATTATGGCACTAGAAAAGCTGAAAGATGGTGGACCAGTGTGCTGGTGTCTTTTTCCCTCTCTGAATGTCTCCGTTTTTGTCTACCTGTCTCTCTATCTGAAAGAGGGAAAAAAAAAAGAAATCACCCTGGGAGCAGTGTAATCATCCTTTTTATAATAATAATAGTAGCAACAATAATAGTAATAACAATAATAACTATATTAAATGGCAGCATCTTTTTTTTTTTAAGAGTTGCTGGGGTGAGGCATGGAATGGCCAGAGTTCTTTTTTTTATATATTTATTTATTTATTCCCATTTATTGCCCTTGTTTTATTGTTGTCGTCATTGTTGGATAGGACAGAGAGAAATGGAGAGATATGGGGAAGACAGAGAGGGGGAGAGAAAGACAGACACCTGCAGACCTGTTTCACCACCTGTGAAGCAACTCCCCTGCAGGTGGGGAGCCAGCATCTTTTATAATTTTTCATGGCCCCTTTTTGCTCTCTCTAGCGTCATCTTTTACTTGTTTCTGCTAGATGTTAGAGATACCCAGAATTTCATTCTTTATAGGACAAATGAGTCTTTTTTTTTCTTCTAATGCACTGTTAATCTAACTTCTCATCATTTGCATTAAAGCCTCTGGTTCAATAATAGCTGCATGGACTGACTTTTTTTAGAGCGACACTTTAGACAAGTGCTTTTAATGTGTATGCAGATCATCACTCGAAGTACAGATTCCAAGTGAGAATGACTCAGGAATTCTGACATTTGAATTTCTAAAATGCTTTACTAGATGCCACAACTGATACCTCTGGTCCTTGCTCCGTGGTGTGAATAGTAAAGATCTGGAACTTGATTCTCAGTGGGGTCTGGGGAAGGTGCATATTGTAATCTTCTCAGGATGACGAAGTACATTCTCTCTAAGTGCGTGTTTCTACTCCCCCCCAACAAAATCCAAATTTCTTATCTAAGCTCACAGGCTTCTTTTAAATTCCAGTTCTTATCCATTGCTTCAACCTTTTCGTGATTAGCTGCACTGACCTTTCAGCTCACTGAATGCACCATGCATTTCCCACTTTCAGGCCTCAGCATTTACTGTTTCCTCTTTAAACATACTCTCATGGCTTCATGTTAACCATTTGATTGAGGTTTCAGCTTCAGTTACATTCTTTTAGAAAAACAGGGTCTCAGGCAGTAGCGCGGTGGGTTAAGCGCACATGGCGCTAAGTGCAAGGATCAGTGGAAGGATCCAAGTTTGAGCGCGCCCCCCCCCCCCCCCGCTCCCCACCTGCAGGGGAGTCGCTTCACAGGCGGTGAAGCAGGTCTGCAGGTGTCTATCTTTCTCTCCCCCTCTCTGTCTTCCCCTCCTCTCTCCATTTCTCTCTGTTCTACCCAACAATGACGACATCAATGACAACAATAAAAACTACAACAACAAGGGCAACAAAAGGGGGGAGGAAGCAAATTAAATTTTAAAAATTAAAAAAGAAGAAAAGAAATACAGTACTTGAACATGCTATGTCTTCCAAGTGACGGTGAGACTCTTCTTACTCTGCCTTTCTTTGTACTGACAGATGTGTTTGTTGCCTGTCTTCATGTGCTGTAACATAAACGCCACAAAGATTGGACACCTTGCCTGTCTTCTTCACCATTGTATTTAACCTGGTGGTTGAAGTAGTGCCTGGGACATAGCAGATATGCCATCATTTTTTTTTAACGGAATGAATAAATATATTTCAAATCTGAATGTAATTCTGAATTAAGCATAGTGTCATGATGATGGTTACTGGCAGGTAGGCCCTCCTGAGTGATAGTAACGTGATCTACCCTTACCCCCAGTGTTTTGGTTCACACACATATCCTTCTACCAAAAGAAAGAAAGAAAGAGGGGGCGGAGGAGGGAGGGAAGCAAAAGAAAGAAAAGAAGAAGGAAGAAAGAAAGAGGAAAAATACATTTTTGAACCTGAATCAAGATATGAATTCATCTCTCTCTGGTGAACCTTTTTTATATTTTTAGTCACTATTACTCAGTTTCCTTCCTTGTAGAGAAAAATCTCTCTAGTTTAGTCTCGAAACCGCCCCTGGCTGTCTAACACATGCTTACTTTAAGTGTATATGAGTAGGAGTTTGGTATATAGTAATTAACCAAGTTAATGGTAGTATTCATTCAGTAGGTAGTAATTACAAAGTTGGAATTTGGCCACAGTATTCAAAACAAATTCTTTTGTGATTACAGATGATCATAATGTTGAGATTAATTTATTAAGTGTGTAGGTCTACATACACTGTTAGTGAGATGGTACTTCCTTAGCTTTTTCCTGTACTCCTGGCTCAGATCTGATTCAACAAGCAAATAAATCACATCACCACTACCTCCATTGCTTGTGTTTTCCCTAAAGGTGTCTTTTGATTACTTGCTAGCCTGGCTCTGCTTGAGTTATAAAATCTGACAAAAATTACAGTGGAAGATCTGCTCCAGGCTAGCCATAAAAACATCTCTTTTCATGTACTATATCTAACTACTGCTTCTGAATTATCTTTTTTTTTGATAGCCTATTTCAGTCAGAGAATGGAAATTCTCTTTGTGACTTTATGTCCTTCTCCAATGCCAGAGTTTTCCATGTCTTTATTCACTTTAACTTCTTTTTGGTACTATGACATTTTACTCCCTTTTGCCTAACGTTTCACCTTTGATCAGTGCCAGTCTGCCAGTAAGAATCGAAACAGTGAGCCAGGTAGACGCTTTCTTGCCCTTTTCTATTTCTTCCGGCCCCACATTCCAGAATTTTCTGTAAGTATTGGGCAAAAAAAAAAAAAACTAGCCCCTCCCCCTCATGACCCTCCCTTCCTTAGAAAAAAAAAAGATGAAGAAAATAAATGAAAATAAGATGAGTGATGGAGGAGAGACGAGACGGTAGGAATGATAAAGTAGGAACTGCACTAGACAGATGAAGGGGGGGAAACAGAGTAGAAATAGAAAATTCTAGAAAACTACGGGGATATTAAATATGACTAAATGGAAAAAATAGCCAAATTAATACTTTGAAAAGGACTTTTAAAAACTTGCTTCAGAGGAAATTAAATTGTTGTTTTGTTCTTGGAGATCACTTTTGAAAATGAGAATCAATCAGTGGTGTAGATTTTTTTTTTTTAGTGATTTAATAATGATCGACAGTATTGTGAGATGAGGGGTACAGTTCCATAAATTCCCACCATCAGAGTGCCCTATCCCCTCCCCTCCATTGAACGCTTCCCTATTTTTTATCCCTCTGGGAGTAGGGACCAAAATTCTTTGTGGGATGCAGAAGGTGGGAGGTCTGGCTTCTATAATTGCTTCTCTGCGGGACATGGCCATTGGCAGGTGGATCCACACCCCCAGCCTATTTCTGTCTTTCCCTAGTGGGTCAGGACTCTGGAGAGGTGGGGTTCCAGGACATATTGGTGACATCGTCTGCCCAGGGAAGTCAGATTGGTGTCTTGGTAGTATCTGCAATTTGGTGGATGAAAAACATTAAGATACAAATCAGGACAAATTGTTTAATAATCAGGAAACTATGAATTGACCTGTCAATACCCATGTCCAGCGGAGAAGCAATTACAGAAGCCAGATCTTCCACCTTCTGCACCCCATAGAGATTTTTTGGTCTGTACTTCCTGAGGGATAAAGAGTAGGGAACCTTCCAGTGGAAGGGATGGGATATGGCACTCTGGTGGTGGGAATTTATGGAATTGTACCCCCCACACACACCATCAATCATTATTAAATCACTAAAAAAAAAAAAAGTTGAAAATAGGAATGCACAAAGCAGAACTTGGGTTGTATTTGGTGTATTGCACCAAAGTAAAAGATGGGAGGTGAGGGGGCCAGGTGGTAGTGCACCAGGTTTAGCGTACATGGTGTGAAGTGCAAGGACCAGCATAAGGATCCCAGTTCGAGCCCCTGGCTCCCCACCTGCAGGGAGGTTGCTTCACAAGCGGTGAAGCAGTTCTGCAGGTGTCTTTCTCTCCCCCTTTGTCTTCCTGTCCTCTCTCAATTTCTCTCTGTCCTATCCAACAACGACAGCAGTAATAATAATAACAAGGGCAACAAAAGGGAAAAAATGACCTCCAGGAGCAGTGGATTCATAGTGCAGGCACCGAGCCCCAGAGATAATCCTGGATGCAAATTAAAAAATAAATAAATAAATAAAAGACAGGGGGAGTTCAGGTCCTGGAACATGATGGCAGAGGAGGACCTAGAGGGGGTTGAATTGTGTGGAAAATTGAGAAATATTATACTTGTACAAACTGCTATATTTTACTATTGACTGTAAACCATTAATCCCTAGTAAAGGGGGGAAAAATCAGGAACCTAAAGGTAAGAATAGAACAGATGAGATTTGGGGTCTTCATGTTGGAAGAAGGTAGGAAGTCTAATTTAGGTATATTCAAAGGGGCCCATGACTTTACTAATTTTTGCCCAAGCCTTACAGCTAACATGCAGGTGGGCTGAAAGTATTGTCTAGGAAGATGATGTCAGAGTTGGGAATAGGACTAGAAAGCTGGATCAGGGCAGAGAGTAGCTCCCAAACATGGGAAACCTACATAAATACCATTAACTGTAAACCCTATCAGTCTGGCTTAGGGCCCATAACTCTTCATATTCAGCACAGGAGCCTGTGTAGCCTCTGCATCCCTGTCAGTCTGGGCTCACAGTCCCTGGTCACAGCTAGGGACATTCTAGGCTGCACTCATTTCAGGACCAGTCTTCCTCAAGTGGCAGAGTATGCTGACCAGCCTCCCTTTGGAGAACGGGGCAGTTTCTACCACGGTTGTTCTACATTGGGGGCTAGGTCCTATAGAGGCCTCCAGGAGGGTTTATGATGTTATTCCTGATAGAGATGGCCAGTGATGGTGGAGAGAGAGATCTGTTAGAGGTCTAGGCTCATATATCTGGGTGGGCATCCCAGCATTCCTTGACTAGGGCCCCTGATGGTGGATGGCCTGGTAGTGAGCAAAAGACCATCATTAGAGAGTACTGGTCTCTTGCCCTTATCCAGCTTTCTGTGTTTTAAATGCTAAGACTCTTTCCCAGATTAGTGTGAGCTGCTGCTTTCACCGTGGTGACATCTTTTTGTTTGCTTAGCAGTTTTTTTCTTCCTTGTAAAGGGAACGTAAATCTCAGTTTAGCGTCTTTCTGTTTATTGCAAGTTGTAAATCAGCCAGAGCTTTATTAATGAGACTTTAATCAAATGGGATGAAAGACAAAACACATGCACACTCCTGTTAGGTATATAAACTTGAACCCTCCCGCCCCACCCCAGTCTTTTACTTTGGTGCAATATAGAGTATTTATAAACAGAACTCACCTGGTGTTTTTGCTAGAACAGAGTAGTTGAGTAGGGCAGAGGGAAACAGAGGGAATGTGAAAGAGAGACACCTGCAGCACTGCTTCACCACTTGTGAAGCTACTCCCCCCACACACACACACAGGGCCTTCAAGGGTTTGAACATGGATCTTTGCACATGGCAGCATGTGTCCTCAACCAGGTGTGCTACCACCAGATCCCAGAAGGGAGTCTTGACTGCTTGGAAATCTTGCAGATTTGCTTATCAGAATTATGTAACATTTTCCTTTGAGAAATTGTGTTATCTGTGCTTTGCAGCTGGGATGCTTAGGATTATCTAGATTAACAAGTTATTAAGCATTTTACTAAATCTGCACTTATTTTTCACAGTAATAGTTTATGTCCATAAAACTCTAGTAAATTTAGATACTGCTGCCTGGGAATTAGCTCTCACAGTAGAATACACACTGCCATGCGTGAGTTTGGTCTGAGCTCCCAGCCACCACATGGGAACACCTGCTCAGAGAAGCTTCACAGTGATGACTAGTGTCTAGTGTTAGGCTTCCTCTGTTATTGTCGTTGTAGTATTAGGCTTTGTCTTTTGTGGTTCTCCTTCTCCTCTCCTCTCTGTCTCTATCTCTCGCGCCACTGTAAACAGTGAAATTGTGCAGGCTTAGAGTCTCAGTAATAACCCTCACGGACCAAAAACTAAATTTACATAGTAATTTCAAAATTAAAAGATTTACCCATATGACATCATATTAATCCTTTTTTTTAACCAGTATGACACCTGCTTTAGATTGACATCTTTGGTCATCACTTTTCCTATCATCATTTCAGTTTAAAGATAAATTTTTGATTCATTGATAAAATTAATTACAAAGTCTCTGGGGGAAAAAAAAAACTTTTGTTACGATTTGCATGGAAGGATTATTCCTGAACTGACGGCTACTTTCCTCACTGTGTGTTGGTTCTCACCCCATGTAAATATACTTGCAAAGCAGTGTGGCAAATGACTACACTGTGTAACTTTTTTTTTCTGAGCATGGTTGTAGCTCTATGATGAATTAGTTATTACAGAACGCACAATGCTTTCCTTAGTTTAAACTGGTGTTTCGAGTCTGTAATTGTCATACCACTGTGATTGGTGTAATATTCCAAACTAGAAATTAATTTTATTATCAGACTTTACTTTCTTTAGATTATACATAAGTAATGAGCATGTTCTTTTTGTTTCAGGTGCGATTTGTAAAAAATATAACTTCCTGGAAAGAGATGAAGCCAGGGTTTTACCATGGACATGTTTCTTATTTGGATTTTGCAAAGTAAGTTACACCGAAAATGATACACTAAAGACTGTTTTGTGCTCTAACAGCTGAAAAAAAGAATACGTGATATGATTTGATTTTTTTTCCAAGAAAACATACTGCTTTGCCATTGCCCGTTATAGGGAAGGCATTTAAATATTCATCTTAGTGTTATACTGCCCTCTAGTGTTCATGAATTGATAATTGTCATATTAATTTTAGAAATTCAAGATAAATTTTGTCATACACTTTAGAGTTACTTATCATTGTTATGCATTGTTACTTATCATTGTTTACGCTTCTCATACAACCATAGATGCAATTTAAGCGCATGTGGCATGAAGCCCAAGGACCGGCGTAAGGATCCTGGTTCGAGGACCCGGCTCTATGTTGTTGTTGTTGGCTAGGACAAAGAGAAATTGAGAGGGGAGGGGAGACAGAGGGTGGGAGAGAAAGACAGACACCTGCAGGCCTACTTCACCGCTCTCGTGAAGCGGACCCCCCTGCAGGTGAGGAGCCGGGTCCTCGAACCAGGATCCTTACGCCGGTCCTTGGGCTTCATGCCACATGCGCTTAACCTGCTGCGCTACCCCTGTGAATCTTTTCCTTTTTAAGAGATCTTTTTTAAATTTTATTTTAACCAGAGTATTGTTCAGCTCTGACTTTTCGAGGTGCCAAGTATAGAACCCGGGAGTCTCTCTCTCTCTTTTTTTTTTTTTGCATAACCATAATGCTGGCTCCCTGGCCTGGATCTTTGCTGTGTGTGTGTGTGTGTTTTAACATGCATTAAAATGGATTTTCAAAACATTAGACATATAAAGCACTTTGTTCTTATTTCTAATTCCTTCCATAGAACTCAAAATCTTAAAAAAAAAAATGCTATCTCTAAAGTTGGATGTACATATTTCTATAAATAATTTATCCTACAATATGGAAAACACTTTATGCACGACTTTAAAATAAACTAATTTTTTTCTTCCCTAGGCATGAACCAGTTTCATAAACTTCATTCATATGCATATTTCCCCTCAGAGCTGCCTTATCCTTCAATTGAATGTTTGTTCCCCTTTCACCTAAATGATTTATTTTTTTTCCACACAAAGCTTGGTTTCTCATACTTGAGGTTTTCATTATTAACATATTTTATTGAGGGCTGGTACTCTGGGCAAAATTCTTTTTTTTTTCCTTACAATGAACCTCTGCCGACAGAGGCACTTGCAATCGAAATAGTACGGAGCTTCGTGAAAAAGATTGATCTCCTTGATTAAGTAGTAACACGAACATTTAAGAGTCTTAAGTATTTTCATAATGAGTCTCATATCATTAGAAGTGAAAACTATTGTGGAAAAAATGTAATACACTTATAAGATTTTAAGAAGATGCCTTCCTTAGAAAGCCAACGTAGGTGAAACAGATTTCGATGTTTGTGGTTAAGAACTATTGTAGATATAACTGGTATTACTTATCATGTTTGCATTTGCCGGCCTTTCTCGTTGAATGAGTAAGGAAAGAGAAAGAAATACTGGCTACCGGTTGTTTAAAAAAAAAATGTATTTTACTTATTTCCTATGAGCTGGACAGAGTTGCACATGAGAGAATGAGAGATATAGAGAGGCAGAGAGGCAGAGAGAAGCCACAGTAGGACTGTAGAGAGCCTGAGGCTCTGGGGATTGATCCAGGAACCCCAGGCAGGAAGGTCCTGCACTCTACTTGCTGAGCTATTTCTCCTGAGGCTGCACCTTACCGATATTTTAAACACGATAGTCTTCAGGATGTATTTGTTTTTTTTAATTAGTAATATAATAATGATTAACAAGATTGTAAGATTACAGGGGTATAATTCCACACAGTCCTTACCACCAAAGTTCCAAGTCCCATCCCCTCCATTGGAAGCTTCTTTTTATTCTTTATCCCACTGGGAGTATGAACTAAAATTCTTTTTCCCCCTTTTTAAAAATAATTTAATTTAATTTAATTAATTTTGCCTCCAGGGTTATCTCTGGGATTCGATGCCTGCACTACCAATCCACTGCTCCTGGAGGCCATTTTTCTCATTTTGTTGCCCTTGTTATTGTTATAGCTGTTGTTATTATTGGTGTTGTTGGATAGAACAGAGGAAAATCAAGAGAGGAGATGAAGACAGAGAGGGGGAGAGAAAGACACTTGTGGACTTGCTTCACCGCCCATGAAGCAACTCCCTGGCAGGTGGGGAGCCAGGGGCTCAAATTATAGGGTACTTGGACTGGTTGTTGTACTCTGCCATGTGTGCTTAACTGTGCTACTGCCTTCCTTCCCCCTTTTTTATTAGTGATTTAATAATGATCAACAAGATTGTGAGATAAGAGGGATACAGTTCTCACTACCAGAGTTATGTATCCCATCCCTCCATTGAAAGCTTCCCTAGTCTTTATCCCTCTGGGAGTATGGACCAAAGATCTTCATGGGGTACAGAAGGTGGAAGGCCTGGCTGTAATTGCTTCTCTGCTGGACATGCCATTAGAAGGTCGATCCATACCCCCAACCTGATTCTGTCTTTCTGTAGTAGGGCAGGGCTCTGGGGAGGTGGGTTTCCAAGACACAGTGGTGAGGTCGTCTGCTAAGGGAAGTCAGGTTTGCGTCATGGTAGGATCTGCAACTTGGTGACTTAAAGGCAATAAGATGGAAAGCAGAACAAGTTGTTTAACAATCAGGAACAAAAAGGTAAGAGTATAGCAGATGAGATTTGGGGTCTTCATGTTGGAAGAAGCTAGGAAGTCTAATTTAGGTATATTCAAAGGGGCCCATGACTTTACTAATTTTTGCCCAAGCCTTACAGCTAACATGCAGGTGGGCTGAAAGTATTGTCTAGGAAGATGATGTCAGAGTTGGGAATAGGACTAGAAAGCTGGATCAGGGCAGAGAGTAGCTCCCAAACATGGGAAACCTACATAAATACCATTAACTGTAAACCCTATCAGTCTGGCTTAGGGCCCATAACTCTTCATATTCAGCACAGGAGCCTGTGTAGCCTCTGCATCCCTGTCAGTCTGAGCTCACAGTCCCTGGTCACAGCTAGGGACATTCTATGCTGCACTCATTTCAGGACCAGTCTTCCTCAAGTGGCAGAGTATGCTGACCAGCCTCCCTTTGGAGAACGGGACAGTTTCTACCACGGTTGTTCTACATTGGGGGCTAGGTCCTATAGAGGCCTCCAGGAGGGTTTATGATGTTGTTCCTGATAGAGATGGCCAGTGATGGTGGAGAGAGAGATCTATTAGAGGTCTAGGCTCACATATCTGGGTGGGTATCCCCTAACTAGGGCCCCTGTTGTTCCTGATAGAGATGGCCAGTGATGGTGGAGAGAGAGAGATCTGTTAGAGGTCTAGGCTCATATATCTGGGTGGGCATCCCCTAACTAGGGCCCCTGATGGTAGGTGGTCTGGTAGTGATCAAAAAGCTGGTCTCTTGCTTTTATCCAGCTTCTGTAGTCCTTACTCTATCTGACAAAGTTAGACTTAAGAGTTATTGAGGGAAGTGAAATAGGAAGTAGATGAGGTAGGTATCTAAGTAGAAGATATTTGATTAAGTACTTTTTGGTGGACCAAATTTTTTTTTTTTCCTTCCTCCAGTGTTATCACTGGGACTTGATGCTAGCATGAATCCATTGTTCCTGGAAGCGGGGCTTTCCTTTTTTTTTTTTTTTTTTTTGTTACTGGAGAAATTGAGAGAGGAAGGGAAGATAGAGAGGGAGAGAGAGATACCTACAGACCTGCTTCACTACGTGGGGAGCAACCCCCCTGTTGATGGAGAACTAGGGGCTTGAACTGGGAACCAGAATTCTTTATGGGGTGCAGAGGGTGGAAAATCTGGCTTCTGTAACTCGATCCATACCCTTTGCCTGTTTCTGTCTTTCAGCACAGTGCTTTGGAGAGTTCAGTAAAATATCTGCCTTAAGGAGATAGTGGTTGAATTTGGTGAAAGAAAAATTTGATCCTTAATTTTCCAGCTGCTTTAGCAGACATTAAAAAAAGAATGTAAACTCTAGAAATAAGATCTTAAGAAATTAAAAGCCCTCTCTAATTTAACTTGGTCACTAGAAACACCCATTTTCTTTTGTAAGCCTGTATTTGCTCAAAGTACACTTTGGCTAGATTAGAATAATAACAAAAATAACTTATTGAACACATTTCTGGGTTTTTCCTTTCCATTTTTTTCTTTAGTATTTAATTACTGTTTTATTTTGAGTTGGTTGGCACAACGGCAACTTTAAATAATGTAGGAAAGATAAATTCATTTAAATTTATACCTAAGGAAAATTAGGTGGGATGTACATTTTTAAAATGTCTTAAGGTGCAGGAAATACAAAGTTGAATAAGTTTCAATTCTTAAAAAGCCTACCACCATTTTTTTCATCACTATCATTTTATTGTTTTTTCTTTATAAGTATTGAAAGTTTATAGATATCTAGAAACCCATATTACAGGGGCCAGGCAGTGGCACACCTGTTTAAGCACACATATTACACAGTACAAGGATGCAGTTTCGAGCTCCTGATCCCCACCTTCACGAGTAATGAAGCAGGTGTCTCTCTGTCTCTTTCCCTCTATTTCCCTTCTCAGTTTCTCTCATCTCTATTTAATAAATTAAAAAATAAAAATAATTTTAAAAATCCTTGTTACACATAATTAGTAGAATATCACCTCACTTAGAGTTTCAGTTGTATAGTAGTTAGCATTATACTGTCTCTTTCATAAACCTTTTTTTTTTTTTTTTTTTTTGGAAAATGCTTCAGTGCTGTTTTTGGTCATTCTTCGCTGAAAATTTTAGTGATCTAGCTGCCTGTATGTCGGATGTCTGCATCTGTCCTAGAAGTACATTTGGAAATTATTTCTGAAACAAAATTCAGTTTTATTTTGGCACAATTTCAGTATATACTGTTTGCCACATGAGTGGACATTGACTTCCAGTGTTGCCATTTTTAGTGTCTTCATTTCACCACTCTCCTTAGGACAATTGAGGGCAAATCAATAAAGCAGATACATCAGGACAAGAGGTAAACAGCCAAATGTTTCACTACATGTGAAATGTGCTAGAGGGTACTAAATCGCCACTGTCTGAGACCTAAACTTTGTTAGTGTGTAGATCATAGGGAATTGGCCCCTTTACCATGTGCTATTCTGCTGGCCCAGGTGAAGTACCGCAATTTGTTTTCTCCTTTCTTTTTTCCTCCTCCTCCTCTCTCTTTTTTTTTTAATATTTATTTATTTTCTCTTTTGTTGTTCTTGTTGTTTTAGTTATTGTTGTTGTTGATGTCGACGTTGTTAGGACAGAGAGAAATGGAGAGAGGAGGGGAAGACAGAGATAGGGAAAGAAAGACACCTGCAGACCTGCTTCACCGCCTGTGAAGCGACTCCCCTGAAGGTGGGGAGCCGGGGGCTCAAACCGGGATCCTTCCTCCGGTCCCTGCGCTTTGCGCCACGTGCACTTAACCTGTTTTGCTACCACCCAACTCCCCTCCACCTCCTTTCTTTTTCTCTTCCTCCTCCCCACCCCCTCATCCTCTTCACCGCCCCCCCCCCCCCCCCATCTCTTCCTCCTCTTTCTCCTCCTTTTTAACCAGAGTGCTGTTCAGCTCTGGCTTATGGTGGTGGTAGGAGGGACTGAACTTGGGACCTAGGAGCCTCAAGCATGAGAGTTAATTTGCATAACCATTATGCTGTCTGCCCCACCAGAAGTACCACAGTTTCTGTCTATGGTCACTTGTATTGCTTTCTACCTTTTTTGATTGAGTAAGACTGCCAAGACATTTACATACAGGTTTTGTGCGGACATATAGCTTCACTTCTCTTGAGTAAAAGCCTGGAAGTGAGGTTGCTGGACGGTATAGTAACTGTACGACTGGCCATTGTTCTCCTGAGTGACCGTATTTTGCATTCTCTTTCTCTTTTCTTACTATCTTTATTTACTGGATAGAGACAGCCAGTAATTGAGAGGAAAGAGGGAGACAGAGAGACACCTGCAGCACTGTGTCACCACTTGCGAAGTTTTCCCCCTGCAGGTGGGGACCAGGGGCTTGAACCTGGGTCCTTGCACACTGTAGTGTGTGCGCTCAACCAGGTGCACCACCACCTGGCCCCCATTTTGCATTCTCATCAACAACGCTGTTCTTGCTGAAACATCCTCTTGAGCATGTAGGATTGCAACACTTCTTTTCTGTAATTGGGCCACAGTAATAGACATTCGCTATATGAATACCCTTTTTCAGATATAAATTACTTGGAGCTCCAATGGTAGTGCACCGAGTTAAATAAATGCACATAGTACCAAATGCAAGGATCCTGGTTCGAGCCCCCGGCTCCCCACCTGCAGGTGTGTCACTTCACCAACGGTGAAGCAGGTCTGCAGATGTCGGTCTTTGTCTGCCCTGCCCCTCTCTGTCTTCCCTCAATTTCTCTCTGTCCTATCCCCCCCAAAATAATAATAAGAATAAAAATAAAAGGAAAAAATGGCCTCTAGTTGCAGTAGATTTGTAGTGCAGATGCCAAGCCCCAGTGATAACCCTGTAGGCAAAATTTAAAAAGAGAGAGATAATTTACTCTTAAATAATGTATTCACAAGGCAAAAAAAAAAGAGAGATAATTTACTCTTAAATAATGTATTCACATGGTTGTCAATGAGACCAACAAACACCAGCAGGCAATTCACTGTTTTTGCAGCAAAACAATGGAAACCTGCTACTGGAAACCCTTTGAAAATCCTGTGAACTCTTTAGGCCTAAGGGAGTCCAGAATATATTTCTGTCAATATCATTGTCACCAGTGAGGGCCCTCCTTAACCAGAGATACTAAATGTAGTTTGAAGCAGAAACCTCAAAGCATGTTTCCCAAACACGGTTCAGCTCTTTATCAGTTTTACCATTGTCTAGCCAGCTAACTAGTCTCCTTTTAAATATTCTGAGTATGGGGGGGTAGGCTGGGAGGTAGCGCAGCAGGTTAAGTGCACATGTCAACAAGTACAAGGACCGGCGTAAGGATTCCGATTCGAGCCCCCGGCTCCCCACCTGCAGGGGGGTTGCTTCACAGGTGGTGAAGCAGGTCTGCAGGTGTCTGTCTTTCTCTCTCCCTCTCTGTTTTCTTTCTGTCCAATCCAACAACAATGACAGCAATAACAACAACAACAATAATAACGACAGCAATGATAAACAACAAAGGGCAACAAAAGGGAAAAAATGGCCTCCAGGAGCAGTGGATTCGTAGTGCAGGCACCAAGCCCCAGCAATAACCCTGTGTTGGGCAGTATGCCAGCTTCCCTTGGCTTCTGCTTAACCAAGCACCAGTATGCCTGTATAGGGATTGGTTTGATCCCAATCAAAGCTGCGGTCTATTTACATAAATCACTTTTACATTTACATAAATCACCACCCTCCCTCCAGGGCATTGGTTCAGTGGTAGAATTCTTGCCTGCTTCGCCCCCTCTCCTTGTCACACCCTGATTTGCACCAGTCACTTTTCTCTCCACCCTCTCTACGTCACATCCTATTCACACCCTATTTGGAAAGTATATATATAAGGACAGGATTGTTTGTTTTAGTTCAGTTTTTAGTTTTAGTTTTAGTCTAGCTCAGCTTAGATTGTGCTGCGTCCTGCATGAATAAAGAGATACTGCCTACAGCTCATCCATAAGTCCCGGGTCGTCTGTCTCCTCTCGCGAAGCCAGCCCGACAACCCTGGGGCTTGAAAAAAAAATCTGATTATGTTGACCAGGTGGGGGCACACCTGGTTGAAACACACATGTTACAGTGCACAGGGAACCCAAGTTCAAACCCTGGGTCCTCACCTACAGGGGAAAAGCTTTGTGAATGGAGAAGCAAGACTACAGGTATCTCTGTCTCTGTCCATCTGTATCTCCCCATTCCTCTCAATTTCTGGCTGTCTCTATTCAATAAAATGATAAAGATTAAAAAAATATTCTGAGTATGCACATGATTTTTTTTTTTTTTTACACTTAGGCACCAGAGCCTTCCTTATCCATGCATGGTGCTCCTGACCCAGGCCATTGGTTTTTCTTCATTTATTGTTTTAAAGTAGTGCAAGGGTGTGGGGGAGAAGTAGAGAGCAGAGACACCACAGCACTGCTCCACCATCCATTGCATTCCCCCAGTGCTGTTCATGTGCCCCCACATGGTATGGGGATTTGAACCTGGGTCCTCCTGCATAGGCAGGTGTATTTGGTGAGCTCTCTCCCAGCCCACTTAATTACTCTTCGTGTTCACTCATCTACCATGTGATTATAAAGAAGTTTGCATTCCGGGAGTCGGGTGGTGACGCAGCAGTTAAGCGCACGTGACACAAAGCGCAAGGACCAGTGTAATGATCCCGGTTTGAGCCCCCAGCTCCCCACCTGCAGGGGAGTCGCTTCACAGGCGGTAAAGCAGGTCTGCAGGTGTCTGTCTTTCTCCCTCTCTGTCTTCCCTTCCTCTCTCCATTTCTCTCTTTCCTATCCAACAACGACAACATCAGTAACAACAGCAACAATAAAAACAACAAGGGCAACAAAAGGGAAAATAAATAAATATAATAAAAAAATTTTAAAAAGAAGTTTACATTCCTTGCTTTATCTTACCACATATCCCAGATGACAAGAATGTGTTTCTTAAAATATCTTTTGGGTAGAGACAGTCAGAAAATGAGAGGGAAGTTGGTGATAGAGAGGAAGAGAGACGCCTACAGCACTGCTTCCCCAACTCGCAAAGCTTTCCCCCTGCAGATGGGTCCAGGGGCTCAACCTGGGTTCTTGCACATTGTAACATGTGCACTTAATCAGGTGCACCACCACCTGGCTCCCAAATAGCTTTTTTTAAAAAGATTTTATTTATGTATTAATGAGAGACAGGAGGAGAAAGAGAACCAGAGCATCATTCTGGTACTTGCACTGCCAGGCATCAAACTCAGGACCTCGTGCTTGAGAATCTACTGCCTTAACCACTGTGCCACCTTCCAGGCTGCCCTAAAATGTTACCGTACCAAACTGATGTTCAGATTTTATTTTTCCTTTTCTAATTGTCATATAACATCATAGATTCCTGCCAGATGTTCTCTTCTCTACCGAGGAAAGTCATGTTCTAGGCCAATATCGGTTTATTTTCTTGGAGTAAAGATGACTTTTAAAAAAAAAAAATTATTATTGGAGAAATTGAGAGGGGAAGGGGAGATAGAGAGGGGAAAAGACAGAGCGACACCTGCAGCTCTGCTCCACCACTTGTGAAACTTTCCCACTAAAGGTGGAGACCAGGGGCTTGAACCCAGGTCCTTATGCATGGTAACATGTGCACTCAACCAGGTGCACCACCACTTGGCCCCCAAAAGATGAGTTTTCCACTCTTCCACCCCCTCAGCCCCGCTGAGACGCATCTCAGATGATCATAATAAAGGTGGGGTCTGTAACCACAAAACATAATTTTCCCAGGTATGAAACTGTCTGGTTAACAAGAGAATGAAGCCTGCTCTCCTGAAAGCTGATTTATTCCCTAATCAGCTGACCTGGATGGCCCTGCTGCTGTTTTTGTCATGCCAGTTTTCTGTTACAATTTCTTGCTTCTTGTTTATATAGCCATAGCCTATCTTACAAATAATTTTTTTTCTTTCTTTTTTTTTTTTTTTAATTGCCACTAGGTTTATTGTTGGGGCATGGTGCCTGTGTGACCAATCCACAGCTCCTGGATTTTTTTTTCTTGTCTTTTTTTTTTTTTTAGCTTTTAATGACTGAAACAAAATGTCTAAAATCGTAGTTTTTGGAAGAACCATTTGTTCTTGCCAGTCTTGTACCTTTCCTCAAACTTGACTTTTGCCTCTCGACGTGCCTTGTGGCAGGATCTCGGAAGACATCCTTGTTGACAACAGTTTTGTCCAAGGGGATATCCACAGAGTACCTCATGGGCATAAGGTGATTGTAATTATAAACTTTCACGAAAGACTTGATCTTTGACCTCTTGGCGATTTTCTTCTTGTCCATAGTAGCTGTCATGGTCAATCCCAGCCACCTGAGCACATGGCTGTATGGGCGGTCTGAGGTGCCATCATCAATGTTCTTCACGATGACGGCTTTGCGTCCAGCATAGCTTCCGGCCAAAACCAGCACCACCTTCCTGGGTTTCATAAACTTGCCCATTTCGACAGTAGCCACCAGCGCCTACAACAAAAAAGCCCCCCCCCCTTTTTTTTTTAAACTAGCTATGACAGAGGCAAATGGAGAGAAAGACAGATACCTGCAGACCTGCCTTTCTGCTCAGGAAGTGAACCCCCCTACAGGTGAGGAGCAGGGTCTCAAACTCAGGCCCCTGAGTATGGTGATAAGTATACTTAGCCAGGCGTGCAAATACCTGTCCCCCCAAATAATAGTTCTCACTTAATTTCAGAAAGAGTTCATTTTGTCTTACTCAAATCTTGCTTCACATCCATATACATGCCACCCATAGAATCCATACAACCTGAAAATCTGCTAATAGAAAAATAAGGGAGTGGTCCAGGAAGTGTTGTAGTGGCTAAGGGACTGGACTCTCAAGCATGAGGTCCTGAGTTCAATCCCCAGCAGCACATGTACCAGAGTGATGTCTGGTTCTTTCTCTCTCTCCTCCTCTCTTTCTCATTAATAAATAAATAAAATCTTTAAAAAAAAAAAAGGGGGGGGGACAGATGAGTCCAGATAATTGTAAGGTTTTCAGATTGGCCAAAGTGAGATTGACGAGTCACCTAAACAATTCTCAGGGACTGCAAGGATTGCCGAGTAAAAAGCCTCTCTAGTGTTTGTTCAACTATCTAGCACCCCCTCAGAAAATAATGCTCACGACTCAATGTCTCTTACTTCCATCGTGTTAAAATCGGTATCGGTAGGAGTTAGACGCCAGTGATAATGCCTGTGCACACTTGCAACTGGACCTACCATTTAGTGTTCATCGGTTTAGTTTGCTGCAAGTGAGAGTCTAAAATTGCAATGGTTTATGTACTCGGTTTATGTACTCCTTGCTAGTAGAGCTTGGAATTATTTTTCCTTCAATATTCCTGTCTTCAGTCATAATGTTAAAATTTTGTTTTATGTATTTTTATTCTAACAAATAATCATAAAATATTTCCTAATTTTCAAATAATCTGTTTTACAAATTAATTTTACTTCCATATAGAATCATTAAATTTCAAGGAACTACTGGATAGAAATGTCAGTTTCATGTTTCAATGGTGTTCTGTTTCAGATTTGGTGTGAAGAAGAAGCCAATTTACATTAATGTCATTAGGGATCCCATTGAGAGACTGGTTTCTTACTATTACTTCCTGAGGTTTGGGGATGATTATAGACCAGGATTGAGGAGGCGAAAACAAGGAGACAAAAAGGTAATTCCATTTTATAAAGGTAATGTTTATGAAGCACATCAATCTATTTTTAAATTTTATTATCGGTGATAAATATATTACAGTCAAATACACTAGTTGTACATGTATAACATTTCCACATAGCGCTACAACCCCTACTACGTCCTCCTCTGCCATGATGTTCCAGTACCTGAACCCTCACCCCCAGAGTCTTTTACTTTGGTGCAATACACCAACTCCAGTCCAAGTTCTGCTTTGTTTTTATAACCTGTGAATCTCTGTCCCTTTATTATTGTTATTATTATTATTATTATTATTTCTTTATTGGGGGATTAATGGTTTATAGTCAACAGTAAAATACAATAGTTTGTACATGAGTAACATTTCCCAGTTTTCTGCATTCTCTGTCCCTTCAGATGCATCTGGGCCATGTAATTCATGATTATCTGAGAGCTGCTTCTGCTTTATACAGAGATGATGTTTTTTTCTTTTCAGGAAACAAGGTTTAAGTGTGGTTCTACACTATATTCTTTTCAGATGATTATTTCACAAAGAATACTTCTATGTTTTGTTTTTATTTAATTTCCTCTGCTAAGTTGACAGGAACTACAAATACTATATATAGTTTTATTCTTTCTTTATTGGGGGAATTAATGGTTTACAGTCAACAGTAAAATGCAGTAGTTTGTACATGTGTAACATTTCTCAGCTTTCCACATAACACTCTAGCCCCAGAGTCTTTGATTTTGTTGCAATACAATACAGCAAACCCAGTCCAAGTTCTGCTTTGTTGAGAACATATATTTTTTTAATTCTTTTTTTTTTTTATTTATTATTTTTTTTTATTAACAAAACCATAGGGTAGGAGGGGTACAACTCCACACAATTCCCAAGGAGGTGAGGTAGGGCTGTTACCTTCACATAGTAAAAAGGACCAATAAAACCCTATTGACATGAAACAAAGGCATAAGAGAAGAGAAGCCTGTGCTGAACATTCCTCACTTCTTATGTCCTCTTGACTTACCTAGCCCTTTCAGTTCACCATCTGTCCAGCCACTTCTGCCCATTTACTCTAATTGGTTACATGAAGATATTTGATCATTGAAACTCACGTTAGTGGCTCACCAAGTACTGCACTGTCTTTGTTCTAGACCTTTGATGAATGCGTCGCTGAGGGTGGCTCAGACTGTGCTCCCGAGAAGCTCTGGCTTCAAATCCCATTCTTCTGTGGCCATAGCTCGGAATGCTGGTAGGCAGTTAAAACTAAACTGACTTGAACTGATAATACTCTCTGTTTCTGTTATCTGTATAGTAACAAGTGGGACTCTCTTGGTCAAGGGTTAGGTATAATGAAATCAGAGAAAAGCCAGACTGAATGTAACATGTAATTAAAATGTCATGTCATTAAATTATATCTGATTTTGTGGCTAACTTTAAATGCCCTAAAAAATTCTTCATATATGTGGCCTGGGAGGTGGCAGAATGGAAGAGCTCTGAACTTCTTCTTCTAGCGTTTGCCCTTCTTCCGTAGCCAGTCAACAGCGTCAGGTTGAGCCTGATGTAAAGTTTCGAGACCTCCTTTGAATCTGGAGAGGTGGCTTAGAAGCAGGAGGTCCTGAATTCTTACCTGTTAACTGTTCCTTGGCAACTCCTGTAAACTAAGCTCACAAATTAACTACTAAGCACAAGTTGCAGGAGTGAGTGGGGGAGTCTGGGCAGTAGCGCACCTGGTTAATTACACACATTATCATAAGCAAGGATCCAGGTTCAAGCCCCCTGCTTCCCACCTCCAGGGTGAAGCGAATACTTCATGTGTCTCTCTGCCTCTTTATCTTCCCCTCCCCTCTCTGAGATAAAAAAGGGAGCGGGGAAGGCAAAAATGGCTGCTGAGAGTGTTGGATTGTTGTGTAAGCATTAAGCCCCAGTGACTTGATAACCCTGCTGGCAATAAACACACACACACACACACACACACACACACACACACACACACACACTGCTTGAACCTTACTAGAAAGCTCTTAAAATAAAGAGTTTAGTTTAGAGTTGATTTTTTTTTTTTTAAATGTAATGGGATTGATGAGATAGCTTAACTGAAAACTCACCTACCTGATTTGCTAGGTGTGTGACCCCGTTTCCAGTTCAAGCACCTTGCAGCCACAGTCAAGAGGTGGGGGTGATGGTGGTTCAGTGTTGCGATTCTCCCATCTGAAAAAGAACAAAGCAAACAAACAAACAAAAATTCAGAATCATGAAGCCACGAAATTTTTTTTTTCTTTTTAATGAAATGCACTGAGACTAAACTAGATGGAAGGATTATGTCACACATAGACTTTCTCATGCCGCCGTCATGAAAATACCAGTCATTTTGTATCCCTTGTCCACTCTGAATTAGTTCACACAGAAACTGAGGATAGTGACAAATAATATTTGAAACAGTTGTGCCTTCCCAAAAAGAACATTAATAAAAGACCGTTAAGCCTTTGGGTGGACATGTGTTGATCTGTTTTCTCCATGATAAACAGTGTCAGAGGCATCAGAGATAATAGGTTTCACAACCAAGTGTTTAACTCCTCTTTCTTGGTGGTTTAGGAATGTGGGAAGCAGGTGGGCTATGGATCAAGCCAAGTATAACCTAATTAATGAATACTTCCTGGTGGGAGTGACTGAGGAGCTTGAAGATTTCATCATGTTGTTGGAAGCGGCTTTGCCCCGGTTCTTCCGGGGGGCTACTGAACTCTATCGTACAGGTATGTAGAGGCTAGGTTTCTTTTGAAAGTGGTCTTTGACTATATTTGTTTATAGCTAGAAAAATGTACTTGATTGAGCTTCTTCAGTAAAGCAAAGAAGTGATTCCAAAAGGCTACTCTAACGTCTGTTTTTGTTCATTATTTCCAATACAAAGCAGTGTCTCACACAGATGGGTCATTAAATATATTTTGAATGAATCAGAAGGTATTGGAAGAATGGTGATACTCCATACAGAGCCAGTCTTAAAAATATGTAATATTCAATAACGCTGCATAACAAACAGTAGAACTATGTCTTCTCTGTGTAAACCTGTCATCTATTCTTTAAAATCAGATTGGGACTTTGGGACCCAGTCACCTTAATAACGATCATCACTCGGGTGGGGGAGACAGCATGATGGTTATGCAAACAGACTCTCATGCCTGAGGCTCTGAAATCCCAGGTTCAGTCCCCGCCCTGAAACCAGAGCTGAGCAGTGCTCTGGCAAAAAATCTAAAAATAATGGTCATCATTTGTTACACTCACGTGCTTGAGGAGCCTCTACAGTGCCAATATAGGAAAGTGGCTGTGTTGACCTTATCTTATCTGCCTTTTCTTGATATTTGGCCCCGTTCTTTGGCAAGATAAGAATTCCCTTTCCTAACAGTTGCATATGTTCACGTTTTTAATACATAATTGTAGAGAATGAAAGTTAATTATTCATAACATCAAGCATGTGATAATATATGTAAAGTGACAAGCTATTTTTTTTTTCTTTTTTGACAAGCTACATAGTACTGTTGGGTGATACGTTACTATTAGGCATCCCACTAAGACTTTGATAGGTTAAGGATTGGTATTATAAGTGAATAAGTTATAGTTCTTACATGATTAGTGCACTGATTATGCCTGAGTGATGTTAATATCAAAAAGTATATCACATGTAATATTAATTTAAATCATTGCTTCAGAGAGTCAGTAATTGATCTTCTGTCTGCTCTCAGAGTTAGTTACCTTTTCTTCCTTCTCTTCCCTTTCCCCTTTATAAGTAGGAAAGAAATCTCATCTTAGGAAAACCACAGAAAAGAAAGTCCCCACAAAACAAACCATTGCGAAACTCCAGCAGTCTGACATTTGGAAAATGGAGAATGAGTTCTATGAATTTGCACTGGAGCAGTTCCAGTTCATCAGAGCCCATGCTGTACGGGAAAAAGATGGCGACCTCTACATCCTCACACAAAACTTTTTCTATGAAAAGATTTACCCTAAATCGAACTGAATACAAGATGGGACTCTTCCATGGAGTCTTGAACTCAATTGACCTTTGGCCCTGTCTTCACCTTAGTCTTGAGTTCCACAACCTGGACTGCTGACAGTTGGTATTGAACCACGTTAGTAAACAGACAGTAAAGCCAAGGAAATGCGTACTGGCTGCTGTTACCCGTGGTCGGAAACATTTTACATTTCAGCCCTTCTTCTTTTCTCTGGTTAGATTTTGGTGAGAATATAGTCTCCTCCCTGAAGAAACTACACATCATCTAAAAAGAAAACAAGCAGGTCTAATGAGAAGGGTAAATCCAGTTTCCGAAAAAAAGCTTCTGATACTTTGTTTCCGATTGAGCCCCCCCACCATGGGCCCACCCCTACCCCACTAAGCATGAATGAAGAGGAGTCCGTTTTCTGTTTTCACCTTTACCTAGAGATTTGGGTTCTCCACCTCTACTGAATAGTATTATTAACTGCTTGGCAGTGTGCACTTTGTTTTTGTGAACCACGTCTCATGATTTATTAGAATGTTTGATCATGTTTGCTAAAAAAAGTGTTTCTGCTGTAGTTGAAATTGCTCATATTCGTGTCATTTTCATTTTTATTCCAAAAAGGTATTGTAAGTGTTTAAAAAAAAGAAGAAGAAAGAAAAGAAAGGAAAAAAGGAAAAACAACTTAAACCATTACTAATACTGTTAAAAAAAAAAAAAAAAAAGAAGCAAAGCAGTATTTCTCATTCCTGTTCCCCCCACTAAGTTTGGAGGAGGCGTTTCAAGAAGGTTGACATTACCTAGAGTTTAATTACTGCTTCCACACAGTAATTCAAAAACAAAAAACAAACAAAAAAACCCCAAAGTTTAGTATTTGTTTCTCTATGGGTCGTTTGTAAAGCTGTAAATTGAATTTTCAGTAATTCCGTATTATAACTCCATTAGTGAGCTGTGGTATGAGGAGGATTTTCCTACTTCTGTACTTTTACTCGTAGACTATTTTTACTAAGGTGCTTTATAATGGGTTTTAAAGCATTGCATTTACAAAAAGATGAAGAAGAAAAATGCTGTAAATATTGCGTATTTTATGGGTCTGGACCAAAAGGCTATAGGTAATTAGCTAAAAGTGGTTTTGCACAATTTTTTGTCAAGTAAAACCATCGGACCCACTGTTCTTGTATTTCTCATCAACTTTGCTGTTCAGACATCACTGAATTGAATTTCAGTCATCTTTCCATTTTTTGATTGCATTATTCACAACTAGGGGCAGTAGTTAGAGTGGAAAGAGTCAGAACATTTGATTTCTGGTGCTGGCTCAGCCACTTAATAGCTGTGTGATCTTGGGCAAGTCACTTAACCTTTCTTTGCCTCAGTGTCCTCATCTTGAAATGAGGATAGTCAGATCTGCTGTACCTACCTCACAGGGGTGGTGTGAGGATTAAATGAGATGATGTGTTAAAGCACTTTGAAAACTGTAAAACGCTATATAAATGGAAGGTATTAAGGAAACATCTTTGGCATATATAGTTTTACCTCATTTTTTTTTTTTTGAATAAACAAAGGTGAGAGTACACTTATAAGACGGTTGGAAAAGGTTAATCTTGATAGAAAGTTGTGTTTGATAAATATTCTCAGTGTTTTATCTTCATGTTTGGTCAACTATTGAAACATGAAACACCTGTGAACTCTTAACAGTTCATGAGCTTGAGTTCAGAAAGTTCCCTGTTGGGAAAAAGACTTCATCAGCTGACTTGGGCAGGAAATGTTCACCCTTTGAATTTGGAACATTTATTTGGTTTTTATTTTACACTACCTTTACAAGTGTTCACTTTTTTTATACCTCTGTTTTTTAAGATATATTCTACAGTTTGATTTCGTATGAATTTCCCTTCTTACAGTACAGAGATAAAGAATTTTAGAAACATTTTCTAAAAAGTAATTAATAATCCTTAATATATTGAGTTTCAATATTCCTGAGTAAGGCCTCATCAGACTTATGTAAGCATGTTAGACCAGCTTCTCTAAAGGTCATTCCTTAATTGTGGGAGGGGTTCAAAGAAGGCATCGCCTATCAAAGTATCATTCATCAGTAAACATATTTAAGGCTGATAGAAGCATTTTCACACCCTTCCAACATAGGAAAATATTAATAGGTCTTAAACAGAAAGGATTTTCTTCTTTTTCTTTTTTCCTTCTACCTCTTCTCTTTTTCTCCCTTCTTCAACTCCTATCTTTTTTGGTATTTGTGTTCATAAACATTTACAGATAATTGTTAAAAGTCTTTACTAATCATTTCCTTGCCCCAAACTAAACACTGCTTCAGAATGGAGCATGCGTGCCATTCATCTGCAGTGAACCCAACCACAAAATCGGGAGAACAAGCTGAAATATTCTCAAGGTACAGTAACTCTTTGTAGCAGCTAGAGTAGCACATAATACCTAGATCCAAGGGGTCAGCAGACTTTTTCTAGAAAGGCTTTTTTTTTTGCCTCTGTGATTATCTCTGGAGCTCAGTGCTGGCACTATGAATCCACTGCTCCTGGTGGCTTTTTTGTGTTTTGTCTTTTTTTTTTTTTTAATGGATAGAACAGAGAATTTGAGAGGGGGAAGGGAAGACGGGGAGAGAAAGAGAGACACCTGCGGACCTGCTTCACCTCTTGTGAAGCAACTTCCCTGCAGGTGGGGAACCAGAGGCTCAAACTGGGATCCTTGTGGGGGTCCTTGTGCTTCGCACTATGTGCGCTTAACCCAGTGTTCTACTGCCTGGCCCCTCTAAAGAGAATTAAGAAGTAAATATGGTAGGCTGTACAGGCCATACTCTGTCACAACTAGTCGGCTCCACCACTTCAGAACAGAAACAGTAGTGAGCAATACATAAATGAGTTTGGACGTGTGCCAGTAAAAGTTCACGACATTCAAGATACAGACCATAGATTGTAGTGTACCAAGCCCTATAACAGAGAAGTCACTGTTGATGGAAAAGTCATTTATTTAAAGATCTGCACTCCAGTGGCCTAAAAGAGTCTATATACTCCCAACATCTCTTAACGTACGTCCAAAGACTAGTTTTCTAATTCAGTCAGTCTCTCCTACAGATTCATAAAGTTTTTATGGTGTAGACATGTTTTCTTTCTTAGTTTAAAGGTTCAGCATAGTAGCATTATTCTCTCTTTAAGGAAGGTTAGGAATATCATTCCTGGAGATTGAGAAGGATTTAATTCTCTCTGTTCAGTAGTGTTCTTGCTTTCAGACAATTGCAGAGACCTTTTAATTCCTAACTTTATAATCGGTGAATAAATAAAACCACTCAAAATTACAATGTATTTTTTAAAGTAGCAAATGTGATTTTCTTTTTTCAGCCTTTGTGCTTTTTCAGTATTTTGATCAGAGGGAATGGTTTTGATACAAAAGCAAATTAACCACTCTTGAATTTTAAAAGATAATGTTGTGTGTATATGTGTCTCTCTATAAATATATATATATGTGTGTGTGTGTTATTTCCTAAAAGAGGGAAAAATACCTTTCTGTCCAACTTGTATCAACTCCTGTTTTCTATTTGCTGTGAAGTGGCAACTGTTGATAAGATTGTGGCTGTTTTAAAATGTAATGGGAAGGATATATATATATACATATATATATATATTTTTTTTTACTCAACTTTAATCTGTAAAATATCACTTAAATATATCTCGTGGCAACACTTAAAAATATTGCACGGGCTTATTACTTTTCCATTCATATCCACTTGTATAACTTTGGACATATTTGGGTGCTTCTGAATTCCTGAGGGATTTTAAGTTATTGAAGATCAAAGACCTTACACTTACTGACTTTTACTTTTTTAATGTTATCTTCTGTTCTTAAAATTATTTAGTACCTATAATTTGAAATCTACTGTTGTCCTGTCCCAATATGCACCCTACCGGAAATTGGTGAAATTGTTAGTGCCACCAGTGATTTGCAAACAATATTTTGATATTGCAGATGATTTGCTTATTTGCATAGTTCGAAAGAAAACAGTTTGTAGGCAATAATTCTTCTTTTCTAATAAAAGTTTAGTAGAAATCCTAAGATCACTAGAGAATTTAACTAAAGGCTGGTTCCCAAATGACCAGTTGGTATTTTATTTGCAGATTCTACATGGAGAGCATCTGTGTAAACCATCTCTCTGAGTTTTCTCCCATTGATGGTTTTTAAATGCACCAATTGACCTAGAATCTCTTATTGTGAGAAGCAGCCGGGACTGTAACCTTTTACAAAGTCTGTCTTTTAACAGGCCCAGGTGTTTCTACTTGGTGATGTGAAATGTTGTCTTTTCATAAATTTGTGCTATTTATTTTGAGTGGAAGCAGGGCAATTGCTATTAAATTCTTGCATTTATCTACTCTATCAAAGCTGCTGTTTGACACTAACTTAACTGTCATTCAAGGCAGCCTTTTGAGGGGGCAAAAACAACCCTGTTTGAAATGCACTGCCAACTCATCTCCTCTGGAACAGAGCTTACTGTCTGACTGCCTGGATTGGAGCTTACTGTCTGACTGCCTGGATTGGAAGATTTCAGAGATTGCAGTGGGTGATCAGTTGGTCAGATTTGTCCTATAATTCAAGTTCACGTAGCTTTGTGACCTTTGCAGTACTATTTTTAGAAGAACCCTAGGGTGAGGATCTCTTTTTTAACATATCACGGGTAAACCTGTGATTTAGACATTGGTGTGGTCTGAATTTTTAGACAGCTTTCATAGCTTCCTATTGTGAGTCAGGTATGTGAACCTCTCTAAAACAAACGTCGAATGTGATTTTGAGAAACATGGGTTGTATATTTGACTTTAATTGTATAAATATTCAAACAACTAAGCAGTGCCTTTTGCCCCACCTCACCCGCCACAATCCATGTTGGAAGATGCTCCCTCCTTCCTGTCTCTGCTGCTCTCTTTACCCTCCCACTCCCTTTCCGTCGATTCATTTATGTACTACTGTTTCCGACTTGAAACCATTTTGTCACATCTGTTGGAGAGCTAATCATGCCTTTTCCTTAACATTCTGCCAGCTTTCTGTTGTTGAAATGTTTCGGTTGATTACCTGATGCAAAAGCTATAAAATAAACACTCAGCAGGAAGGGGGAAAATGGTTTGGTGTCCTGTTGTCATATTTCCTTCTCTAACCTTGAATGCTGACATTTTTCTAGTGGACCCAGTTCAGTGCAATCAGCTTAGCCCTTAGTTATTGCTGCAGCCAGAAAGATAGGCAGGAATGACTTTCTGACTTATTTGTAACATTATTTTCATCTAGATGGTTGCCTGATACTTTGTACCACTCCTATTGAAATAACAGGTTATAAAAAAAGGGGGGGAGGGGTATTTGGGATGTACACTGAATTAGAAGAAAAAAAACAACTAAGAAATCAGGGACCAACTTGGAATAAAAAGGAAATCTGAAAGGAAAACAATGATCGGATTAACATTTAATACACAGTTGAAACATGTTCATGATGTCTCTTTGCTAATTCACATTTTTATTGAGGTTTTTTTTTTTGTTTTTTCATCCTTCAAGAATGGTTTCTACGTAGGTTTCTAATTTTTAGCCACTGGTTCATTGTTTTGAGCAACTAATTGACTTTTGTATGATATTAGATCAAATAATACCAGCTCAGTGATACATTTTCTGAAGAGGGAATTTGTTTTTACCCACAGAGATAGAATAGAAGAGAGAGTTAAATGCACCTGCTTCTAACAGTGTGACTTCAGTAAATTGAAAGAGCAGTATTGTAAAAATTGGATATGACAGATACGAAGTGCTGGCCCAGGGTAAATTAATAAATGATAGCTTCTACATGCCATGTTCAAATGTTTTGGGAAAACCTGCCCTTTTGACATTGCTCAATACTAGTGGGTGTCATGTTAAAGAAACCGTTTTAATAAATATTTCAGTGCCACTAATTTATTATTTTTTAAAAAATTTTGTTAATCTAGCACAGAGAGTTTTTTATTCTGATACTAGTTTTTATTTCCGTCTACAAATATCCCTTGAGAAAAGAGGCAGAGGTGGGTGGAGGCTGATTTGTTTTTAAAAGAAACTGGACTTGGCCGACTCCAAAAATAGCTGTATCCACATTCATATTTGAATAATACAGACTGCCAAATAGTATACAGATAAAATTCATGATAAAATTGCAAAATGATTGGTAGTTAGAATATTGGTTCTTTGAATGAAAAGAAAAAGAAAAAGTATCCATACTGCTGGTAACAAGAATATTTACTTACATTAGGATTTTATATTAGTTGGTCATCTTAGAAATCTAGGGTTTAGAGTTGTAAATACATTTAGTATGCAGTAATTGTTACCTAAATTGGTCTGTTTTCGTTGTATTCTTACTGTCACTTTTTAATATATTTTTTACTTATTATTGACTAAAGACAGAAATTGAGAGGGGAGGGGGAGATTGACACCTGCAGCCCTGCTTCACTTGTGAAGCTTTCCCCCTGCAGATGGGAACCAGGGGCTTGAACCTGGATCCTTTTGCACTATAATGTGAGCGTTTAACCAGGTGCACCACCGCCTGGCCCATTTACTTTCATTTATTTTATTTTATTTTTTTTATTTTTATTTTTTTTTCCTCCTGCAGGGTTATTGCTGGGCTCGGTGCCTGCACCATGAATCCACCGCTCCTGGAGGCCATTTTTTCCCCCCTTTTGTTGCCCTTGTTGTAGCTTCGTTGTGGTTATTATTATTGCCCTTGCTGACGCAATTCGTTGTTGGATAGGACAGAGAGAAATGGAGAGAGGAGGGGAAGACAGAGAAGGGGAGAGAAAGATAGACACCTGCAGACCTGCTTCACCGCCTGTGAAGCGACTCCCCTGCAGGTGGGGAGCCGGGGGCTCGAACCGGGATCCTTACGCCGGACCCTGCGCTTTGCGCCACCATGCGCTTAACCCACTGCGCCACCGCCCGATCCCCTACTTTCATTTTTTTAAAGCAGCAGTTGAATTTTGAATTTCTGAATTTTCTTCCAGTAGTAGCTAGCAAGTCCAAAAATACCATTTCTTTTTTTTTTCTTCAAGATTTTATTTATTTATGAGAAAGACAGGAGGAGACAGAAAGAACCAGACCACTCTGGCACATGTGCTTCTGGGGATCAAACTCGGGACCTCATGCTTGAGAGTCCAAAGCTTTACCACTGTGCCATCTCCCAGACCACCAAAAATACCATTTCTAAGTCACTGTTCACATGTTTGTTTGAACTCCCCCAGCCACACACACACACACACCTTCCATCCTCTTTAAACTTTATATATAAAGTTAATGGGACAGGCACCTGGTAGCAAAACAAACTAGCAGGAAAAAAAAAAAAAAAAACAGCAATCAAATGATCTTCAAAATGCATCCCTACCCTAGCTTCAATACACAGGCACACACACACACTTTAAAAATAACCCGTTGAACAAATAAAGGAGAAAATTAGGAAGTCCTGTAGCCCTGGATTGGCAAAGGTAGCGTGATCACCTCAGAGGGTGCCTGTTTTGTTTGTCATGCACATGACTGGTTCAAAGCCAGTCCCCACTGCACTGAGAGAAGCATTGGTGCTGTAGCTTACTGCCCTCCCCCCTTACTTGTCTTTCTGTATCTGAAAGAACTGGCCTGAAACAGTGATGTTCCAGCACCAACAAAGAAATAGAAAGCCCTTCTCTTTGTGACTTGCATTGTTTCTTTTAGTAGCACAGGACTAAACAGATAAAAAAAAAAAATTACTAAGGGGCTGGGTGGTAGCGCAGCGGGTTAAGCGCACATGGTGCAAAGCCCAAGGACCAGCGGAAGATTCCTGGTTCCTGTCCCCCCACTCTCCCTGCAGGGAGTCAGTCGCTTCACAGGCGGTGAAGCAGGTCTGCAGGTGTCTTATCTTTCTCTCCCCCTTCTGTCTTTCCCTCCTCTCTCAATTTCTCTCTGTCCTATCCAACAACGACGACAAAAATAATATTAACAACAACAACGTTAAGACAACAAGGGCAACAAAAGGAAAAAAGTGGCCTCCTGGAGCAGTGGGTGTGTAGTGCAGGTACTGAGCCCCAGCAATAACCCTGGAGGCAAAAAAAAAAAAAAAACCCATACATTTAGTAGTGCTTCAAGAGCTTATTTAGGGGGGGCCAGGGGGTGGCACACCTGATTAAGCATACACATTACAAGGACCCAGGTTCAAGCCCCTGGTCCCCACCTGCAGGGGGAAAGTTTCACGAGTAGTGAAGCAGGGCAGAGCTGCAGGTGTCTCTGTCTTTCCTTCTCTATCTCCCCCCTACCTTCTCAATTGCTTTCTGTATTTACCCAATAGTAAACAGATAGATTTTAGAAAGAGCTTCTTCAGGTGGTACACCTGGTTGAGTGCACGTTACAGTGTGCAAACCCCCATTCCCCACCTGCAAGGCGAAATCGTCCCAAGTTGTGAAACAGTGCCACTGTCCCTCTCTCGCTCTTCTTTCTCGATTTCTGGCCATCTCTGTCCAATAAATAAAAGTAATAAAAAACTTTTTAAATGAGAAAAAAAAGGTTTTTTTTTTTTTTTTTTAAAAAAAAGCTATAGTTGATTTCTAGTTAAGAGATTTAGCCATGTAAAACCTTTGGGAAGGCGGTAGGATTAATTAATTATTCTATTTTATTCTATCAAGAAAATCTCACAATCGATGATTTTGGGTTGAGAATTATGAGTAGACATTTCGAACATGTAATCCTTGAGTTGTCTAGTTGTTACTCCTTTCTTCTCACCTTTTTGTTCATCATATGATCGTTTTGATGAAACCATACATTTAGAGAAAAAAAAAAAAAGCAATAAACAACAACAAAAAACTTGACATGCTCATTTTTAACCTTGAAAACCAAGACTTCAGACTTTTCTTGATCTCTTACTTTTGTAAGATTCGGTACCTTGTTCTTCCTTTTTCCAGCCGTCCTTCATTTTATACATATGTTTCTGGAGGATTTCCTTTTTTAAAAAATATGTATTCCCTCTTGTTGCCCTTGTTTTTATATTGTTGGAGTTATTCTTGTTGTCATTGTTGTTGGATAGAGAGAAATGGAGAGAGAAGGGGTAGACAGAGGGGGAAGAGAAAGACAGACACCTGCAGACCTGCTTCACTGCCTGTGAAGCGACCACCCTGCAGGCGGGGAGCCCAGGGCTTGAACCGGGATCCTTAAACTGGTCCTTGCGCTTTGCACCACATGTGCTTAACCCACTGCGCTACAGCCCGACTCCTGGGGGGGAGGGGGATTTTCTTAGCTAGGTAACTAGAAGTCACTTCTGAAAGACGAAGGTGTAAGGTACAGAGGAATCTACAGTTGTTCCTGAAAATAGGTTGTGATAGAACTATCTGCCTCTAGAATGTCACCACTTACTAGCTCTCTGATCTTGAACAAATTAATTCCCATAAGGGAGAGTTTTGTCATTTGTAAAATGGAAATAACAACATATATCAATAATTTGAGCTTTACCTGAGATAATATATTTGGACATACTGTGCTGAAGTGTATACCCACTCACTGACAAGCATGTGCTGTACATGAGGGATAAGAGTGAGGGCAAGGGTGGGGATAGACAGCACGATGGTTATGCAAACCAACTGTCATGCCTTAACCTCCAAAATCCCAGGTTCAATTCCTGGAAAACAAACAAACAAACAAACAAAAAACCCTCTTAGGGCAAGGGTAGATAGCATAATGGTTATGCAAACAGACTGTCATGCCTGAGGCTTCAAAGTCCCAGGTTCAATCCCCTTGCACCACCATAAACCAGAGCTGATCAGTGCTCTGGTAAAAAAATAAAAATAAAAAAGAGTGAGGGCAAAAGAGACAGATTGAAAAGAAAACATAAAGAAAAAGTCAAAAGAAAAAAAAAGTCCCATGTTACGGGTGAATCAACTTTTTGAGCTTAAAGAGTCATTAGGCAACTCCATTTTTAAATATAAGTGATAGTGTTATCAATTATTTTAAAAGATTTATTTTTGGGGTCAGGTAGCACCATACTTGGTTAAATGTATGTATTACCAAACACAGGACCCAGGTTCAAGCCCCCAATCCCCACCTGCAGGAGGAAAGCTTGAGTGGTGACGCAGGGCAGCAGATGTGTGTCTCTCTCTCTCTCACTCTTACTCTATCTCTCCATCTCTCTCAATTTCTCTCTGCTCTATCAAATAAAGTTTAAAACAAATTTTTAAAAAATATGTGTTCATCTTGTGAGTATGAAAATCGGAGCCAGAAATACTGAAGCAGAGATAACGCCATATCAGGGACTCAAGCTGGAGCTGCAGGCACCCAAGGCTCCTGCCTCGCTGCCTCGCAAGTCACGGCTTCCCTGGCATTAAGCTTCAAGTACCAGAAGCATTAGTCGGGCCCAGATAATCACTAATGGCGAAGCAGGTCTGCAAGTGTCCATCTTTCTCTCCTATCTCCACCTTTCCTCTCAATTTCACTCTGTCCTATAGAATGAAAAGCAAGGGGAAGGGGGGGTGAAGCCACCAGAAGGTGGTGGATTCCTAGTGCTGGCACTGAGTCCTAGTGACTGGAAGCAACAACAAAAAACAAAAACTATAGCACAGATAAAGGAAGACCTTGGACCCCCTAGGCCCCTCCCTGCTCCTGATTTCCAGCCCCCTCCCCTTCTACCTAAGTAAAAGTTATCACTCTTTTTCAACTTCTGCTGTATGAGTCTTCTTTGAGAATGGTTATAACAGTGATTCATATACCATGAGGAACATGAACATGTGAAATTGTCTTATGTTAAACTCCCTAACATGTAACAAAATCAATTTCTGAAAAAACCAAAAGTGATTATCCTGAAATTCTAGACTCATAATTCTTTTCAGTTCAAATGTTTCAATCCCTTAATAGAAACAATATCAATGGAGCGAGCTATGGTGTACACACTCCTAAGTTGTGATTTTGTTTTAAAGATTGTGTTTCCTTAAAGCACCAAATTGAAGCTTCATCTTGCATTTGAGTGGTTAAAAACTGGTAACGGGGGTCGGGCGGTAGCGCAGCGGGTTAAGTGCATATGGTGTGAAGACCCGCAAAAGGATCCGGGTTCCAGCCCTTGGCTCTCCACCTGTGTGTGGGGGGGGGGTCGCTTCATAAGTAGTGAAGCAGGTCTGCGGGAGTTTATCTTTCTCTCCCCCTCCCTGTCTTCCATTCCTCCATTTCTCTCTGTCCTATCCAACAACAGTGACATCAATAACAATAACAATAATAACCACAACAATGATAAAACAACAAGGGCAACAAAAGAGGAAAAAAAAATAGCCTCCCCTCCTACCCTACGGTTTTGTTAATTAATCCTTTCTTAAATAAAAAAAAAAAAAAAGCCAAAAAAAAAAAAAAAAGAAAAATAAAAGAAGAGGGTGGGGTGATAGCATATAAAAAAACAAAAAAATAGCCTCCAGGAGCAGTGGATTTGTGGTGCAGGCACCGAGCCCCAGCAAGAACCCTGGAGGCAAGAAAACAACAACAACAACAAAAAACTGCCTCCAGTGATCTGGGTTCCGAGCTTTGATGTTCTTTCACCGATGTGAATCAGTTTGATCTAAATCTCTAGAAATGTATTTTAATTATCTGTATTAATTGGATAGAGACAGCCAGAAATCAAGAGGAAAGGGGGAGATAAAGAGGGAGAGAGACCCCTGCATTACTGCTTCACTACTTGCCAAGTTTTCCCCCCTGCAGGTGGGGGCCAGGGGCTTGAACCCCCCAGTCCTTGTGCATCATAACGTGTGCGATCAATCAGGTGTGCCACCCCTTACCCCCAGAGATTTATTGTAAATGTTTGTGGCAGTAACATTTAATCTGTATTCATGTTTATTGATTCTGAGCCCTCCCCCTTAATAACAATCAGATCATGATGTAAAAACAAACAAACAGTTTTCTTATGTGTTAGGAAACTGATACTTCGAAGCAGCTCTCAAAATTGACTAGCTGAATTATACCTTACCTAGATAACAACTCACTGGTAACTCCACTTGAAGTCAATAAAGCCTTTCAGAAAATGACTGACTAGAAATCAGTGAGAATTTATTCAACCAAAAGTAACAAGAAACTTTTTTCCTTTTAAAGGCAGTTAAAATTCTCCAGAGGATTAGTAATTAGATCTCTTCTATGATTTATCTGGCCAAACTATCATGCCCATACATGGTGAAAATACAAGTTGGTTGATTCATTCACGTGTTTTTAAAGACGGTGATGAACTTGAAACACTCTTTTCATTCTCACTTATGTTCTGTCTCTCTATTTGTCTCTGACTGGTTTTCCAACAAAATCTTAGACAGAATAATGTTTTAAACATGGGCCAGTTCTATTTTGCTTCTCTATTTCTACCATGCTAATGGCTCCCTACTTGATCTTTTAAATACTGATCCAAATCCAGCTGGAATTAGATGTCCTTTTCTGCAGTCAGACAGTCTGTAATGTTTGATAGGGATCTTCTGAGTGGACAAGATGAGATTAGACTGGGCTCTCTGGGAGCCAACACTGTTCGTTTTGTGAGAAAGTTATACTGGAGGCTTGAGGACTGCCAAGAGCAAAGTGGAAACAGAGCCTAGCATTTCCCTCTTATCAAGATCCGCACTTGGTTCCACATTAGGCAACGAAGCCTGCGATCGTGAAAGGATTTGACTGATGAATTGGATCAGAAGCTAAGAAGGAGGTCCCTGCCACCCAGCAACAACTGGAACATAAATTTCATGTGTTGTAACTTTATTACATTTTTGTGTTTGCTTTAATGTACAACAGAGACTGAAATCACTGCATGGGGGTCATGGCTATTTTTTATTTTATTTTTAGATATTGGGTGTTTTGTTTAATTAATATTTACTGAGCCTCAGAATGTGCAAGGCATTGCACTAGCGACCTCTGTATGTAACATGAACTTTAACCCTTAGAACAGTCCTCTTATTTAACCCTTTGCATGAAATATAGGTTATTTTCACCTTCATCTTCTCATAGCCTCACCTGGATAGCACTATCTTCAGTTTACCATTGAGAAAGCTAGCACAGCAAGAAGAGGAAGCTGGACTAATTCAGCTCTTAGGAGTCCTAGTCCACCAGACTCTGAAGTGTCTGCTATGTCTTGTCTCTCCAAGTAAACAATACCTCTCCAGGGAAGCAATGGTATCAGCAATTGCAGTGGTTCTTACAGTGCAGTTCAGTCTCTGGATCAACAGCTCCAGCGTCACCTGGGAAGTTGTGAGGTAAATTCTTTTTTTTTTTTTAATTTTTTAAAATTATTTATTTTCCCTTTTGTTTCCCTTGTTTATTTATTGTTGGATAGGACAGAGAGAAATGGAGAGAGGAGAGGAAGACAGAGGGGGGAGAGAAAGACAGACACCTGCAGACCTGCTTCACCGCCTGTGAAGGGACTCCCCTGCAGATGGGGGGCTCAAATCGGGATCCTTATGCTAGTCCTTGTGCTTTGGGCCACGTGTGCTTAACCCGCTGTGCTACTGCCCGACTCCCATAAGGTAAATTCTTAAGCCTTTGATTTTTGTTTTTGCTTCGCTTTTTTTTTTTTTTTTTGCCTCCACGATTATTGCTGGGGCCCAGTGCTAGCATTACAAATCCACAGCTCCCGGGTGGCCATTCCCCAACCCCCATTTTTTTTTTTATTATCTAGGACAGAGAAATTGGGGGGGGGCATAGGCAGGGAGAGTAAAAGACACCTGCAGACGTGAAGCGACCTCCCCTGCAGGTGGGGACTCCGGTCTCAAACCCAGATCCTTCCCCGGGTCGTTGCACTTTGTACTATGTAAGCTTAACTGGGTATGCCTCCACCCGCCCCACCCCCGCCCTAGACTTTATAGGTATGTGTGGAGTCAGGCCTTAGCGCAGACATAGTCGCACAGTTCTGGACAGATAGCTTTTTCAGCATCAGAATTACCTCAGGTGCCATAGCACTCCCCACCCCCTCCCCCATTTGATACTGGGACTTAAACCAGATTTGCATCCATGCCAAGGCAGGTGCCCTCTCCATTGAGCTATCTCTCTGGCCCCCTAGGCCTTTTGGGGGTAGGTAGGAGGACCAGCTACAGCACAGACTAAAGTTCAAGAACTACTGGTCAGGGAGGTGGTGCAGTGATGGGGCATTGGATTCTCAAGCATGAGGTCCTGAGTTCAATCCCTGGCAGCACATGTACCAGAGTGATGTCTGGTTCTTTCTCTCTCCTCCTATCTCTCTCATGAATAAATAAATAAATTCTAAAAAAAAAAAAAAAAAGAACTACTGAACTACTGGACTTGAGCATCAGTTTACAGCAGAGATTATTAAAATTCAGCTGGATTAAGTGGATCATCGAAGACTTCTTAGAATAAGTGAGCTAGAATTGTAGCTTAGGTCCTTGGGGCATCAATGCTGTTTTCTTTTCTTTTTTTAAATGTTTATTTAGTCCCCTTTTTTTGTCCTTGTTTTTTATTGTTGTAGTTATTATTGATGTCGTCGTTGTTGGATAGGACAGAGAGAAATGGAGAGAGGAGGGGAAGGCAGAGGGGGGGAGAGAAAGACAGACACCTGCAGACCTGCTTCACCATCTGTGAAGCGACTCCCCTGCAGGTGGGGTGCGGGGGCCTCGAACAGGGATCCTTACGCTGGTCCCTGTGCTTTGTACCACCTGCGCTTAACCCGCTGCGCTACCGCCCCACTCCCGCTAGTTCTTTTCTATTGGGGTTCCCACTCTAGCCCACCTTAGATTTTTCCTTTCTTGGTGAGTTCTTTTCTGAAATACCCATTGGGGAAGAGGAGAACCGGTTAATATAAAACATAACAAGGGCTCTGGATGTGCTTTCTGGGTGAAATGAATAAGGTGCGTATGGGAGGGGTGAACCTCACAGTGGTTACTAGGGTGCTCAAGGTCAGGAAATTCAGTCAAGGGTGCAAATAGCTGCGCAGAGTAAACACATGGCACTGGGCATCTGTCCAGGTCTAGCATTTGTGGTCAATCCTAATCTGCTATAATGGATTCCCAACCAAGACTGCTCATACCTTGCAGTTATCTGTGGAGCTGTGGGTTACAGCGAGGTAAGAATACCTGCAGCTACTTGGAAAGTCTTGGTGACGTCCTTCTCACTGGCAATGCCTTCATAACTAAGACTCAGACTCTGTGATCATAGCTATGTGGCTTAAATCAAAGTGTCCACCTTTCCTTCGTGAATCCATGCGCGTTTTTTTTTTTCCCTTTAGGAAGCAAAACCCAAACCAAGGGTTAGTCTAACCCTAGCTCATGGGACATCCAGGGAAGTCAGAATTGACCCCCTTTCTCCTGGTGTTGACTTCCTTCTGCAGGCTCTAGAGATCAGCACAGAAACAGTTTGAGTCTTCATGTGTAATACAATACATTCTCTTTATTTTAAAAATATAATTCTATCGATCATCTAGCTATTTATGTAATTGGACAGAGACAAGAGAAATAGGAGAAGGGAAGACAGAATAGGAGAGACAGACACACACAGCACTGCTTCATCACTCACAAAACTTTCCTTGTGAATGGCAACATGTGTGCTTAATCCGGTACACCACCATCTTGCCACCATCATCATTATTTACCAGAGTACTGCTCAGCTCTGACTTCTAATTGGGTTAGGGACTGAGCCTACAACCTTGGAACCTCAGGCATCAAAGTTCTTTGCATAACCATTATGCTGTCTCTCCAGCCCTTAATACATTCTCTTCTGTTGTAGAGCCAGATGTTGTAGTGCGGGGGGCCGCAGAGAAGAGAGAGAGAGGGTCCAGAGCAAAGAGGAAACACAAATCTTTATTCGCGCTGGCACCTCAGAGTTGGGTGTTAGAGAAGCAGGTTGGGCCACGTGGAGGTAGAGAAAATGGCCGCCTCATGCAGTAACCTTTCCTGCGTCTGAACACCGGAGTGGAGCGCAGGCAAGAGAACGAGGTGCGGAAAACGAAGGGTTTTTATAGGAGTAGCTTTCGTGAGAATGGGAAGGGGGAGGAGTAACCATAGCACTCCAGGATAGGATGATAACTCTCGTGAGAATGGGAGGGGGGAGGAGTAACCAGAGCACTCCAGATATCTGGGGGATATAGACAATGTCCTGAGAACACAACATGGCTGAACAGGCACTCCGAGAATGTCCCAACTCTCTCGGGAACTAGTAGTAGCCTGAGTCACAACATGGCAGATGTGACTGCATCGGCACAATTTCCCAGCACTCTTCAACATACTGTTTTTGAGAGAGTAACTTTGGTTTTCTTTGTTTATTTTTGCAGAGCCAGGACTTCAAATATGCATGAAATTTCACAACTGCCTGGCCAACTTTTTTTTTTTTTTCATTCAGAGGAACAAAGACAGGGAGAGGGAAACACCACAGCACCTGGAGCTCTCCCTCCCCTGCTGCAAAGGGGTACACATGTGAGGCAGGAACTCAGACCTGGGCCATGTTCTTGACAAGGTAGGTGCACTCCCCAGGGAGCAATTCCTCTGGCTGAAAGAGAGCTGTGGCTTGTGTACAGAAAGCTTCAAAGAATGTGCTTGCACTAGAAGAAACACTTCACATTCGTCAGCTCATTGTAGTCCTGCAACCCTCCCAAGAAGGCGCTGCTATTAGCCCCATTTTACAGCTGAGGACAATCAGGCACTCAGGAATCCAAACACTTTCCTACTCACACTGCCAGGGTGTGATAGAGGAGCGGAAGGATTCAAATCCGGTCTGGGGGAGTTGCGAGGTAGCGCAGCGGGTTAAACACAGGCGGTGCAAAGTGCAAAGACTGGCGTAAGAATCCCAGTTAGAGCCCCCGGCTCTCCACCTGCAGGGAAGTCGCTTCATAGGAGGTGGAGCAGGTCTGCAGGTATCTATTTTTCTCTCCCCCTCTCTGTCTTCCCCTCCTCTCTGTTTCTCTCTGTTCTATCTAACACCAACGACATCAATAACAACAACAACAACAACTGCAACAATAATGAAAAACAACAAGAGCAAGAAAAAAGAGAAAACAAATCCAGATCCGAAGACAAATTGCCAGCTGTTAACCACTGCGTGACATGGGTTCTGACAGCTGTGACAAGCGGGGGAGAGGGTTTGTTTTGAAAGTCTTGCCACATGTGTACTTCATCCTCTTTCATACAACCCCACAGGGCTTGGCAAGGGACCGTGGAGCGCAGTGGTGGCTCACATCCACGTGTGGGCTGCAGCTGCAGTTGTAGCTGTAACTCAGCAGGAGCCTCCAGTGGGCGGGAAAGCAACTGGAAGTTGCAAGGGCAGGCTGAGGTCATTTTGTCTTTTTAAATGCTTCCTCCCAGACTTTATATCTGTGCATGTCTTTCTCAGGTCAAGAGATGGTAGTTTGGGGGCTGGGTGGTAGTGCAGCGTGTTAAGCGCACATGGCACAAAGCCCAAGGACTGGTGTAAGGATCCAGGTTAGAGCCCCCGGCTCCCCACCTGCAGGGGAGTCGCATCATAAGCGCTGAAGCAGGTCTGCAGGTCTTTCTCTTCTTCTCTCTGTCTTCCTCTCTTCTCTCAATTTCTCTCTGTCCTATCCAACAACAATGACATTGATAACAATAATAATAATAAACACAACAACAACAACAAAAAGGTCAACAAAAGGGACAAAAAATAACCTCCAGGAGCAATGGATTCGTGGTGTAAACACCGAGCCCCAGCAATAACCCTGGTGGCAACAAAAAAAAACCCACCAGAAACAGTGCATTTGTAGTACAGGCACTGAGCCCCAGCAATAACCTTGGGGGCATAAAAAAAAAAAGGTAGTTTATTAAACCAGATCCAGTGTGAGGAAAGTCACTGTGAGTGCCTCAGAACTGCTTTTTTCGTGTCCCTTGAAGTCAGTGCAGGTCAAATCCACGTCCTTCCTGCCACAGGGCCAGTCTTACCAATGCTGCCAGGGCCCTTGGGTTCTAGCAGGTCTCCAGGTGCAAGCTTTGCCTTTGCACACCAGTCAACATGGTGGGAGGTTGTCCGCTCTACTTTCCAGAGAAGCAGGATGCCAAGCAGTTTATTTCTCCTCTCAAGGGATCCCTAGAGAAGCTTTGGCCCAGCTGTAACCCGTGCACCCAGCAGTCAAGATATCCCCCTGTCTTTCTCTGGCCCCCAGCCAATCAATTTCTCAATCCCTGAAGGCACCTAGCCTTTTTTTTTTTTAAAAAAAAAAAAAAACAACATTTTATTTATTTTATTTTAATGAAAGAAACAGAGGGAGAAATACAGAGAGAAAGACCAGAGCATTGCTTAGCTCTGGCTTATGGTGGTGCTGGGTATTGAACTTGGGACCTTGGAGCCTCAGGCATGAGAGTCCTTTACATAACCACTATATTGTCTTCCCAGCCTACCTGGGCTTTTATTTTGTTTTATTTTGCAAAAAGGTGCTGAGAGTCCAGTGTTCAGGCTGGGAGACAGCATTCTTATTCTCCTTCTCCTTCTCCTTCTCCTTCTCCTTCTCCTTCTCCTTCTCCTCCTCTCCTTCTTCTAGTTCTTTACTACTATTACAATTACTACTACTACTATTGGTTTTGTACTGTCTATTTACACTGAAGACTTGAAGCTACACGTTCTACCTCTGGAACTCAGCATCTCTAAGCAGAGGAGTGACTAGAAGGCCTTTTTGCCTTCAGGGATCTCATTTCACAAGTGACGCTCTGAATTCTGCCAAGACCCCTGAATCTGGTTATATCACCTCTGGCTTCCTGTCTCTCCCCATCTTCGCACACTACCCAGCTTCCTCATCATACCATTTGTGCTTAGAGGAGGCTTCTCAGCACCTCCTTGACTGACGGATTAGACCCATCTGAGTCAGACTGAGCCTCTCACTTAGTCACTTAGGCCTCTGGAGTCCGGGTGGCCCAGGCTGAGTGCCAAACCCATGCCTGCTAATAGCGGCACGATCAGAACGGCTTTTGTGCTTGAATGTCCTCTCTTCCAGGAGCCTCAGAGTCTTTAACAAATGTAAGAATTCTGTTCCAAGCCAAGAAGTAGAAGCTGAGGGAAAACGTTCTCCTTATTCTAATCCCACTGCTCCTTCCTGGCCTCTCATGCTGCTACGTAGGGTGGGTATAAACTGGGGGTAGTGTGGTGGTGGTTAGAGATGACTAAGGAGAACTGGGGTCTTTCTTTCTTTCTTTCCTTCCTTGTCTTTTTTGTAGTCTTCAAATAGATTTTTCTCTCTTTAAAAAATACTTTTCCTAGTGATTTAATGATGCTTTACAAGATTATAACATAAGGGTATTATTTCTTTTTTGTCTTCACCACCTGTGAAGTGACTCCCCTGCAGGTGGGGAGCTGGGGGCTCGAATCGGGATCCTTGCGCTTTGCACCGCGTGCGCTTTACCCACTGTGCTGCCGCCTGACTCCCCTCTTTTTTAAATCTCTTATTAGTGATTTAATAATGATTAACCAGATGTAAGATAATAGGGGTATAATGCCACATAGTTCCCACCACCAGAGTTCCATGTTCCATCCCCCCATTGGAAGCTTCCTTATTTTTTATTCCTCTGGGAGTATGAACCAAAATTTTTTATAGGGTACAGAAAGGTAGAAAGGTTTGGCTTCTGTAATTGCTTCTCCACAGGGCATGGGCATTGGATCCATACCCCCAGCCTGTTTCTGTCTTTCCCTAGTGGGGTAGGGCTCTGGGGAGTTGAGACCTCTAGACACATTGGCGAGCTTGTCTGCCCAGGAGACTCAGGATGGCATCACAGTAGCATCTGTAGCTTGGTGGTTCTCGGCTTTCTCACCACTCCTACCACCAAAGTTTTGGGCTCCCAGCTTTGTTGAATGAGAATGAAAACAGAGCATCACCCTGGCATATTCTGTGCCAAGGATAAAAAACTGAGGCTTAATGCATACAAGTTCTGCTTCTTACTACTCTAACACCTCCTTGGCTACCGTCTGTCGTGTTTGGTAAGTGAGAAAGAGGATTAATCTTTTTTTTTTGCTACCAGGGTTATCACTGAGACTCAGTGCTGTATGATGCTTTCAGTATGAACTCAGTGGCTTTTTAAAATTTAAAGAGAGAGAGAGAGAGATGTAAGGGGGGGAGGGAGAGAGAAAGAGAGACATATACACACTTGTAGCACTGCTTCACCACCTATGAATCTTCTCCTTTGCAAGTGGGAACCAGGGCCTTGAACTAGGATCCTAAACATGGGAACGTGCATGCTCTACTGCATGTATCACTGTGGGATCCCAAGAGGTTTAGTTATAGACCAGGCTCCTGACCTCCTGCCTCTGGCTGTCCTCCTCACAGGAGTCTAGGCAAGGGCCACATCAGTTTGTCATTTCTTTTAGCCAACACTGGCCTGGAGTCAGGCAGCGGCACACCTGGCTAAGTGCGCACATTACAGTGCGTAAGGTCCTGGGTTCAAGCTTGTGGTCCCCACCTACTGGGGGAAAGCTTCACGAGTGGTGAAGCAGGGCTGCAGGTGTCTCTCTGTCTCTCTCCTTCTCTATCTCCCCTCCCATCTCAATTTCTCTCTGTCTCTATCCAGTACTAAATAAATTAAAATTTTTTTTTCTAAATATTTTTATATTTATTTATTCCCTTTTGTTGCCCTTGTTGTTTTATTGTTGTAGTTATTATTGTTGTTATTGATGATGATGTTGTTGTTGGATAGGATAGAGAGAAATGGAGACAGGAGGGGACAACAGAGAGGGGGAGACATCTGCAGACCTACTTCACCACTTGTGAAGAGACTCCCCTGTAGGTGGAGAGCCAGGGGCTCGAACCGGGTTCCTTATGCCAGTCCTTGTGCTTTGTGCCACCTGTGCTTAACCTGCTGCGCTACCGCCTGACTCCCTAAAAAATATTTTTAAAAATCTCTTTGGAAAAAAAAAAAGGACAATATTGCCCTTAAGTATCAGGATTAGATTCTCTGACTCAACATTTTTTTTAAAAAAAGTTTGTTTATTTATTTATTTATTTACTTATATTACTGCATAGAGACAGAGAGAAATTGAGAGGGGGGAAGAGACAGAGAGACACCTGCAGCCCTGCTTCACCACTTGTGAAGTTTTTCCCTTGCAGGTGGGGACCAGGGGCTTGAACCTGGGACCTTACGCGCTAGCTATAATGTGTGAGCTTAACCAGGTGCACCACCGCCGGACCCTTCTTATTCTTCTTTTTTAAAATAAGGATAATTTAACTTTTATTTTATTTATATATTTTTTATTTTTACCTATTAGAGACAGAAATTTAGAGAGAAGGGGAGATAGAGAGGAAGAGAGACAGAGAGATACCTGTGGCACTGCTTCGCCACTAGCAAAGCCTTTCCCCTGCAGGTGGGGACTGGGGTTTGAACCTGGGTCCTTGTGCATTGTAATATATGTGCTCAACCAGGTGTGCCACCACCTGGCCCCTGACTCAGTCATTCTTCACATGACAAAATTGTCTTTCAGAGAAACTTTGCTCCTATTTTGAGGAAGTCTCAGTGGCAGGCCACTACTGGAGGAAAAGTCTCAGCTCCTTTAATGAGTCCAGACCTTCTGTGATATAGCTCAGTTCCCCCCTTTCAGCCTGTTCACCACCACCCCTCTCTTATAACCTGGGCACAGCAGAACCGCCCCCCCCCCAGCAGCAGCAGCAGTCCCCACTTTAATGCTTTGTCTACTTTCTCTCTCCAGTTCTTTATGAAAAGTCTCACTAGTCAAGACTCGGTTCAGACATTATCTCTCTGGGTCAGTGTCTCTGGTTCCAGTAGTGGAAATCTACTGTTTCTGCCATTTATAATCACAAGCAACATTTTGTCACTGTGTCTTGTAACATAAGGTTATTCCAAACATACTCCAAAGGTTTTTGATATGAGATAAATTTGGATTTAAGTCTACACTCTTGTCACTGCTCTACCACATGAAGTTAAGAAAATCACTAATATCTAAATGTCCCTGTGCCACAAAAAATAAAACTCAACTTTGCTTACCTGCTGGGGTTTTAAAAAAATGAATTCAAAGCTAGGAAATCCTTGAAAGAGGAGAAATGTGACTGAACTGAATGTTTCTTTTTTCTTTGTGTTATTCTTTAAAAACTATTTATTTATTGAATAGAGACAGAAATCAAGAGGGAAAGGAGTGATAGGGTGGAAGAGAGGCAGAGAGACATATGCAGCACTGTTTTACCACTTGAGAAGCTTCCTTTCTGCAGGTAGGGACTGGGGGGCTTGAACCTGGGTCCTTGTGCATAGTAATATATGTGCTCAACCAGGTGTTCCCTAATTTTATCTTAAGATCCCTTTATCGGTGGGAAATATTGAATTTTTAAACAGCAGTTATTTATTTGTTTGTTTGCTAGAGACAGAGAGAAACTGAGAGGGAAGGGGAAGATAGAAAAAAGAAAGCCACATGCAGCACTGGTTCACCACTCATGAAGATTTCCTCCTGCGAGTGGGGACTAGGGGTTTGAACCTGGGTCCTTACACATTGTAACATGTATGCCCAACAGGGAGCATCACTTCCTGGCCCCTGAGAAGTAGTGATTTAAAGGATAAGTGCCAGCACAGCACACCGTTTGCCAAATCCTCATCATTCACCTTAGGACTCTAGGTCCTCTGGTCTCTTTCAAGGCCCTGAGAAGGTGTGTTTTTCTTTCTGTTGCTTCTGAAGTAGTTCCCCTGCCCACTTCCTCCACAAGGTACCAAATTCTAGGTGAGCACCTATGCTGGACATCTTAACATTCACTCCACCCAACCTCAGTGCCCCATTTTGGGAATTCCACAGTGGGAAGCCAGTAAGTCGCCAAGATACTTGGAAACAATGTCTGTGTTCCTCAGTTTCTTTCCTTGAACAGTAGTGATTACAGCAAAAAAAAAAAAAAGGGGGGGCAGATGGTAGCGCAGCGGGTTAAGTACACAAGAAGCAAATCCCAAGAACTGGCTTAAGAATCCCAGTTCAGACCAGACTTCCCTGGACAGACGACCCCACCAATGTGTCCTGGAGCTCCACTTCCCCACCCTACTAGGGAAAGAGAGAGGCAGGCTGGGAGTATGGATCGACCAGTCAACGCCCATGTTCAGCGGGGAAGCAATTACAGAAGCCAGACCTTCTACCTTCTGCATCCCACAATGACCCTGGGTCCATGCTCCCAGAGGGATAGAGAATGGGAAAGCTGTCAGGGGAGGGGATGGGATATGGAGATTGGGTGGTGGGAATTGTGTGGAGTTGTGCCCCTCTTATCCTATGGTTTTGTTAATGTCTCCTTTTTTAAATAAATAAAAATAAATTAAAAAAAAAAAGAAAGAAAGGATCCCAGTTCGAGCTCCCGGCTCTCCACCTGAAGGGGGTCTTTTCACAAGCGGTGAAGCAGGTCTGCAGGTGTCTGTCTTTCTCTCTTCCTCTCCATCTTCCCATCCTCTCTTGATTTCTGTCTGTCCTATCCAACAACAATGACAGCAATAACAACAACAATAATCATAACAACAAGGCTAAACAAAAGGGAAAAAATAGCCTTCAGAAGCAGTGGATTCATAGTGCAGGTGATGAGCCCCAGCAATAACCCTGGAGGAAATAAATAAATAAATAAATATTTTTTTTAAAAAAAGAGGACATTCTGAACACTAAGGGAATCCCCCCCCCCCAGCACTCTCCTAGGACAGAGCCTATTGTTAATTGGAAAATAAATAGCTCTCAACTGAACACGCCTCTCCTTTCATGGGGCCCCCTGTAGTGATGTGGCTGTTTGGGAGACAGTTACACCTCCTTTGAGGATAATAATGATGGTCCAAACTTCTTTGGAAGAATGTTGGGAAGATAAATGAGATAATCTACCTGACAGCTCTTTGAGTCTTATGACAAAAAAGATACCCTTGAAATATAATATACAGGTGTGCCTGGCTTTGGTTTGTGAATTTGGGAGATTTTATGAAAATCTGAACCTACCAAACAGACAAATTAGGGGGTGAAAATTAGCATCACAAACAGCCTCATGGCTTCACAAAAAGATTCACAGCAGGATCCCTTTAAATAGCCAGCTCCCTTCGTGCTTTTAAAATATGACTCTATTTATAAAGAATTTGATCTACGTCTACTCAGTAAGAGCACAGCTATTGCAGAAGGCGAGGCACATATGTTTTTTATAATAAAGATTGATAACTGTGGGGTTTAAAAGACAAACTATTTCTTTCTTTCATGATCTTGAATCATGTAGTTAACACTTCCACTGCTAGGAAGCAACTCTGGAAACCTGCAGATGTTGCTGTGGAGGTTGGGGGAATCCTTGCCAGGACACCTTGGGCATCAGGCAGGCGGTGAAGGGCTCTGTTCAGCTGACACCCCATTGCAATAAATAAATGGCTTGAGATCGCATCTGAGTGCAACATGCTGTTTCTAACTGAGTTAAAGCATTTCCAGTTTCATGTCAGATTAAAAATCAGCAAACAGTGAATCTCTGATATCTAAAAAAAAGGGGGGAGGGAAGGGGCAAAAATCAGCCTTATCTAGAAAAAGGCCCATGTATCTAATGGATGCAGAAGCCACTGGGAGATGACTGAGCTCAATGTAGAAACCAGTCCATGCTTCTTGGATTAAATGGAGTGGGCTTATGGTGGTGTAGAGGATTTACCTTGAAGCCTCAAGCATGAAAATCCCTTTGCATAGCCATTATGCTATCTTCCTGCCTCTATTTTTAACAACTTGCTAATCCTTCTTCTCTACTCCCCACAATAGCATGAAACCCTGATGTCTTAACAGTCATGGGTGACACGACACAAGTGGCACTTCAGCTAGAAACCAAAGTAAAAGACTCTGGAGTGAGGAGAAGGGTTCAGGTCTTGGAAGATGACAGAGGAGGACCTAGAGGGGGTTGAATTGTTATGTGGGAAACAGAGAAATACTTCACATGTACAAACTACTGCATTTTACTGTTGACTGTAAACCACTAATCCCCAGTAGAGAGAGACAGAGACAGAATGATGAGGATGATGAGGATGATAGCACTGATCACATAGCAGTCTACAGTTAACAAGTAGGAACTAAGAGGAGGCATCAGAAAATGCTTTAACACAGTCCTCCCCTACTGACCATAGACCGCATTATAGATAAGAAACAGATATCTCCATTTATATTTCTCTTACCTTAGGAGAAGATTGGATTGCCTGTGTTTGAGGTCTAATTGTATTTTCCAAAGGACATGCTCCTTCTGGCCAAATCTGTGGCTTTCCCCAACTAAGAAGACAAGAGCCTCAGAGCATAGCTCAAGTGTGCCAGAAACAGTACTTACTGTGGAAATCAAGGTCATATACATGTCCAGTGCCCATCCTGCTTGGTGGCTGCAGTTTTGCTAACCATTGGATAGTCTCTCTAGCCCTAGAATTATGCATCTATTTTGGCTGGCTCATTCATGCTGCAGTAGCCTGGAGCTGGAGGAGAAGTGGAATGAGGAGGGTTCTGGCCCAGGTTTCCTGTCTACTCCAGCCTCCCAGGTTTGTACCGTTTTGTCCCCTACTTGCTCATTGACACAGAGTCTTGAGGCTATGAAGATCTCAGGGCCTGCTCAGGACAGACTCTTTGCAAACTGTGTTCTCCTGAAGTAACCCAGGGCTGTCACACTGGAATCACTTCCACTCTGCTGCTCCTGCCCGCACCACCCACACGGGAGGGCTCAGTTCCTCCAAGAATTGCTGCCCTCATGGCACAAGAAAGAAGGGCAGGGTTGTCCTCTGGTCTCGCAGTTCTCAAACCTCCTTGCCTCGCTCATTCCCTCCTTCCACCAAGAGGCTGTGCAGTGTGGGCGACAGAGGCAGGCCTTTCTCAGGAGCCCCACTTTGGAGCTAGCTCTTTCTCATTCTCTTCTCCTTGTCAAGTCTGGGGCAGGCATCTTAAGATAAGAGTGCATGTTTGTGTTGGGGGGGTTATGGATTTTTTAAAAAGTATTCTATTTATATATTTTGTATTGGATAGAGTCAGAAAGAAATCAAGAGGGAGGGGGATATAGAGAGGGCAAGGGAGAGGGAGAAGTAGAGTGAGGTGGAGAAGGAGAAGGAGAGAGAGAGAGAGAAGCAGGTGGTGGTTCACCCAGTTAAGCACACATACTAGGAAGCACAAGGATTTGGGTTTGGAACACCCCCCCCCAGATCCCCACCAGCAGGGGGGGATGCTTCACAAGCGTGAAGCAGGTCTCTCCCTCTCTCTCTCTCTCTCTTTCTCCCCCTTTATCTTCCCCTCTTACACTGGCCCTTGCACTTTGCACCTCCTGTGCTTAACCCGCTGCGCTACTGCCCGGCTCCCTTATATCTCCCTCTTTCTCAATTTCTCTCTGTCCTATCCAATAAAAATGGGAAAAAATGGCTGCAGAAGTAGTGGACTCATAGTGCCAGCACCAAGCCCCAGGGATACCCCTAGAGGCAAAAGAAAAAACAAAAAAGAAGAAGAAGAAGAAGAAGAAGAAGAAGAAGAAGAAGAAGAAGAAGAGGAGGAAGAAGAGGAAGAAGAAGAAGAAGAAGAAGAAGAGGAAGAGGAAGAAGAAGAGGAAGAGGAAGAAGAAGAAGAGGAAGAAGAAGAGGAAGAAGAAGAGGAAGAGGAAGAGGAAGAAGAGGAAGAGGAAGAGGAAGAGGAAGAGGAAGAAGAAGAAGAAGAAGAGGAAGAGGAAGAAGAAGAAGAGGAAGAGGAAGAGGAAGAGGAAGAGGAAGAAGAAGAAGAGGAAGAAGAAGAAGAAGAAGAGGAAGAGGAAGAGGAAGAGGAAGAGGAAGAAGAAGAAGAAGAAGAGGAAGAGGAAGAGGAAGAAGAAGAAGAAGAAGAAGAAGAAGAAGAAGAAGAAGAAGGAGAGACTACTACACCATTCCTGAATTATCCCTGCAGGTGGGAACCAAGGATTTGAACCTGAGTCCCTGCAGCTGTTACCATGTGCACTCAACAGGTACACCACCACCTAGCCCCTTACTAACTTCTTTATGTCTTCACTTATGAAACATTTGGATCTCGAATATCCTGGTTCCATAGAGATAATCTTCTTTTCAGAGAGAAATGCCTTGTGGCCCACTGTCATGTGCAAGAAACAGTGATTCAGTTACCCACGGACTGTCTCTGCACACAGCCAATGCATGAAGATGCCCTCTCTGCCCCGCCCCCACCACTGTGGTGCCACGCAGAGCCCCACCACTGCGGTGCCACGCAGAGCCTCACTAGGATGGCAGTGCCTCCCGTCTAGGCTTCAAAGCTGAGAAGATCCCATTTGCTTTCAAGTTTAAACATGTAGGTATATTTTCCTGGCTCAGCTGGGAAGGTAAATGCTTTCTGTCTTTAGTGAGCCTGGCCACTTGGCAGTTGTAGCTTTTCACAAACATTTGTCTAGAAGAGATTCTCTGCTTGTTGTGAGCAGTTAAGTTTATCCTCCATATAAATCTCTTAAAACCCTTGTACTTCAATGCTTGTGGTTGTGTGGGATATTATCAGTGTCAGGGATGGGCAGAATTGAAGGTATTTGGGGTCAGTCTACTTTCTTTAAATCTCTTCCAAACATTTTAGGTTTGGCAAATCCTAACTTGCATTTGGCCAAACCCCTGTGCCTGCAATTTGTAAAGCCCTGTGTATTTTCAGGGAAATGTAGTCCATATGCTTCTGATTGATTTACACTTAACTCATCTAAGTGCTGTTTGGCTGCTGTTATTTGATGTCCAAAGGGCCCCAGAGCCTGTTTACATCTGTCCAAGCAACTTTTCTCCCCTGAGACTCAGGAAGAGTAAACGAAGTTGAAAACTGTACCGCCTTCCTTGTCCACACCCCCGTGTTCAGTGTTCAGATCAGACTGGGCTAACTCTGCAATAAAGATCTGAGGAAGTTGTTCGGAGCTTTGAAGTTGACCAAACACACTACCCTGCCACATTCACTAAGAAGAGTCAGAGGTCAAAGCCTCCCCACTGGGGACTGTGACAATTACCATGAACACAGAGACCAGCTTTGAGGCGGGCCAGTGTCCAGACTGGCTCTGTCCCTAAGGAACCTGGCATGTCCCTGTGACCAGCCCCGGCAATTTGCCTCGATGGACCCTTCCATTAGCCAAATGCCATCAAGAGGAATTAAGGAGATTATATACAGTGAATAAAAGTTCTCAGCCTCTTTGTTGCTAGAACTGTGCTAGACCAAGACTGTGGTTTTTAAATCAAAACAAAAAAGCTAAAACTAGCTCCACATCACTGAACCTTAATTTGAGATAGTCTGCATTTGCCTTGCAAATGAGCCCCAACATTACCAAACCACAAATATTTAAAGCAGTCCTACCCACAGCCAGAAGGAGTTCAGTGGGCAGAAGGAATGAGGCCACCCCCCCACACACACACTGCTGTGGAAGTGGGATAAGGGTGTTGCTGGAACTTAAATGGCACCCCTCGAATTTGGAAACAATGATAGAAATTGTCTCATTGCCACTTCATGATTCATCATGGAGGGAAAAACAACACTTGATTTTGGAGGACGTCCTTAAATGGGCATTTGGCTGTGTTCACAGAGTCAATTTGGAATGGGAGATATTTTTAGATAAAGAGGAAATACATGGAACAGTAGTAGGAGGTTCTAGAACATAAAACTACATCCCTGAGATTGTTGCTTCATTGACTTGGAGGGTAGTATGAACTATTTCTGCCTTCTTTTGGAGCCTAGGTATAAGTGAAGGGGACAAGATCAAGATCAAATCATTTAAAGGTGTAGACTGTATCCCTGAAATGTGGAGATAAGGACTAAGGATAAAGATAGTGTTCCCTGTCTCCAGAGCTTATGCTTTTTGTTGCTATTTCATCACTTCCTACTGTTATATTTTAGTTTTCAAAAAAAAAAATTCTGGATCAGTATGATGAGCTGGTCTTGACTGTCCTCTCAGGGTGGGAGGGGGCATTCCATGACTAGGCAATGCTGCAGTGCAGGAGCCAGAGGCGACCTGGAGGGTGGGGAGCTAGTCCAGGGCAAGAGACACGTGAGAAACAGGCTTCATGTCTAAAGCTCAGTTGCCTCACTTGGGGAATTTTCAGAAATACCTGTGAGAGCGCACAATAGACTACAACGAGTCAGCATGAAGTTCCTAATGAAACAGTGTCTACTTAGACTGAGCTACCCTCCTCACCTACTTCCTATTACACTTCCCTCACTCACTCCAAAGCTAACCTCAAAAAAGCAAGGACTGCAAAAGCTGAATGAGGACAAGAGACTGGCATACTTTAATGATGACTCTTTATTCACTGTCAGGCCAACCCATCAGCTGGGGACCTATTTGGGGAGTCCTGAGATTCCCAAACAGACATGAGGAGCCTAGACCTTGGATAAATCCCTCTCTCCATTGTTATTGGTCATCTCTATCAGGAACAACAAAATAGAGCCCTTTGTGGGGCCCCCACAGGACCTTGCCCTCAACTTGGATCAACAACGGTAGAGAGTGTTTCATCCTCTGAAGGGAGGCTGGACAACATACTCTGTGCTACTCCTGAGGAAGATGGGTCGATATTGGGGCAGCTTGGAATGTTCTTTGCCGGGAGCCAAGGCCTCAGCTAAGACTCTCATATAGTCGGTGAGAGGACATTCCGATCATTGGAACTGAGATTACCATCTTGCTGTTTGGAAAGTTGCTCACCCACCTCCCTCCCCCACTACCTTAGCAGAACTTCCTCCTTGTTTGTGCATATATGGCGGTTGAAAAATAAAATTTTCAGAGCTTGATCAGACCTCCTGTCTTGCTCTCGTTCTTCATGTCTCTTGTCCCCTCCATTCTCTCGCCCCCTATCCTAGGTTTCCGTCGATAACCCCGCAGGCTGGGGCACCTGGCACCCAACGTGGGGCCTTTTTGGGTCTGGGGTCCGAGAGAACGTCGCTTCCCAGTGGTCGACCACGAAGCATAGGACCTCCACTTCAGAGTAGGAGTGAGTGACGGTTCGCATAGGATTGCCACTCTAGCCCAGAGTGAGTGAAGATCCAGATGGTGATCACTGCAGATTCGCCCGTCTGTGAGATTGATCCGTTTTGAGGTAAGAAAGAGCGACACAATTATGGGACAAGCATTGAGTAAACATGATTTGTTGCTTAAGGGCCTCAAAGAGTCCCTCAAGACATGAGGAGTAAGGGTTAAGAAAAAGGATCTCAAGAAGTTTTATTTTGTGAGTGATGTTTGTCCGTGGTTCCCCTTAGAAGGGACTATTGATGAAAAAAGATGGGCCAGAGTAGGAAACTGTTTAAGAGATAACCTTCTGTTTGTGAGTCTGTCTCTATTCCCATGCCTGACTCAGGAGACCCCACCCCTGAGGCTGCCGAGATCAAAACGGCTCCTGCTAAGTCTCCTCCTGTTAAGATTTACCCCTCTTTGACAACCTTAAGACCCCCTGCCAAAGATGGGCCTGATGATAGTCTTTCTCCTGAAGAGGCCTTATCCCTTGATGAAGAGATGGCCAAATAACATAATCCTGACCGGCCACCCCTATGCTCTTCTTTGTCCAGACCGCCTCCCTACACCACCGCCCCTCCGTTTTGTGCTCCAGTCCTCGACTTGGCCAACATCACTGACTATACCACCAAGGCTAAAACTCAACTAGCACAAAAAACAGCTTCCCTTAGAAAATTAATAGAAGAAAAACGAGAGCATTTACAATTAGTTAAAGAACTGTGGGCTCTTGATTTGGCATTATCTTAAAACTAGCCAGCCAAAAAAAAAAAAAAAAAAATCCAGCTTTTTCCCTCTGGCTTCCCCCAGAGCTCTTAGAGAGCGTTAAACCAATTCTGAGTGAGATCTTATCTGGCTAGCAAGCTATTCTTTAGAGAAAGAATGCAATCAATCAAACAAGACATTCTCTCTAACTTAAAAACTATTAATCAGAGAACCAGTACACACTTTTGATAGAAATTTAATAAATTGTTTCTTTAAAACTGTAAAATGTACCTTAGCCCAGAAAAAGAATTTCAAAGATTTTTCTCTGCACGCGGTAAACTAAGCCCGCCTGTTCCGTCCATGCAGCCAATCACGGCACAGAGCTACTGCTCCACAGATTGGCAAAGACTGCAGTCAATCATTCCCTAGCCACAAACGCCCCTCATGGGGGGGGTGGAGAGTTGATGAGTTAGGAATCCAAAAACCAGAGTGGTTTTTCAAAGGGAAATATTTCTTTTCACCAAGAATGTCTGTTTTAAGTCTGTGTGCTAACCTTGTTTCCATTAATGTGTGTTAACCCCTAAGTAACTGAAGTTTGTTTTAAGTTTTAAATAAGATTTAGTTAAGCTAAATGTGGTTTTAAAGATCCCGACTCATAGAGTTGTCACACCTTTACCAGAGTAAAATATAGGACAGTTTCGTCCTTCTGACAGCTAATATCAGCATTAATTCATTAGTTAAAAGATTTTCTGATATCTCTAGGTGTGGTAAAATGCCTCTGCAGTCTCTCTCACTCTAGTAAAAATTCTAAATATTACCAGCACCCCAATACCAACTGCCACTGTTTGTTAATTTGTTAATTCCATGCTTGAATTGGCTTTCTAATAACCCAGTCAGTGTAGAGCAGTGGCCTTGCCAGGAAAAAAGGGTTAAACATGATATTCTTGGCCTGATAAAAAATTTTTATTCAGCAGATGTGATTCAACAAAATTATTTAGTGTAAAATGGTCATCTAAAAGAAATGTTAACAGTAAAAATTTATTTTGAACATTTCAGCTATGAGGTTTATCTTAGCTTTTTAAGTTACCTATCCAAATCAAAGTGAAAGATCAATTAAGTTGTGTACCCACCCTTGTTCATAGCTGCCCTAAGGGTGTGATAGCTTTGTGATAAGCAAAGATCCTAACAAAGTTTAACATTTTACTTAAAATTGTTTAAGTGATTTCAAAAAAAAAAAAAAAGGTTTCCAACACAGTTCTTATGTGGTAACATAAAGGTAAAAATTCATTTGATAAGACAGCTAAAGATTTAAAGTAAAAGTCTTAAGTATTTAACGTGACAATTCATCTCCAAATTGATATACAAATTATCTATGTATTTAACTGAAAAAGTTCCAGCACATTCTGGAGGGCCCCCAAAATGTCCTGTGAACTGTTTTGTGGATATTGGTCCACAGCAAATTTGGCATTTGTCTGACACTAGAAATGTTTTTGAGAAGCAATGTCACTAATGTGTATTAACTCTTTAAGTAACTTAAGTTTGTTTAAAGTTTAAAGAAAAATTTAGTTAAACTGAATTGGGTTTAGAGACCCTGGTTATAAGAATTGCTATAAGAGGTTAAAAAGATAACTTTTAAATTTATGCTCTTTAAAATTCAAACAGAGCCTTTTAGAATTAGATATCATTCACTGAAGATGTGTCTAGATCTTGACTGTGATAAGTAAAAAAAAAGGTTTTAAAATACTTTCTCAACTAAACAGGCAAAACTGGCTTGGGTTAGTAAAAGATAACACAATGGTTATGTTAATTATTTACATGCCAGAGGCTTTTGCTCTAATAAATGAGGTTTAATTTAAATAAGATATGTAAAAATTTTTTTCCAAATAAAACTTATCAAATAAATATGGGGCGGCCTAATGTCGAGCTGTATAGATGTTTTAGCTAACCTTTTTACATTTTATTAAAGAAATATGCCCTGGTTTCCCTGAGAAAGAACTTTAGATATTAAAACATAAGAGAGACTAGGTAAAAAGTTAAGAGAGTTTTATGTCTGATATATACAAAAATGCTCCGGTTAAAACTTTTATTTTAAAACTTGGTAAGAGATTTTTTTATCTTACTCATGAGTTAGTTACTTGTGCTTTTACAGTGACTTACTCCTTCTGATAAAGTTGTTACTGAGATAACTCCCCTATTTAGAAAGACTACAAAAATTATTATCAAATAATTGGTTTTTGAGAGTACAGATTCTACATGTCAAACTTTAATTAGTTCTTTTAGAGAGCAAAAAATTATCTGGTTTGTTTTAAGACACTGTCAGAGGTTTATTCTTGATAAATTAAGGTAATACATGGTGCTTCTGGTCTGATAGATTTGTTTTGACAAAACCTGACTTAACAAAATTATTATTTTAAACATTTAAACTATGAGGTTTTATTTTAGCCTTTTAAGTTGCCATATTAGAGTTCTAAAGAGCAAAATCTATTAAGAATTTTATATCTACGCTTACTCATGATAGCTTTGTGATGAGTAAAGATCTTAGTAAACTAAGTTATAGTAGTGTGCTTAAACTGTCTAATCAGTTTAAAATAATGCTAAAAAATGGTAAACATTTTATCATGTCAACACATTAGGTATTAACTTTCTATAACATATTGGTATATTTTAATAAAAAGCCTTCTAAAATCATATAAAAACTCAAGACAATTCTAACCATTAGATCATCAATTAACTTGGTACAACTTCTCTCCCTAATTAAATAATTATAGGTACATCTGCAAATGAAGAACTGACTGCTCATATGGTAAGATTTAAAACTAAACATTTTTCATTTTTTATTTATGGGTGTGTGATGACTCCTAAAGTCACTCATATCCTAAAAATTTTTTCTCTCATTTTTTTACAAGCCTCTCAAAATTTAAAAAAAAAATATTTTATTTTATTTATTTATTCCCTTTTGTTGCCCTTGTTGTTTTATTGTTGTAGTTATTATTGTTGTTGTTGTCATTGTTGGATAGGACAGAGAGAAACGGAGAGAGGAGGGGAAGACAGAGGGGGAGAGAAAGATAGACACCTGCAGACCTGCTTCACCCCCTGTGAAGCGACTCCCCTGCAGGTGGGGAGTCGGGGTTCAAACCGGGATCCTTATGCCGGTTCTTGTGCTTTGCGCCACCTGCGCTTAACCCACTGCACTACAGCCCGACTCCCCAAGCCTCTTAAAATTTTAACGCTTGACCTGCCATAGTGAGAGCACTTTACTGGCTCCTGCATTGTTTAATTAAGATCCTACTATTCAGACTTTTAATCCCCATTGATAAAAGCCAATGCTCTCTGGCAGATTGATGTAATTCACCTGCCCATGTTTAGTAAACAAAAACATTTTTTTTTCTCAATTGGTACTTTTTCTAAATTTATGTGGGCTACAGCTCAAACAAGAAAAAGCTCAAAAACCTTAGGAGTCATATGCTCTGTTTTACTTCAATAGACATCCAATCCATGTATTTTTGTTTCCTTTAGAACATTAAAAGCTCAATAAATAAATAAAAAAAGAAGGGGGAATATTCAGTTGGCTAAAGTGTCAATGAAGTAACTATACTAAACCTTAATATTTACAAAAATTCGAATTGTCCATTTATTGTATCTCATTGACAAAGCCACCCACTCTCCCAGCCATAGAGACATATTTCTTCTTTTTCTTTTTTCAACACTGGATGTCTATGTTTGTTTTCCTTTTATTATGGTGGATGCCATTATTGCTCTTGCAAAATCCACAGAGTCCCTGTTGGCAAGTCCTTACCACAAAGGACGCCATGGCAGTATATACTCCAGCTAACTGCACCAGCCTATCCAAGTCTTCTCTTTCTGCTAACCTACCACTGCTGACTTTATCCTTACATGTTTGTTGACTGCTCACTTTTCTCAAAATATTCCTCATGTTCAAGGAACCTCACCTAATGTGTATGCACCTCCTCTGTTTGTGTTTTGGTACAACACCATCCTATATTTTCATGTCAATTCTTCTCTACCTAGTCCTTGCCTCCTAGTTTTGCTTGTGCCACAGCTGACCCTCTATGAAGAAGAAAAATTTCATCAGTTGGCACTGACGACCACCAGAGGACCAGACGTGCTGTGTTTCTTCCCCTGGACGTCACATCCACTGACTGCTTCCCTTAGACTTGCTGGTGGCACGCTAGGACACTTTGATGCCCCTTATGATGCCCCTTATGAAGACCCTTGATTAGTCTTTTGTTAATGATTACCTTGGGACCCTTTATTTTGAATAAGATTATTGGCTTTATAAGACAACAAATTGACTCCTTGACATCGAAACCCTTACAAATATATTACCACAGACTTGACTTGGCTGACAGAGGCTTGGCTGAACATGAGGGTGACAGAGCTCTTTTAGGAGCTGCATAAAACTCAGATTTATGCATGCCAGCCTTGGCATGGCGTAGGCACCAGTAAGGGGTGCAGGGCTAAGCACTGCAGGGGGAGGACCCTATAGTCCGCCTCTGAGTCCCCCGTGAAGCAAACCTGATTTGCATGGAGGTTGGTGTCGGTCATCAGAACTCTTCGCTGTGAGTTTTCCTCACCTTGGAAATAGTGGCTCTCCCTCCCCTCCCCAAAAGACACCAAGAGCCGTATAAGATGCGGGAAGATCAGTTCTATATTTACCCCACGGGAGAAATCAGGTCAATACTTCCTCCCTCTGGTTAATGCCCACTTATCTCTTGATAAGATTCCTAGCTTTTACCCTCAATTGCCCGCCTCACTTAAATTGTAAAAAGGGAAGAGTTCTTACTCATGACCACAGAGCTCAGATCTACAGGGATGCAAAGGTCACATAGGCTCCTAAGCTGAATATGGGCCCCAGAGCACATCAAATCAATGGGGTTTACAGTCAACAATATTTATATACCTTTCCCATATTTGGGAGCTACTTTTTCCCCCTGATCTAGCTTTCTGGTCCTTTTTCCAGCCATGACATCATCTCTCCAGACAATAACTAGGATCCTCCTGCATATCAGATCTCAGGCTCAGGGAAAAAACAAACAAAAAAACTAGTATAGCCACAGGCCCTTTGGAATATAACTAAAATATGCCTACTAGCTATCTACAGAACAGAGACACCCCCACCCCAACTCTTCATCTGCACTACTCCAGCCTTTAGGTTCATGATTAGTCAACAGTTTGTTTGGCTTTATACGTTAACTCTCTTTTCAGCCACCAGGTTCCAGATGCTAGCATGATGCCCACCAGACTTTTCTGGACAGACAACCTCACCAATGTGTCCTGGAGCTCTGATGCCCCAGAACCCTGCCCTACTAGGGAAAGAGAGAGGCAGGCTGGGAGTATGGATCTAACTATCAATGCCCATGTTCAGCAGGGAAGCAATTACAGAAGCCAGACCTCCCACCTTCTGTATCCCACAATGACCATGGGTCCATACTCCCAGAGGGATAAAGAATAGGAAAGCTATCAAGGGAGGGGATACGGAGTTCTGGTGGTGGGAATTGTGTGGAGTTGAACCCCTCTTATCTTATGATTTTGTCTGTTTCCTTTTTATAAATAAATTTTAAAAAAGAAAAAAGAAATACCTGTGATGGGAAGGACTCTCAGAAAACCGGTTTCCTTGTAGCCTCCTGGCATGGAGCTGAGTTAACAAAGATACTTTCCTCATGTCTGGGAGATACTCTCTGCCCTAATCCAGCTCTCTAATCCTATTCTCAACCCTGACAACATCTTCCCAGACAGTATTTTCAGTCCCCCTGCACATTAACTGTTGGACTCATGCAAAAATTATTAAAGTCATGGGCTTCTTGGGACATACCTATAATATACTTCCTAGCTTCTTCCCACATGAAGACCCCTAATTTCATCTGCCTCTTTCTCTTTTATTAAACAATTTGTCCGGCTTTATATATCTTACTGCCTTTCTGCCACCAAATTGCAGATGCTACTATGATTCCATCCTGACTACCCTGGGCAGATGACCTCACCAATATGTGAACCTTACGCTTCAGAGCCACTAGGGAAAGCTAGAAACAGGCTGGGGGTGTGGATCCACCTGCCAACATCTGTGTCCAGTGAGGAAGCAATTACAGAAGCCAGACATTCCACCTTCTGCACCCCATAAAGAATTTGGTTCATACTCCCAGGGGGATAAAGAATAGGGAAACTTCCAATGGAGGGGATGGGACACAGAACTCTGGTGGTGGGAACTGTGTGGAATTGTAACCCTGTCATCTTACAATCTGGTTAATCATTATTTAATCACTAATAAAAAGAAACGTGAAAAACAAAACAAAAAACGCTCATTCAGTCTTGGAGACTGAGGATCTGGAGATCCTGGCTCAAGTCAGTGTTCACTCTGGGGGCTAGTCAAGTGGTAATGCTGCCAGTTTCACTTAAACCAAGCACCAGTGGGACTGCCATAAGGTCCCTTGGTCTGTGGGACAAGCAGGATGCTCTCCCCAGTCAGGTTGAGCAGATGGCTTCGGCTGCTCCCCAGCGACCAGTGTGTTTATCCGGACTGCAGGACACGCTCTTGCTCCACTGCACTGCTTTCATGCTCATATCCAAGCTGGCTGTTAACCTGCACTGAAGACGGAGAATTGCATCTGTGTATTCTAAGTCTGTTGGGAGGCCATTGCTTACAACCTTACAGAGCCTCCTTCTGACGGACTTCTGAGAAGACACTTCTTCCTGATCTTCCTATCTAAAGCTGATTCCGCTTTTCCTGAGGGCTTTGGGCTTTTGTTTCCTTCACTTCCAACTGAAAATTTATATCCATTAAGTTCTAGCTCCTCCCACCCCCCAGCCCCTGGCTAGGACTGTCTGTCTCAAAGAAATTGACTACCTAAGACCTCCTGAGTAGAATCTGAGTATTTGTCCTCTTGAGACTGGTTTATTTTAATAAGGGCTTGGTTTATATTTATCTTAAAAATGTTTTTGTTTATTTGTAATTGGACAGAGACAGAGAGAGAAACTGAGAGACAAGGGGGAGATAGAGAGGAAAAGAGACAGACGTCTGCAGCCCTGCTTCACCACTTGCGAAACTTTCCCCCGGCAGGTGGAGACCAGGGGCTTGAACCTGGGTCCTTGCACACTGTAATGTGTGCGCTTAACCAGGTGTGCCACCACCCAACCCCGGTTTATTTTTATCTTATGGCCACTAAATTCTCTAAAAAAGCAGATCGACACCCCCGCCTCCTTCCCCCAACTTTCTGTTGACAGCTTCTAATGAGAGAAAACAGAAGCAAGCGGGAGTCTGGCGCAGTGGGTTAAGTGCATCTGGCGCAAAGCGCAAGGACTGGTGGAAGGATCCTGGAAGGATACCGGTTCGAGCCCCAGACTCCCCACCTGCAGGAGAGTCCCTTCACAGGTGGTGAAGCAGCTCTGCAGGTGTCTATCTTTCTCTCCTCCTCTCTGTCTTCCCATCCTCTCTCCATTTCTCTCTGTCCTATCCAACAACGATAACAATAACAACAACAACAAAAGGGAATAAACAAATATTTACACACACACACAAAGAAAATAAAAACAAGCGTGTGTGACTGATGAAAACTGCATATGTGGTTAAGGTCTTTGAAGTCGGTAATACTTTTACTCCATTTTCTATAGCCTGTGTTTTTGTTTATAATTTATATATAATTTAGCAAAAAAAAAATACTTTTTTTTGTTAAGGTATCTCCAACCCCTTTTATTAGAAGGAAATAAATGAAAACAAAACAAAAAGCAGGTGGTAAAGAGACTTAGAGAGCTAAGCCAGTTTGTCAGTGAAGTCACTCACCCAGGCACTTGCACCGCTAAACTCCGGTAACTGCTCAGAACATGGCTCTTTCCTCCTGAGCTGACGTGCTCTCTGCTAGAAGTCAGCGCACTGAACAGAGACCGCCTATATATCTACTCTATTCCCACCTTTGGGTTCCTGTTTATTAAACAATTTGCTGTGCTTTATATCTTACCACCTTTTAGCCAGCAAGTTGCAGATGCTATTACCATGATCCTGTTACAGAAAAATAAACAAACAAACAAAAATCTATGTTTCAGCTCTGTGGTGTTACAGTTCAAATGTGGCCAAGGAACAAGACCCAGGCCAGCATGGAGGGCAGGGAGTTATGTTTATTTCTTGTTATTGGGTTTCAGGTTGATTCCTTCCAGGCCTGAATAACTTTCTGCTTCAGCACCCAGTCTTTTTTTTTTTTTTTTGCCTCCAGGGTTATTGCTGGGGCTCTGTGCCTGTACCACGAATCCACTGCTCCTGGAGGCCGTCCCCTGTCGGGCTGAGCTTCATTGACGGGAGACAGACGACCAGGGACTCATGGTTGAGCTGTACCCAGTATCTCTTTATTCATGCAGGATGCAGTGCAATCTATACCAAGCTAGACTAAACTAACAACTAACTAAAACGAACAATGTTGTCTTTAGATATACTTCCCAAGTAGGGTGTGAACAGGATGTGATGCAGAGAGGGTGGAGAGAAAAGTGACTGGTGAAAATCAGGGTGTGACAAGGAGAGGATCAGGGTGTGACAAGGAGAGGGGGTGGAGCAGGTGAGAATTCTACCTCTAAACCACCAATGCCCTGGAGGGAAGGTGGTGCTTTATGTAAATGTAAAAGTGATTTATGTAAATAGACGGCAGTGGTTATGTAAATAGAATACAGTGGTTATGTAAATAGAATGCAGTGTTAAGCAGGGGGGATTTAAACCAAATGAAACAGAAGGGGTTTTTAAAAGCAGAATTAGAAGATACCAACAGTCCCCCCCTTTTGTTGCCCTTGTTGTTTATCATTGTCGTGGTTATTATTGATGTTATTTGTTACTGCTGCCACTGTTGTTGGATAGGACAGAGAGAAATCAAGAGAAGAGGGGAGGACGGGGGAGAGAAAGACAGACACCTGCAGACCTGCTTCACTTGCTCGTGAAGCAATCCCCCTCTCCCCTGCAGGAACCAACCTGGATCCTTACACTGGTCCTTGTGCTTTGCACCATGTGCCCTTAGCCGCTGTGTTACCGCCGGACCCCAGCACCTAGTCTTTTATCTTGTTCAAGATGGGCAAACGGGGCGTGGCACAGCTGATTGGTTACAGAGTCCACCCAGGTGCTGACAGTATCACAGGTGAGAGCAGACTGGCTGCACTCTGAGTCCAGCAAGGCTCCCACTTGGGATCCTGGAACACGAAGTGAGAGCCACTTGAAGTTTTCTTTCCTTCATTCTTTTTCCTGTAGATTTTTCATTTTAGTTCCACCCTGACTTCCCTGGACAGACAACCTCACCAATGTGTCCCGGAACCCCACCTCTCCAGAGCTCTGCCCCATTAGGGAAAGATAGAAACAGGCTGGGGGGTTTGGATCCACCTGCCAACGTTCATGTTCAGTGGAGAAGCAATTACAGAAGCCAGACCTTCCACCAGCTGCTCCCCATAGGGAATTTGATCCATGCTCCCAGAGAGATAAAGAATAGGGAACCTTCCAAAGGAGGGGATGAGATACAGAACACTGGTGCTGGGAACTGTATGGAATTGTACCCCTATTATCTTCCAATCTTGTTAATCATTATTAGATCACTATGGAGAAAAAAAAAGATGCCAGTGCACTGAGATCATAGCTTAGGAACCCAGCGTATACTCTTATAAGCAGATGTGCAAACTTTTGCCACAGCTTTGTCCTTCAGGGACCTCACTGAGTACTGTCACTCAGAAGCACTTCACATCCAGGTCTAGATAAGCTGCAGTGACCAGGGTGCATTGGAAGATTGCGGGGCAGGTGGGAGCTGAAGTCGAGCTCGGAGGTGAATGGTATTGTTCAAATGAAAAAAAGATAAGTCATTGTTCTGTTTAGATCTAGAGAACAGAATAAGGTCCAAACAGGTAGAAGTGATAGAAAAAGCAGATTCTATCCATCAGAAGGAGGAATTTCTCTCTCTCTTTCTTTTTGCTTTTTATTTTTTCTTATTTATTATTGGATAGAGAGAGACACTGAGAAGAGGGGGAAGGTAGAGAGGGAGAGAGACAGAAAGACACCTGCAGAACTGCTTTAACCACTCATGAAGCATTCCCCTGGCAGGTGGGGACCAGGGTCTTGAACTTGGGTCCATGCACACTGTAATGCCTGCACTTAACCAGGTGCATCACTGCCTGACCTCAACTTTTATCTTTCTTTTTTTTTATTGTTGTAGTTATTATTGCTGTTGTTATTGATGTCATTATTTTTGGATAGGACAGAGAGAAATGGAGAGAGGAGGGGAAAGACAGAGAGGGGGAGAGAAAGATAGTCACCTGCAGACCTACTTCACAGCTTGTGAATCGACTCCCCTGCAGGTGGGGAGCCCGGGGCTCGAACCGGGATCTTTACGACAGAGAAAAATCTGGGGGAGGGAGAAATAGAGAGGAGGAGAAACAGAGAGACACCTGCAGCATTGCTTCACTGCTTGAGAAGCTTGCCCCACACAGGTGGGAAGCAGGGCTTGCACCTGAGTCCTTGCACATGGTAACATGTATGTTGCACGTAGTATGGCCCCAGAAGGAGGAATTTCTAATAACTAGAATTACCCCCACAAAAGTAGGGCTTGAGGAGGTGGAGGACCACTTAAGTGCTCAAGCACCTGGGGCATCATAGTCTGGAAAAGCCCAGAAGAGAAGTGCCTCCCACCCTCTCTTACCTTAGCTGACTTCCTTTATCAGGAAGCAGATCTGCCCTCAACATGTGGATTGGGTTGTTGGATAAATCATGAAGCACTTTTTGCTTTGGGAAACACAGACAATCCGGTATTTCTGCATGGAGTAGAAGAGGGTTGAGATGTTCAAATAAATGCTTGACAGGGCTGTTCTAGGCCCTGGGAAGGGGTGGGGGTAGCAGTGGGTACAGTGAGTCAGAAATGCCCTGCAGGCACTATATGTAAGCTAATACTAGCTTAGAAGCTAGGATACTGGAGCTGCTTTTCTTTATTTCTTTTTTTATATTGCAGAATTACATGTCAACAGGGGTTTGAATCCACACCATTCCCACCACCAGAGTTCATAATCTTCACTCTCCCCACTGCAATCCACCACAGTTCCCCTCAAATTGTAGACATGGGCCAACCAACCATATTCTCTACAACTATCTGTCCACATTTATACAAAGTTACTCCTTCTTTTTCTGATTCAATCCTCTCTTCCTCTTTAAGCCATGCATAACATCACAGCTACCTCCATATGTCTCTCTCCTTTTCCTTCTCTCTCTCTTTCTCTCTCTCTTTCTCTCTCTCTCTCTCCCTCTCTCGGTGCTGATGGAGCTGGAGTGCAGAGTCCTTTTATGGGGAGCAGAAGGTAGAAGTTCTGCCTTCTGTAGCTGCTTCTCTGCTGAGCATAGGCATTGACAGGTCGATCCGTACCCCCAGCCTGTTTCTATCTTCCTAGTGGACCAGAGCTCTGGAGATGCGAGGGTCCAGGACATGTTGGTGAGGTCGTTTGCCCAGAGAAGTCAGGGTGGAGTCATGAGTTTCTTTTCCTTGTCAGTGCCCATTAGGGTCAGAAGTGAACATTTCCTTTTGCTCCTCCGTGCTATGCTTTAAGTCCAGACCAGTGCTGACTAGAGTCTATGAAGCATCTCCTCGGTAACCTTCACCATCTTCAAATGTCCTTGAGTATACCTCCTCTAGCATCAAGGTGGACTTGTTCACAAAAGTTAGAAAGGTAGAGGATGTTATCTTCAGTCAGGGGACCCCAGATCTATTCCTGCCACATACCACAAGAACACTTATCAGTTAACTTCTCTGCTAAACCCTTCCTGAATTGTTATCAAATGGGCCAGGGTGGGGGGCAGCTTCTAAATTGTACACCTGAAAGCATTTTGTTATTACAATAAGGTTGTGGGGAGCCAGGCAGTGGCACACCTGGTTGAGCACACACAGAACCCTACTCAAGGATTTGGGTTGGAATCCCTGTTCCTCACCTGCAAGATGTGGGGGGGTGGGGTGGGGGTGGGGCTTCAAATTGTTGAAAGAAAAAAAAAATGACCACTGGGATTGGTGGTAGATTTGTAATGTGGCACTGAACCCCAACGATAACCCTGGTGGCAAAAAGAAAAAAAAGATAGTTTAATGCCTGAATCTTTGGATTCAGCTCTTATGCATTAATTTTGTCCTTCTCTTCTTGAACTCATTAAAAAAAATCACTAAGATTTAGTGCTGATCCTTGAAAGGTCGTCTTGACTTCAGGTTCCCACACCTGACCACACATCGAGCTGCTTGAAGAATTGTAAGAGACACTGGACATGGATGCTGAGGAATCTGTAAGGAGCTTTCCTATTGGCTTGGCCTTGCCCACCGACCTTCTTGCTTAGCCCTTCTCTCTGTCACCAGGCAAGGTTGCTATTTCGGGCAGCTGGAATGTTATAGGGGTTAACAAGCAGGGCTGTGCACGCCCCGGGGCTGCACTCCCCACCCCCACCCCCATCGCCGCCCCCGCAGTGTCTAATAGTTTTTTATTGCTCTTCTTTTCCCAGTGAGTTCTTTGTTTATTTCACCAACGATCTTGAATAGCTTGCAATTTCCATCCAGCCAATTCCTTTGTGTTCCAATCTGGTTACCAGACCTCTCCTCTCCTTTGGGACATGGGTCTTTTGTCTAGCCTTGTTATTCTTTTAGCCTAGAGGAGATACCAACTCCAACTCTTCATCCCCCCCCCCCACTTTCTCCTGTCTGGAGTTTAGGTTTGTTTTTCTTCCTGCCTAACTACGTCTAATATACTAAGTCAATAAACAGATTCTCTGTGGTTACATATGGCAAACAGCTGAAATTTACAGCTGAGAGTAATATTTCCTCATTTGGGAAAAAAAATTCATTTCACAGATTTAAAAAGTGGTCATTCTGAACATCAGGGCAAATAAAAGTGTTTTATAACCTTCTACAAAAGCTTATGCCTTGATTAAACTTTATTATGAATTATTAATTAAACCAAGGAGACACAGAGGCCTAAATCTTTGCTTAAATCTGCTCCAGATTGAGACACAAAGGCAACAAGACACCCTGGAGGAGAGAGACAGGGTGTCTTGTCATGTATCTGAGCACAGGGCCAGATGGTGGCATATCAGGTAGAACTCACGTGTTTACTGTGCAAGAGGACCCAAGTTCAAGCCCCTGGTACCCACTAGCAGGGGGAAAGTTTCACGGGCAATGCTTTCTCTCTCCCCCCTTTTATCCTTTTTAGAGTTATGTTTTAAATTTTATTTATTTTATTTGATAAAACAGAGAGAAATTAGGAGGGGGAGGTATAGAAGGAGAGAGAGAGAGAGAGAGAGAGAGAGAGAGGGACCTGCAGCATTCATGAAGCTTTTCCCCTGAAGGTGAGGACCGGGGGACTTGAACCTGAGTCCTTGTGCATGGTAATACATATACTTAAACAGGTGCATCACCACCTGGCCCTAACTCTTATTTCTCTCTGTCCCTATCAGAAAAGAAGGAAAATGAATAAGAAATGGCTTCCGGAAGTGGTGGAGTCACTGTGTAGGTACAGAGCCCCAATGGTAACCCTGATGGAAAAAAAAGAAAAAAGAATAAACCAACCATTCAATCAGCTAACCCACCCACCCACCCATCTGAGCACATTCATATGCCAAAGGCTCCTAACCTGCCATGTGAGTCCATGTGTCTTGGCAATGTGTGTAGAGGGCATAGAAACTCTTTTCGTCTCTCTCTCTCTCTCTGCTGGGTTGTGTGTTTGGGCTTGGTGACACTCAGTTCATCTACTTCCTGAGTTGCTGTGATCTGGTGGGGAATGGTCAGAAGCAGAGTAGAAAGGTAGCCTGGAGCCTCGGAAGCTGAGTCAGAGGGCAGAAGAAATGGTTTACTGTGCTTGTGAGGAGTGATTGACTCTGCCTGAACCAGCACACATAGCCCTGGGGGTTGCATGCAGGCAGGACAAATGCGTGGAGACACCAGCTTATGGGTTCCTTGTCAAGCCTTGTTCCTTGTTGTCTGCCTGTGTTTTTCTTTTTCTTTTTTCTTTTCTTTCAGGGTTATTGCTGGAGCTAAGTTCCAGCACTATGGATCCGCTGATCCTGGTGACTCTTCCATTTTATTGGGTAGGGCAAAGAGAAATTGAGAGAGAAGGAAGAGATAGGGAGAGAGAAAGACAGACACCTGCAGATGTGCTTCACCACTTGTGAAGTGTCCTCCCTGCTGATGGGGGACCAGGGGCTCAAGCCCTATTTTTGTGATTAGTACTATGTTCTTTTAACTGGGTGTGCCACCACCTGGCCTCCTCTGCCCATGTTCATCATGAAGAAGGTATCATTTTCTGATTTGATCAAGGGGTTCGTGAGCTAGCCATACCTTGCTTAAAGGCTGATAATAATGGAGTGGGTGGGATGCGAGGACTTGAGTTCAAAGAGCTCACTTGGCAAGTAGACAGAACATTGCACAGTGGTGATTAGACCAAAGGAGACACTTGGATAGCCATGCACAAGGAGTCCAGGAGAGAATCAGAAAAGTTTTCTTGAGGGTGATGTTTCAATGAGTATTGAAATGCTGAAAAATAGAAGGGTTGAGGGAAGGAGAATGGAGAGTTCCCCTCAGTCAAGTGCTGAGGGTGTGAGGAGTGGATTAGCTCACAGAAGAAAGACCCGCCCTCAGAGACACTGAGTAGCTTATGGAGGCTTCCCCATATGGGGCTGAAGTTCAATCCATCTTCAACAAGGAATATGTATGCAAGTATGAAAGAAGAGACAATGCCTATCGTCATTTCCCTTTGGCCAAGATTGGAAAGACTTCTCCCATAACAGTGCTTGATAACTGAAGTGGTCCGTGGTGACTTTCTTCCCCACCCCTAGTTCCTCTTGCCTTTCCTGTCAATCTGAAAACAGAGACAAAAAGGTAGATAGATATTAATTCGTCCTCTACCACATTCAAAAAGCAACTAACCCGATTATAAACTGAAGGGTAGTGACTTGACTCTGGCAGTGAGCAACCCATATGTTGTTGTGTCCCCCTTTTGAGAGTTTTAAGAACAGATAAGAGGCTGAATCCCAGCATGGAGCTGGCCTCCCCAGAGCCTTCACTGCAGAGGAGAAGAAGGAAGGAGAGCTTTGCTATCATTATCCAGTCAGCCAAACTTGCTTTGATCTGATTACTTCTAGAGGTTCACATCCTATCTCTGTGGAGACACAAGGACTTCTAGTTAGGCCTCCTAAAGATTCTGTTCATAGAAAGGAGTTTCCTGACGATGTTGTTCCTTATCATGACATCATATAAGTAAGTTTGAAGATACTGCTTGATAAGAAGTCTATAAAGATAAGAGAAGTGGTAGAAATAATTGAAGGGTACCGTTTTCCCCCTAGTGTCTCCCATGAATCATTGCTTGGAGGGAAGACAGAAAACATAAGTTTGAGAGACATGAAGTTGAGGAGAGGTAAGCTTCTAGAAGGCAGCGTATCTTCTGTTCTTCCCATTGCTTTGGTTAGAGGCTGGACAGAGAGGAAAGCAGGGGGACAGGTGGTGGCACACCTGGTTGAGCGCACATGTAACAGTACACAAGGACCCAGGTTCAAGCCCCCAGTCCCCATCTGCATGGGGAAATCTTCACAAGTGGTGAAGCAATGATGCAGATATCTCTTTGTCTCTCTTCCTCTCTATCTCCCTCTGCCTCTAAATTTCTGACTGTCTCTTGCCAATAAATAAAGATAATTAAAAAATTAAAGGGTAGGGGAAGCAGAGGGTTGTGGGTGTTGGTCCGATGGGTGGGGTGGAATGGTTAGCCTTTGCCTGCATCTGGTCTTACAATCTATTTTTACTGACTAAATCTATCAGAGCAGTGCCTCCCCCTAGTTAATGAGCACTTCATAAATGCTTTTTGTTGAGCACAGTTGAGGGAACTCTGAGAGTAGACCATTCTGTCACCACAAAGGAATGAACTCGATCCTCTAGGACTTTTCTTTCCAGATAAAGGCACATTGATTCCTTCCTTCTCCTCATTTACAAGGAAAACAAGGTACAAGATTCCTCATTTACTTGGAATTTCTTTTCTTTTTCTTCCCTCCCCCCCCTCCAGGGTTTTTTGCTGGCGCTTGGTGCTAGCACTATGAATCCACTGTTTCTGGCGGCCATTTCCCCCCCATTTTATTGGATAGGACAGAGACAGATTGAGAGGGGGAGGAAACAGAGAGGGAGAGATGTAGATGTGGGCCAGGATCAGGCCCAGTGTCCTGTACATGCGAAGGATGTGTTCTGCCACTGGGCTACCTGCCTTTCATTTCATTTCATTGGAGGCTGAGTGTGTGGCTTAAACAGGCCTCAAGATTGGAACTGTCATTCCAGGTCTTACGTTTACAGGGACGGTCTGAACCATCTTCAACTTGCTCTTTTGGGTGGAAGAAGAGTGCGAGAGTCAGGGGACTGTGAATTTGGGGGGGCTGTTTGTTAACACCCCTGCTTTTCTTGCCCACATATTTCCCGACTTTCCACATGAAGGCAGAACACCAACTGCTCACTCTCAGGATGGGGTTGTGAGAGGCTGACAAGAAGAAACTGCTTCTGGGCAGCGGGACTGACTGCATCACCCCCCTCCCTGTTATGGAGGTGGCAGTTACAGGGTAGCGTGACCCTTGAGAGGAGGAGATAAACTGCTTCTGAAAGGAAGGGTTTATCTCTGAGGTTATTGCAAATATGCCTGACTCCTTAATCTAGTTCTGTCCAGATCTGAACTGGTAGCCAGATAAACTGTTGGCAGCCTGATTTCAGGTATTTATCAAGGATGAACAATTATCACGAGACAATTAGCTCTTGGAGACGGGTGGCTTGAGAGATAAGCAGAACCCCATAGGTATGGTTCTGATCCCAACCTATGTAGATTTTCTCTTTCGTCACCATCCTAAATTTGAAAGGAGGCTGGATGTTCTAACATGGCCAAAACTTTGGTAGTTTCTTTCTTTTTTCCTTTCTCTCCCTCTTTTTCCTCTTTTCTCTTCCTATCTCTTTCTTTTTCTTTCTTTTTTTTGCTCAGAGCCCCAAATAAAATCCAACCATTTTATAGGTAGGTAAATCATTTTTTAAAGGCTATTTTGTTATCACCATGGTGGGACCAAGTGACCACTTGGCACAGCCCTGTCATTTTGCCCATGAGGAGGTCAAAACACAGACAGCTTCAGCAGCTCACGAAAGGAATATATATGTATATATACACATATGTATATATACATATATATTTAGAAACAATCTAAATTTTTAATAATTATCTTTATTTATTTATTTATTAGATAGACACAACCAGAAGCCGAGAGGGAAGGGGAAAATAGAGAGGGAGAGAGACAGAGAGACACCTGCAGCCCTGCTTCACCACTTGCAAAGCTTTCCCCCTGCAGGTGGGGACCGTGGTCTTGAATGTGGGGCTTTGTACATTGTAACGTGTGCTCAACCAGGTGTGCCACCACCCGGCCCCCGGTTTTTTTTTTTTTGGGGGGGTCACTGTTAATGCTAGTTATGGTTGGGTGCCTGCACTACAAATTCACTCTTCCAGGCAGAACTTTCATATATATATATATATTTGCTAGAGACAGAAATTGAAAGGAAATGGAGAGATAGGGAGCGAGACACACACACACACACAATACTGTTTCACTACTTGTGAAGCTATTCTCTCTGTAGATGGAACCAGGAACTTGAACCCAGGGCCTGTACTCTCTACAAGGTATGCTCTCAACTGGCCCCTAGGAACAGTATTCTCTAGAGTCGGGAAAGCATGGACCTGAAAAATGACATAGACCTGCTGTTGACCTTGGGTGACCTCTTAGAATCGATTTCCTCATCTGTCAGGTGGAGAGAAACATCTGGACCTCACAGCATGATCCCCACAAGTCTGAGCTATTTGCCTTAGTCAAGATCCCACAAATGACAGGGGCAGAGTGACTGTCAGAACTCTTTTATCCTGGATCCCGGATCTCAGGTCCTTCCACTATCTGGCAGAACTTTCTTCTTTAGAGATCTTCCATTGACTATTCAGTAAAAGTTAAGATTCTTCTTGGTCCCATTCAAAGTGCTAGTTCAGTGTTTCTTAAGTCTGCTCCCTCCAGATGGTCTGATGCTCAGTTCTGCTCTGGACTCATATTTATACAATGACAGCATCTATATTTTTCCTGGATGAATTAATAATCGACTTGCCATTGTATTTAGGAAAAACCAGACATCACCTCATGAATGTCTCATTGAAAGGGAATGTCATTTATTCCATGAATCCTGGAAATTTTCTGTTTAGGTCTGTTGTCAGTAGGAACAGGGTTGGGGATGTCATTTTGCTCAGCCAGAGGGAGTCAGTGATCCATGGTAGAGAAATAGCCAGGACTCAGAGGTTACACAGGTTCCTGGCTAAATATGAATATATATGGGCCCAAGGTCAGATCCATGGGTTTAATAATTAGTGGTATATATTTACTTATATACCTTCCTCATATTTGGGAGCTACTCTCTGCCCTAATCCAGCTTTCTAAGTTTGTTCTCAACTCTGACACCATCTTCCCAGACAATACTTTTAGTCCACCTGCACATTAGCTATCAGACTCAGGCAAAAATTACAAGAGTCATGGGCCCCTAGGAACATATCTAAAATGGACTTCCTAGCTTCTTTCTACCCAAAGACCTCTAATTTTATCTGTTCTCTTCCTACCTTTGGGCTCCTGTTTATTAAACAATTTTTTCTGCTTTATATATCTTACTGCCTTTCAGTCACCAAGTTGTAGATGCCACTATGATGCCATCCTGACTTCTCTGAGCAGACAATCTCACCAATCTGTCCCGGAACCTCTCCTCTCCAGAGCCCTGCCCCACTAGGGAAAGACAGAAACAGCCTGGGGGTATGGATCCACCTGACAATGCCCACGTCCAGTGGAGAAGCAAATACAGAAGCCAGACTTTCCACCTTCTGCACCCCATAAAGAATTTTGGTCTGGGAGTCGGGCGGTGGCGCAGTGGGTTAAGCGCACGTGGCGCAAAGCACAGGGACCGGCGTAAGGATCCCGGTTCGAGCCCCCGGCTCCCCACCTGCAGGGGAGTCGCTTCACGGGCGGTGAAGCAGGTCTGCAAGTATCTATCTTTCTCTCCCCTCTCTCTCTGTCTTCCCATTCTCTCTCCATTTCTCTCTGTCCTATTCAACAACAAAGCGACGTCAACAATGGCAATAATAACCGCAACGAGGCTGCAACAACTAGGGCAACAAAAAGGGGGAAAAAGGCCTCCAGGAGCGGTGGATTCATGGTGCAGGCACCGAGCCCAGCAATAACCCTGGAGGAAAAAAAAAAAAAGAATTTTGGTCTATACTCCCAGAGGGATAAAGTACGAGAACCTTCCAGTGGAGGGGAGGGAACCCGGAACTCTGGTGGCAGGAGCTGTATGGAATTGTATCCTGTTATCTTACAATCTTGTTAATCATTATTAAATCACTATTTAAAAAAAAAAAAAAGGAGTCAGGATGACAGACTCAGGAAGGTCTTTTTGCAGGACCTCGCAACCCGGGCCTGGCAACTTCTGTGTTAAGACACTAGGTGGCGCCACAGGAACATCCTCACAGACCGAGACGTGGTTGCTGCCCGGGAATTCTTGGGCTTTTTTCCTATGTTGGGTCCAACTCTTTCTGGTCACCTCTTGTCCCACTGTCCTCCCAGGTCACCTCTTGTCCCACTGTACTCCCATCAAAAGCAAGACTTCTCTCCCAGGAAAGGTTTAGTGTTGTCCTGCCGGGCGACGGGTGTCTTCGTCAGTTTGATGTCAGCATTTTAAACACCCAAGAGCCAAGTTGGTTGGTTCTCCATTAGTCAGTCGCTGCTGTGCTCTCCCCCTCCCCCGCTCCAACCCCCCTGTGTTATTAGTGATTGGTTTGCTTTGCGTGGCTTCGTTACCGGGGCTCGGGGCGCTAAATATACCTCCCTGTTTTTCTATTTTTAAAAGGCTGCAGACGTGATACAAATTAGGCTTGCCTGATGTGCGTCTCTGACTTGGCCTAAAGAGGTTGCCCTGGGGATTGTGGAGCGGGAGGGAGATGAAGAAATGCCAGGAGAGCTGGTCTGGAAGCAAGGCTGCAGCAGGCTTGTTGGGCCTGGTACCCCCGAGCGGCCCCTGGAGGCCAACCCCGGGTGCAGGGTGCAGGGTGCAGGGTGCAGGGTGCAGGGTGCAGGGTGCAGGGTGCAGGGTGCAGGGTGCAGGGTGCAGGGCAGGGCAGCTGGAGGTTTGCACCTAGAGTTCAGCCCAGGCCTTTATCCCTTTCTGTGGATCCCTCCCTCCGGAAATCCCAGTTGCTTTTCACGTGGCAGTAAAGTTTCACCACTTCAGAGTCAATTGCTATGCAACCCCCCCCCCCCCCCGCAGGGTCATTTACACCTCTGTCATTCCCTCAACTTCTTTAGACAAATGGCCTCTTCATCCTACATGGTCCCTCTTCCCTTGTTCCCTATTCACACTCCAGCTCTTACTACAAACATTTCTCATAGTCCGAACCAAGCAAACTTTAACTTTAGACTGGATTCAGGGAGCTCATACCATGTCAAGACTTTTTCTTTTCTTTCTTTCTTCCTCTTATTTATTTACACACACACACACACACACACACACACACACACACACACACACACACACACACCTGTAGATCTGTTTTGCTGCTGGTGAATCTTCCCTCCACCCCGCAGGTGGGGAGTGGGGTCTCTGAACCTGGGTTCTTACACTCTTGTCAAGGCTTCTGGACCAAAGGAATTACGGTAAGTTTGTTTCCCCCCCCCCCCCCCCCCCCGCCCCGTTTGTTTGTTTGTTTTTTTCCTCTCCGGTCCTAGTGTCAGTAAGTCTAGCAATGATTTGAGAATAAGAGTAGTTTCTCTGGGGGCCAGGTGGCGGCGCACCTGGTTAAGCACACACGTTACAGTGCTCAAGGATCCGGGTTCAAGCCCCTGGTCCCCACCTGCCGGGGGAAAGCTTCACAAGTTGTGAAGCAGGGCTGCAGGTGTCTCTCTGCCTCTCTCATCCTCTCTGCCCCCCCCCCCCCGCTCCGCTCTCAGTTTCTCTCTGTCACTATCTAGTAAGTAAATAAAATAAAATAAATTAAAAATAAAAAAAAGAGTAGTTTCTCCTTCTTCACCATAGGAGCACAGACCTTGGCAGCTGGTGGAAATTCCAGTTACAACAGCCTCAGCTGTGAAGGTGAAGTTCTAGCTAGACTGGAGAACTGACATGAGAAGAGATAACACACACACACACACACACACACACACACACACACACACACACACACACACACACATCAGGAAGAGCTGCAAGAACAGCAGCACCACATTTGCAGGTCTGGCAGTGTCTGAGTCCTTCCTATGCTGAGATCTGATTAACACTCAAGCTTCCTTTTCCTGCTCTGTGAAAATGGGAATCCTGCTACCTTCCTTAAAGTGGTGCTGAGAATTATGAACTGTTAGGTATAGGAAATGCCCTTCTGGCCAATAGGCGATTTAATGAGTATGACAAGTGTCTTTATCAGGCAAGATCCAGCCAGGTGGGTCGGCCAGAGACAGGAGTTGTTATTATCAGATCTAAGTCTCTAGTCTTTCATCAAACTGATTTTACAGATATTCCTAAAGTACTTTCTCCACTCACCTTGTTTGTGATTAGGATACATTTCCCCCCAAATTATAATTATTTCTTAATTTTTACTAGTGATTTAATAATGAATAACAAGGTTGTAAGATAACAGGGGTACAAATCCAGTTCCCACCACCAGAGTTCTGTGTCCCAACCCCTCCATTGGAAGCTTCCCAATTTCTCCCTCTGGGAGTATGGACTAAGATTCTTTATGGGTTGCAGAAAGTTGAAGGTTTGGCTTCTGTATTTGCTTCTCCACTGGACATGGATGTTGGCAGTTTGATCCATACCCCCAGTCTATTTCTAACTTTCTCTAATTCACCCCCTTCCAAGTTATTAATATTTTCCTTTATTTTATGGCATTCAATGTTCTTTCCTTGGTAGAAGTTAAGAGGGGGCAACTAAATTATTTTCTACCCATAGGACTTTTGAAAAGAGAAATTTACACTTTAGCTAACATACTGGGGCAAAAGAAAAAAACCAAACAAAGCAGTGTAACAGTGAAGCATTAGTGTCCTGTGTGGAGTGGAGACTTCTCACTGGCCTCCTCCTTTCTGGAGACATTCTGGGACAGCAGATACTGCTGTCCCATCACACTGGAATTTGAAACAAGTCCATCTCTTACTTTAGGGCAGAATACTGTGCCCCAATATGGTTCCGTAGCCCCCATGTCCACTTGGTCGATTCCAAATTATATTCCTCCATGAGGATAATTTCTGGAACCATCCGTTCCACCCCGGTTCCATGGCTGCCAGTTCTTAACAACAACGACAAAATGGAAAAAAATAGCCACCAGGAGCAGTGGATTCGTAGTGCACAGAGCACCAGCAATAAAACCTGGAGGGGAAAAAAAGTCACTAGGAGTGGTGGAAGCTTTCTGGCATGAAGTAGCATGGATCAAAATAAGCTCATAGTTGTAATGCAGTCTTTAAAGGAGAAAGGCAGGAATATGTATAGTAAGGTGTGTAATAGTGGTAGGCACTGTAACTGCTCATGAATCACGTCAGCTCCAGGATTACTGGAGTTTTATGATGGGAAGTAGGCACTGGTTGGCTTAAAACACCAAAATCCAAGGGAACAAAATGAGAGCGAACTTCCTTAGAGAACAGATCAATCCAGGAGACCAGGTGGAGGTGTATCTAGTTAAGCACACATACTACAGAGCAAAAGGACCAGGGTTCCAATCCCTGGTCCCCCACCTGCAGGGGAAAAGCTTCATGAGTGGTAAAGTAGAACTGCAGGTATCTCTGTCTCTCTCCCCTATTTTCTTTCTTTTTCCCTTCCTTTTCTTTTTCTTTTTTTTGTCTCCAGGGTTATTGCTGGGGCTGGGTGCCTGCACTACAAATCTACTGCTTCTGGAGGCCATTTCTCCCCCATTGTTGTTGTATTTTGTTATTGCTGTTGTTGGATAGGACAGAGAGAAATTGAGAGTGGAGGGGAAGACAGAGAGGGAGAGATAAAAAGAGACACCTGCAGACCTGTTTCACCGCTTGTGAAGCGACAACCCCCCTACACAGGTGAGGAGCTGGGGGCTCAAACTAGGATCCTTGAGCCGGTCCTTATGCTTCGTTCTATGTGCTATTAACCCGGTGCGCTACTGGCCCACCCTCCCCCTTCCCTTTCTGCCTCCCCATCCCCTCTCAATTTGTATCTCTCCAATAATAAATAAGTTAATTAATTAATTAATTAAAGTCTTAAAAAAAGAAGGACTAGATCAAGCCACTGGAGAAGTGAATGCTAAGGCTATCAGCCTCAGGCATGGCAGTCTCTTTGCATAACCATCATGCTATCTATCCCTGCTCCCTCAGTGACTCTTTTTTTTTTTTTTTATAAAATATATATTTTTAAAGATTTTATTTATTTATTAATGAGAAACATAGGAGGAGAGGGAAAGAACCAGGCATCACCCTGGTACATGTGCTGCTGGGGATTGAACTCAGGACCTCATGCTTAAGAGTCCGATGCCTTATCTACTGCGCCACCTCCCAGACCACTTTTTTTTTTTTTTTTTTTTTTTTTGAGTAGAGACAGAGAGAAAGGGAAACAGAGAGAAGAATAGATACGATAGCACATGCCGGCATGGTGCTCCCAGGTGCCAGGGCCTTGAACCTCGGGCCTTGGGCACGGTAAGTACGTCCCTGTTTCTGTTTATTTTTAGTAGAGTGATCACAGTGCCCTTCTGCTCTGACATTTGTGGTGCCAGGGGTTCAAGCTGGGATCTCACATGTGGAAGCTCTGTGCCTTATTTCTGAGACATCTCCCAGCTGCTCTCTTTGCTTTTCTCTCCTTTTGCTTTTCTTTACATGCTCCATGGCTCAGAGAGAGGTAGCATGAAGAATTAAAAATAGGGCTATGAAGGGAGGCAGAGGGAGAGAGGGCATGAGAAAGCAAAAGAGAGAGAGAGAGAGAAGGACCGGTTTCAAAACAAACCTTTGCTTTTTCTTTCTTTTTCATAAGAAAGTTATTTTTGGTCTTGGAAAAATAACATGAACCAAACATGGAAACCATGTTATTGGCTAAGAGGGTACAAAAATCTAAAAGATAATCTTGATGGGTCTGTTCAATTTATAAACATTTCTACTCTGAGGATCTTGTTTCAAATCTAGAGGCCCAAAATCAGAAGCTTACAGAGGGGAGCTGTTCCTCTAAGATTCCAGATGTGTCTGTGAGACACGTTATGGGGCAAATTGATTTCACCCTTGGGGAACTGGAGATTTTCCAGAGTTCTATCTGTAAAGCTGGCTAATGCAATTCCCCATTAGTGCATTAAAGTATGCCCTTATTAATTCAAATATAAAGGCAACAAAATAAGCTGTTAAATTAAAAATATAATACATATATAATGAGGAGAATGTGTGAAAGCCCTTATTCAAATGAAAATGCAGAAGTGTTTGAACTATGGAGGTATCTTTTGTATTGAATTATGAGCATATGTAATAGATTTAATTATTAATTTCCCCATTGTTCTATGCACACAGACAGGGTTCAAGGCACAGTCATTCTCTGGCTTTCATAGATCTAATTTGTATAATTATTGCCTGAATAAAGAATTGCTCCAATTTCTAGCTCTCTTTCTCCACCCCCCTCCCCCAAATACTATCTCAATGTTGCGTTCCAAAAGGGGAAACACCTGCCACTTCTTCAAAGTCAGCTGATCATTTGAAATGATGGACGGCGCTGCTGCCGATGACGTCCCCTTTCAAGTCTCTTTGTCTAAGTGAATTATCGTGCATCCTTTTAATTTTATTGAACAAATTACATTTGTCAAGGTCTATCTTTGTAAATAAATGATAACTAGAGACACATGGATGTGTATTTCTGCTGTTCAAGGGCTCTTGTTCCATTTCTGGAAGCCAGATGAACATGGAACAAAGGAGAAACTTTCCTCTAAAAGCAATTATCTTTCTGCATTCCCATCAGTATAATTATATTGCAGGGAATTTTAAGAAGCTATACAAGTAGAATTGAATGCTTAAAACTATGTTTGCTGAATTGCCATGTAAAAGTTGAGCAGGCTGTATTGCATCACACTAAATAGTCTCTCTCCTGGACACATTTCTCTATGTTTAGAGCATGCCTGAAGGGTGGAGGCTGAGGGCTGGGAGTGAGGTGGAGAGGAGAGGGAGAGAAGGAGGAGGAGGAGAAGGAAGAGGAGGAAGAAGAGGAGGAGGAAGAAGAGGAGGAGAAGAAGGAGGAGGAGGAAAACTACACTGAGGGGGTGGAGGCTATGTGTTCTTTGAGTGAAAAAGTTCATGCCGTTTCTGAACCCTGAGGGTTGCTATTAAGGTGACTGGGTGTGTACATTAAGACTACCACTTTCGGGGGTTGGGCAGTAGCAAAGCGTTAAGCGCGTGTGAGGGCAAGCTCAAGGAGGCTTAAGGATCTGGCTCCTGCAGGGGAGTCGCTTCACAGGCGGTGAAGCAGGTCTATAGGTGTCTCTCTTTCACTCCCACCTCTGTCTTCCCCTTCTCTTTCCATTTCTCTCTGTCCTATCCAACCATGATGACATCATCATCAACAGCAATAACTACAACAACAATAAAAAACAAGGGCAACAAAAGGGAAAATAAATGATAAAAAAAAAAAAGACTACCAATTTCCAGTCTGTTTGGAGAGCTTTTGATTTGCACATTGCTCTCTGCCCAGAACAGAAAGCTTCTAGCTTATTAACTAATCCATTAATGGTGGAGGAATAAGAAAGGGATTGTTCATGAAATCATAGTAGCAGCAATTACATTGCCCCTCACCCCCCAAAGTGACAGAGAGCAGCTGGTTTAGAAAGATATTGAATGTGGTTTCTGTGGCTACTGTGTCAGTACTAGATGTCAAGGAGAATCATTTCCTTCTCATCGACTCTCTGCGTTTTAGTGAAGTAACCTGTCTTGTCTCATCTCTGATGGATGTCAGTTGGTTCATCCTTCCGCCTTTCCAGTGTTTACTTAGCTACTGAGGGACATCCAGCTGGGAATAAAAGTATCCATGAGAAAAGACAGTAGAGATGCCAGAATTGTGCATTAGCTTAATACTGACTGGGAAATTTTGATTCACAAGGCAGTAGATGGAGTACTACTGTGGTCTAGAAATTCTGTCAAAAAATAGAATCCCAGGGAGTCAGGCTGTAGCGCAGCGGGTTAAGCACAGGTGGTGTGAAGTGCAAGGACCGGCTTAAGGATCCCGGTTCTAGACCCCGGCTCCCCACCTGCAGAAGAGTAGCTTCACAGGCGGTGAAGCAGGTCTGCAGGTGTCTATCTTTCTCTCCCCTTCTCTGTCTTCCCTTCCTCTCTCCATTTCTCTCTGTCCTATCCAACAACAACGATATCAATAACAACAATAAAACAACAAGGACAACAAAAGGGAATAAATAAATAAAATAAAAAATAAGTTTAAAAAAAAGTAAAAAAAAATAGAATCCCAGACATGAAGATGATCTTGCATCTTCAAAGGTGAACTCGAAGCCTAAAAGTAGGAGCTGAGAGATAGTTTTCCCATTAGAACATCACCTTACTGTGTATGAAGCCCAGGATTCAAGCTCCAGCACTACAATTAGCACTGGGGAAAGTCAATATATGATAGAGTTTTGTTGTTGTATCTCTACTGTCTCTCTTTTAAAACAATCTTTAATTTAATATTTTTATTTATTATTGGAAAGAGGCAGAGAGAAATTAAAAAAATTAAAAAATATATACATATATATATATTCCCCCCCCCCCCCCAGGGTTATTGCTGGGCTCGGTGCCTGCACCATGAATCCACCTTACCTGGAGGCCATTTTTCCCCCTTTTTGTTGCCCTTGTTGTAGCCTCCTTGTGGTTATTATTATTGCCATTGTTGATGTTGTTCATTGTTGGATAGGACAGAGAGAAATGGAGAGAGGAGGGGAAGACAGAGAGGGTGAGAGAAAGATAGACACCTGCAGACCTGCTTCACCGCCTGTGAAGCGACTCCCCTGCAGGTGGGGAGCCGGGGTTCGAACCGGGATCCTAACGCCGGTCCCTGTGCTTTGCGCCACATGCGCTTAACCCACTGCCCCACCGCCCAACCCCGGCAGAGAGAAATTTGGAGGGGAGGGGGTGAGAAACAGAGAAACACCTACAGCCCTGCTTCACCATTCCTGAAATTTTCCCCCTGTAAGTGGGGACCAAGAGCTGTCGTGTGTGTACTGAACCAGGTGTGCCACCGCCTGCCCCCATTTATGTCCATCTTCCTCTTCTCTCTCTGTCCATTTCTCCCCCACTCTAAAGAACAACAATAACAACAAAAAATTGTGCCAAGGAAGGCCTCTGAGTGGTTGATACACAAGAATCCAGGTTCATTCCCCAGAAGTGCGTTTAAAAAGTCTAGAAGACCTCCTACTAGCCCAAGGGGAAGACATGAGTCCCAACCACTTGAGCTCTTGCAAATGGAAGCTGAAGGAGTTGGATGTAATGATTAGTCAACTTATGTTGAGATTCTGGCTTCAGGATCATGGATCCCATTACATTTGGGTAGTGATCTCTGTAAGAGGGTGGTGGACACCTCTGGGCCCTGAGACTGAGTAGCTAAAGCTATGTGAATGTACCCCAAAGAAAAAATGATATATTCTCTTATATAAACGAGTCCAGAGGTTTCCATTTTCAATTTCTTTTCTTTTTTTTTTATTTATAAAAAGGAAACACTGATAAAACCATAGGATTAGAGTAGCACAACTCCATACAATTCCTACCACCAGAACTCCGTCCGTATCCCATCCCTTCCCTTGACAGCTTTACTATTCTTTATACCTCTGGGAGTATGGACCCAAGGTCATTGTGGGATGCAGACGGTGGAAGGTCTGGCTTCTGTAATTGTTTCCCCGCTGAAGATGGGCATTGACATGTCGATCCATACTCCCAGCCTGTCTCTCTCTTTCCCTAGTGGGGTGGGGTTCTGGAGAATCAGAGCTCCAGGACACATTGGTGGGGTTGTCTGTCCAGGGAAGTCTGGTGGGCATCATGCTAGCATCTGGAACCTGGTGGCTGAAAAGAGTTAACATATAAATCCAAACAAATTGTTGACCAATCATGAACCTAAAGGTTGGAATAGTGCTAATGAAGAGTTGGGGGGGGGGGTCTACATTCTGTAGACAGCTAGTAGGCACATTTTAGTTAAATTATAAAGGGCCTGTGGCTATACTAGTTTTTTTTTTTCTTTTCTTTTTTTCCCTGAGCCTGAAATCTGATATGCAGGTAGATCCAAGTTATTGTCTGGGGAGATGATGTCATGGCTAGAAAAAGGACCAGAAAGCTAGATCAGGGAAGAGAGTAGCTCTCTAATATGGGAAAGGTGTATACATATTGTTGACTGTAATTTTTTAAAAAATTTATTCATGAATAAGAAAGGGAGAGAGAAAAATAACTAAGAGAGAGGGAGAGAGTGAGAGAATATCACTCTGGTACAATGCATGAGATCAATGCCAGGAGGACCTTATGCTTTCAGATCTGAAGCACTAGCCACTGTACCACCTCCTGGGTCACTTAACTTTTCAGTGTCTGTGGCTGAGGTTTGGTGATGAGCAAGGGCTGAAATTCCAAGGGCTTTTGAAGAAACGTGATCAGAAATTTGTGGGTTCAGAAAACAAGTTTAGAATGTTGCCTTAGGTATCTTCAGGAATTACTGAAAACACTCTTCTCTTTGGAGAAAGTGGCCGATGTGACTTAATTTGTTTGATTCAAGATGATCTCTTCTTTGACTTGCATCATCTTACTAAGCAAGAAGTGAAGGGAAAGGACAAAGAAAGCCAGCATGTTTAGCTTAGTAGATTCAATTTCCCCATAAAAGTGCCGGACAGTACTTCTGGCACTAAGAATAGATGGGGTCACATAAGACATGGCTGCTGCCATCAAGGCCAGATTTCATGAGTTTGTTGAAGAGACCAGGGAAGAACATAAAGCATTATAGGACAAAATGAGAAGGGCCCAGGCAAAATTTGGGGTTGAGGGTGCTATCAAAGTGCAGAGAAAGAATATCCAATTTAGTCAATAAGGCTAGGGTGGTCACTGGAGAACTTGGAAGGGAGTGGGGCTTGAGAAAACATAGTTAGATAAAAATGGAGTCATAGAAATAATAGAGAAAATATGGGAGAGCCTGTAAGAAGCAAGACTCCACTTTATGAGCAGAAAGCTGTTAATATTTCAGCATGACCAAGGTTGAGAGTGGGGTGCTTGTGGGAGGGGAACAAGGCTGAAGAAATCAGTCAATACCAGGCAAGGAAGAGTCTGGGGACAGGAAGCATGAACTTTATGTCCCAAGTTATGTGAGGGCACAGGTGAATGACCTGACCAGGGTGACTTTTGAAAGTTTCCTACTGTGAGCCAGAACCAGTGACTAGTCCAGTGGGCATGCAAATGAGGGTTCACTTCCAAAAACCAATAAAGATGCTGAGGCTGTGGTGCTAGGTATGGAATGGAAGCAGAAATGGGAGATAGCAGGAACATGTGAGAGAGTGAATCAGTGGGATACAGGGTCATTAACTTCCAGACTTTGAATGTAGGCAATCCATTTTATTTTATTTTAAATTTTTTAATGAAATACTTTCACAGGACTTTCATCATTTCATTTGCAAAATAGCCTGTGGAGTGTGTATTTTTGATTCTCCATTTTCTGGTGGGGTCTGCTGGTGGTGGTAGTTTTGAGATGAGAGATGACTGACCCAAGTTCACCTTTCAGAAGACTTTGGACCCCCACCCAATGCATTTGATTTCAGTTACACATTCTGTCCATGGTGACATTTGGCCGTTTTGGAGCTCTGGGTGACTTTGGTCTGCTTTATTCATTTGCTCACTTAGACATTCATTAATTCATTGCTTCATTCAGCAACTAGTTATTAAGTGACCACAATGTGTCAGGCACTCATCTAAGTGTTGGGGGATATATTGGTAAACAAGCTGACAAGGTCTCTCCTCTCATGGAGTGCATATTCTCCCAGGGCCCAGGTGCCAGATTTAATCAGAGATTCCCATAGGGCTTTAAGGACCAGTGAAAGCCATTATTTATTTTTTCCTCTCTGTTTTTTTTTTTTTTTTTGCCCTGATTTCTAATGAATTAGGATTTGATTAGCTGCAACAGAGCAATCATGACTATAGGGAGAGGAATCAAGTGCCCTTTCTACCACCCCTATCCAAAAGCTGTGTGTAATTAGAAAAATCAAACCCTAGTGTTTATCATCTCCACCAGGGTTGGCGGAGGTCTGTCCATTATATAGATAGGAGTTATGCTGTTTTGTTCTTTCATCTAAAAATATATTATCCGTTTCAAAGAACATTATAAATCTCAGACTAAGAGACTGGATATTTCTGATGAAAGATACATTTCAAAGCATTAAATTGTTGCTGGGCCAACAGCAACACTGTTTGGGATGACTCAACAGTGTGGGTCAGGAGGCACTTAGTTGGTAGATGACTCAGCCTGTCCTTGCCTTGTACTGTAGAAGACTGTCAGGAAGGCATGTGTCAGATGGTGTCAGGATGAACCCATTTTCTCCCCTGAGCTAGAATGGTTGCCAGATAGTACAGGTGCTAGAACAGGAGTATTCAAAGCCTGATGATGCAAGAGACAGAAGTTTGGAGGCTGAAATTCTCTCAAAGGCAATGCTGTAACAAATGGGAAACATTATAAAAAGACTAGTCACTGAGTGAGCAGCCATGAACAAATGAAGTCATCATTCTTACAGGAGAACTCCCTGCACTTGAAGATTTCTCTATGACTTGTCTTGAGTCAGAGTACAGGGGAATGTAACCCAAAAGCCAGCATCTAGTGACTCAGGAGGTGGTGCTGTGACTAGAGCACTGGACTTAAAAGTATGAAGTCCCAAGTTGGATCCCTGGCATCACACGTGCTAGAGTTCTAGTTCTCTTTCCTTTATACAGAGTCTGTCATGTTTTTTGTTTTTTTTTTAAATTGTCGTAGTTATTGATGTCATCGTTGTTAAGATAGGACAGAGAGAAATGGAGAAAGGAGGGGGAAGACAGAGAGGGGGAGAGAAAGATAGACATCTGCAGACCTGCTTCACCAACTGTGAAGTGACCCCCCTGCAGGTGGGGAGCCAGGGGCTTGAACCTGGATCCTTGCACGGGTCCTTTAACCTGCTTCGCTACCGCCCAATTCCCACAGTCTCTCATGTTAATAAATATTCAAATAAATGTATGATTCTAGTAGGCACATAGCTGTCTTCACACTGCAGAATGTCTGTCTTAGTATGAATGTTTATATCATATATATATTCATATATTCACATAATATATATGCTTTTATTTGACAGGACAGGGAGAAATTGAGAGGTGAAGGAGAGATATAGAGGGTTAGAGAAAGGAGACATCTGCAACACTGCTTCACTGCTTGTGAAGCTTCCCCCCTGCAGGTAGGGACTAGAGGTTTGTACCTGGGTCCTTGCACATGGTAATGTGTGTGCTCAACCACGTGTATCACCACTTGATGCAGTGGTCCTTTTTAAATTAAATTATTATTTTATTTAATTGTTAATTAATTAAATAATAATAATAATAATAATTTTTACCAGAGCACTGCTCAGTTCTTGCTTATGGTGGTGTGGGGAGTTATTGAATCTTAGACATTGGGGTCTCTTTGCATCATCTTTATCATTGTACCCCCTCGTCCCCAGGTTCCTAGTTTCTAAGATAATGGCCAAGAGTGAATCAGGACAACTGGTATAAAGATTCATCCTTGAAGGCCTGGTGTGTAGTGCATTTGGGAAGAGTATTGGCTCAAAAGTCCAATTCCAACGAAGGCCTATGAAAAGATCTGAAGACCATTCCAATATTGACTGAACTTTCCTTGAGTAAATCATCATCTTAGAGTCAATCTGGCCGCCCGTTGTGTACAGAAAGCCTTCTTCTTGTGTCTTTATTGTATGAGTATGTCTCTCCCTGATGGTACTCCCTTCCCAAGCCTATCACATTGCCTTGTCCTTATACAGTCCCTCTCCATAGTAACAGAAGCTTCCACTGAGTTAACACCTCAGCCCATTAAGCTTAAGTGCCTTTCAAAACATTTTCTTATTGGCTGTTTGTGACACTGCTCACCTTGGACTCCACCTGGCTTCAAGAGCTTTGTGTATGTCTCCTATTCCAGAAGAGCTATGCCACAAACCCAAAACATTTTAACATAAGCATCTCCAAAGTGTGATGTCACTCATGGGAAGACCATGGAGGAATACTATGTCAGATTTCTTTCTTCTTTTTTAAGAAACTTTCTTTAATTTTTTTCTTTTTGTTGCCCTTGTTGTTGTCATTGTTGTTATTATTGATGTCATTGTTGTTGGATAGAACAGAGAGAAATCTAGAGAGAAGGGGAATATAGAGAGGGAGACAGAAAGATAGACACCTATAGACGTGCTTCACTGCCTGTGAAGTGACCCCCTGCAGGTGGGGAGCCTGGGGCTCGAACCCAGAGCCTTGATGCGCTCTCTGCCATGTACGTTTAACCCACTGTGCCCAGCTCCCACTGTGTCAGATTTCTATCACTGCTATGTCACCTGAAATAAGAGCATGGGCTTCTTTCAAGAAATTTAAAATTGTTGGTGACATGAATGAAATCTCCTTACCAAGGCCAGGCAGTGAGAATATGGCGTGAGAAGTGACCCACTCCATGTTACTCTATTGAACGAGAAACCTAGTGAACTGTGTTCTAGGTCATTTTCAAGATCCATTCCTAATAAAAAATTGTTTAATTGGAGCCAATAGCCAATCACCTGTGTCTGCATTCTTTTCTCAATCATGCTGTGAGAGACTGGTTATCCAAAAAAACATACTAATTATTTCTAAGTATTTTGTTTAAATTCCACATAGGACTTACCAGGACTTTAGCATAGTAGTATGTATGCAAAAATAATAGATCTTGGGCATATTTAACCCATTCATGATATATATATATATATATTTACTGGCTCATCTTTTTTGTGTTGGCCTGTTTCTAATTCTGCTTCTAAGACCCCTTCTGTTGCATTACTTAACACTGTGGTCTATTTACATAATCACTGCTTTACCTGAGAACTGCACTGGTTTAATCCCACTGGTTTGCACTCTCTTTTCGCTCTGCCCCCTCTCCTAGTCACACCCTGTTTTTACACCCTACCAATTCCTTACTGGAGAGTATAAATGCAGTTGAATAAAGCGAGCATGGCATGGCATTGCATTGCTCTGCTTCCCAGCTCAGCCATGAGTCCCTGGTCGTCTGTCTCCTGCCTGTGAAGCTATCCTGGCATTTTTGTATGTATATGAAGAAGGATTGGATATTAAACACCAAAATGCTGTAATATGCAGTAGACACGGAAGATAAGGTGATATTGTAATAGAACCATGACAGATGTGCTGATGATTTTCTTTCTGCAATGAATATAGGGCTTGTGATATAAAAATGAATGCATGTAAGTGAGCTGAACAGATAGATTAAACAAGTTCTAGAGTGAAAAAAAAACCTGTTTGATAACAAATCACAGTACAGATTCCCAATCGGTGAGATAGACTGTTGATTTTAGGCCTTTTGAAGAGAATTATAAGATAGTGGCAGCATCTAATCTTGAGGTATAAAGACTATGTGACATAGATAAAATCTCCTTACCAAGGCCAGCCAGTGAGAACATGGAGTGAGAAGTAACCCATTCCACGTTACTCTACTGAATGAGAAACCTAGTAGACCATGTTTTAGGTCATTTTCAAGATCCTTCTTAATAACAAATTGTTCAATAGAAGTCATAATAATTAAATAATAATTCAAACAAACAAACAAATAAAAAAACCCAGTGTTTTGCTAAATGTGATGAACTTCAAAACTTTACCTTACTGCTTTGGATTGGGAGGCTAAGGGAAGCCACGGTGGTGAAAAAGAGTAAAACAAAATGGAAGAGACACAATTCTTGGAATCCTTACTCCAACTCCTTTCCTGCTCTTTAATTGCTCTGAATCCTAAGATTTTTTTTTTTTCCTTCAAGTTTTCTGAAGCTACAAGTGTCCTAAACCTTCAGAGTTCATTCCTCCTTTCCTCCTTACTCAGAAGTCCAAGCTGATTCCTACTTCCTGATGTGGGAAAAACAGGATGAGGCCTGGGTTCTACCCTCTTGGACATTCTCGGAGACCTGTAGTTCAGTGACAGTGAGTCTCAGTGAGGGGGTGGTTGTCTTCTTGGTGGTAGCTCTTCTCTGTATCCCACGGGGCTTTAGAGACACAGCAAAAACAGAAGGGAACAGCCTCCCCTAGGTTTCTGAAGAGTCTTTGAGTCAGAAAATTTTGAGAAAAGACTATTTTAGGAGGAGCTGGGTAGGAGGGAAGAGTAATCCCAGCCACAACAGGACTTCAGGTGCTATGCTGGGCTGCAGATGTGTTTCTACCTAATTGGAATGCCAGGTTTGTGATCGGAACTTGTAGGCCAGGCAGTGTTAGCATTTTACAGATCAGATGCTTTTCTGTAGACCTTCCTCCCATACTTCCATCTCAGACTCAACAATGGCTAGACTTTAAACCAAAATTTTCCAACAGCATACTAAGGAAAACTGAATTGGCCTGTTACAACATTGTACTTATTTTGAGCACTACCCTAAGGCCATCTCATGAATTCTCTATATTTTCTGCAAGATAATTTTTTAAGAAATTCTTTATTGGGGAATTAATCATTTAGAGTCAACAGAAAAATAAAATGCAGTGGTTTATACATGTGTACCATTTCTCAGTTTCCCACATAACAATTCAAACCCTAGGTCCTCCTCTGTCTTGTAGGACCTGAACCCTCCTTCTCACCCCAGAGTCTTTTACTTTGGTGCAATACACCAACTCCAATCCAAGTTCTGCTTTTTTTTTTTTTTTTTTTTCATTAAAGCAAGAACATTGAGTTTTACTCTTTGGTCTTCTTTGTGTAATATCTTTACTCATAAGTTATGAAGCTGATGAGATATAAGTAACATTTACTTTTCAATTAACTCACTTAATTATCATTAAAAAACATAGTTGGAAAGTTGGGTAAGGTTAGCAAGAATCCACCACACTTTAATGATGGCTTTTTTTTGGTCACTACCAGACCACCTAATTATCCAGGCCCTAGTCAGGGAATCCTTGGATTTCCATTTAGATTTGATGAGCCTAGACCTCCAACAGATTCCTCTCTCTACCATCACTGGTCATCTCCATCAGGAACAACATCATAAACCCTCTTGTGGGCCTCTACACGACCTTGCCCTCAATGTAGAACAACAGTGGTAGAAACTGCCCCACTCTCCAAAGGGAGGCTGGGTCAACATATGTTGGGGCTATGTGTAAGCTTGATAGGACTTAGGGAGAACTCCCCCCATCCTTGGAAGGAGGTCTGAGAAGATACCCCCCTTGTGAGTCTCTCTCAACCAAGGTGAGCAAAGGGAAGGAACTCAGACTTAGTTCTTTCCTTCTTGACTCTCAGGCCCACAGAAACCCCAATACTTCTCCCCATTAACTTCAGGCCACATGGCCGCCTACTTTAAGATTCACTTACTCAAGTTCATCTTACCTTCTGATAATAGAGGAGAACACACCTTATCACACACTCCATCATACACCTCAGACCCCAGACAGGAGAAATTCCAAACTATAAGGCCTTTTGATATCCATCTTCTCTCTGTCTCACCCTACTGGTTTAACCCCTATGCCTCTCCCAAATACCTTTGGATAATTAAGTTGCTTGCATCATGGAGAATAACTGTCTGTATCTCATTAATTCCTGTCATACCAGCCCCCTACCATAGGAGCAAGTTGACCTTTAAGAAACCTGTAATTTCTGACATATTTCAATAATTCCCTTTGTTTATTTTTCTATTTAACTCATGTCCACCTGCTAATAAATGAGATCTGAGCATGCGGCAGTCTCCCCAGTATCTTTACTTTGTGTCGTCTCTTGCTTGAGCAAGAAAGAACCGGTCCGTTACCTTTCTCCTGGAGATCACCCCGCCAGAGACCCTGACAAACATACTCTGCTACTTGTGGAAGACTGGTCCTGAAATGAGTGCAGCCTAGAATGTTCCTAGCTGTGACATGGCCTGTGAGCTCAGACAGACAGTGATACAGAGTTTACACAGGCTAAATATGAATAGACCTGGGCCTGAGATCAGATCAATAGGGTTTACAGTTAATGTTACTTATACATGCTTCCCATATTTGGAAGCTTCTCTCTGCTCTTATTCAGCTTTCTATTCCTATCCTCAACTCTGACACTATCTTCCCAGACAATATTCCTAGCCCACTTGCATGTTAGCTGCTGGGCTCAGTCAAAAATTAGTAAAATCATGGGCCCTTTGGAATATACCTAAAATAGACTTCCTAGCTCCTTCCAACATGAAGACCCCAAATCTCATCTGCTATAGTTTTGCCTTTAGATTCCTAATTATTAAACAAATTGTTCCCACACATGGTGCAAAGTGCAAAGACTGTCATAAGGATCCTGGTTTGAGTCCCTGGCTCCCCACCTGCAGGGAAGTCACTTCACAGGTGGTGAAGCAAGGGGAAAGGTAACGGGCTGGTTCTTTCTCGCTCACGACAGGGGTGACACAAAGTAAAAGACACCAGGGGACTCTTAGTGTGCCTAGAATCTGAGTCCTAGAGTCCCAGAATCCTAGAGTCCGTTTATTAGCAAAGTGGACATGAGTTAAATAGAAAAGCAATGGAGGTAGTTATTGTTGAAATATGTCAGAAATTACAGGTTTCTTAATAGTCAGCATGCCCCTAAGCTAGGAGGCTGGTATTGATGAGATACAAGACAGTTATTCTCCATGACACAAGCAACTTAATTATCCAAAGGTATTTGAGAGAGGCATAGGGGTTGAACCCGTAGGGTGAGACAGAGAGAAGATGGATATCAAAAGGCCATATAGTTTGGAATTTCTCTTGTCTGGGGTCTGAGGTGTGTGATGAAGTGTGTGATAAGGTATGTTCTTCTGTGATCAGAAGGTGACTTTGAATAAGTGAATCTGTGGCCATGTGGCCTGCAGTTAATGGAGGGAAGTACTGGGGTATCTGTGGGCCTGAGAGTCAAGAAGGAAAGAACCAAGTCTGAGTTTCCCCCTTATGCTGACCTCGGTTGAGAGAGACTTACCAAGAGGTTATCTTCTCAGACCTCCATCCAAAGATGGGGGTGGTTCTCCCTAAGCTCTATCAGGCTTACACATGGTCCCAACAACATATGACCTAGTGGAGTGAAGAGCATGCCTCTGAACCACACGCAGTCCATTTTAGCTGTGTGTCATTAAGCAAGTAGGAGACTCGAAGAACATGAGGTATAAAGACCCAGGACATTACTTTTGTTCTTTTTACCTCTTTTTCTTTCTTCTTTCCTTTCTTCCTCTCTTCTTTTGTTCTTTCTTTTCTTCTTCTCTTTCTCCTCCTTTTGTCCTTTCTTTTCTTCTCTTTCTTTCTTCCTTTCTTTTCTTTTCTTTCTTTCTTTCTTTCTTTCTTTTTTTCTTTCTCTTTCCTTCCTTCCTTCCTTCCTTCCTTCCTTCCTTCCTTCCTTCCTTCCTTCCTTTCTTTCTTTCTTTCTTCTCATATTGCCACCAAGGTTATCACTTGGGCTCACTATGCATTCACTGCTCCTGGTAGCCATTTTTTTCTTATTCCCCCCCCCTTCTAGTTTTATTTGATAGGACAGAGAATTTAAGAGGGGGAGGGAGAGATAGGGAGAGAGAAAGAGAGTCAGCTGCTTCACTGCTTCACTGCTTGTGAAGCTTCCTTCCTGCAGATAGAGAACAGAGGCTTGAATGGACTGGGCTTTTGCACATGGTAATGTGTGCACTCAACTGTGTCTGCCACCACCCAGTCCTCCCTCAGGACCTTCTTTTTACAGATGAAATTTATCATCAGCAAGAGAAACATTTGGAATTTGACACATTCTGTGACTCAAGTGTCCCTGCCAGCCTCTGAGATTATATGACTCTTTTACATGATTACTGAATTCTTTCAGTACTTAAATAACCTACCCACTTGAGGTTATTGGGAGCTGCAAGTTTAGGGATACAAATGCTAGACGTATTCTGGAAGTTAGGGGGAGGATCTTCAAAGAAGCAAGGAAAGCAGCATAGAAAACATTTAGGAGTTACTCCCAGTACCTGGAAGGTTATATGGGCAGAGCTTGGAAGGGGCAGGAAGGAGCATGGTGGGTCTACCACTGGCAGGAAATAATGGAGGACCAAATGGCAGCTTTGGGAGGTTTGGGGGAAGGAGAGAAGAAAGAACAAGAGACATGTTTTCTTAGGTCTAAACTTTTTTCTTCTTCATTAACCTAATATTGATGTCCTGTGCTAATTATCTGCGTGAGTCTTGGGCTTTCTGCGCTGTGCATGGCTGTTTTGGGTCAATAGAAGGTGAATATCTGATGCCAGTTTCAGGAAACTGGTACAAGATGTGACCTCATAACCTCCTTTATATATGCACAGAGAATGTATATTTATAATCTGCTTTTAATAACCTAACTATAGCTTTTATCTGGAGCCTTTATTTCTTCATAAGAACTTTAAGTTGGGCTCCACCCACCCCTGATAGGTGGAGATGGGGGAAGAATGCAGAGAGTAAGGGCAGTTTTCTTTTCTATTTAATTTATATTAGTGATATAGTAATGATTAACAAGACTATAAGATAACAGGGGTACAATTTCACACAGTCTCTGTCCGGCTAGCTTTGCAGGCTGGAGGGAGAGAGAGACGACCAGGGACTCATGGCTGAGTAGTACGCAGTTCAGTCTTTATTCATGTGGAACGCAGTGCAATCTAAGCTATCTCTAATCACAATCCTGTCCTTATATATCCTGAAGTGGAAGTGTCAGGTCCGAAGAGGATGTACGTAGGATAGGCAGGGTGGTGCTTAGTTAACAGTGGTTATGTAAATAGAATACAGTGTTAAGCAGGGGGGATTAAACCAATGAAACAGAAGGGGTCTTAGAAGCATACCAACAAGTCTCCACTACCAGAGTTCTGGGTCCCATTTTCTCCAATGGAAGCTTCCCTATTCTTTATCCCTCTGGGAATATGGATCAAAATTCTTTATGGGGTGCAGAAGGTGGGAGGTCTGGCTTCTGTAATTGCTTCTCTACTAGACATGGATGTTGACAGGGGGATTCATAACCCCAGTCTGTTTCTATCTTCCCCCAGTGGAGTAGGGGTCTGGGGAGGTGAGATTCCAGGACACAGTGGTGAGGTCATCTGCCCAGGGAAGTCAGGTTGGCATCATAGTAGCATCTGCAGATTGGTGGCTAAAAAGCATTCAGATATAAAGCAGGTTAAATGGTTTAATAAGCAGGAACCCAAAGGTAGGAAAAGAGCAGATGAAACTAGGGGTCTTCATGTTGGAAGAAGCTAGGGAGTCTATCTTAGGTATGTTCTAACAGGCTTATAACTTTAGTAATTTTTGCCTGAGTCCAGTAGTAAAAGGCAAAAAGATCTGTACGATCTGAGGAGAAACCAGAGTATTCCTGAGCCCAGTGGCTAACAAGGTTTTTTACTTAATTTCAGACAGTCACTATAGCCTGAGCATCACCAGTAGTAGAGAATGGGAAAAAGGCAGAAGATGCAAAGGAGCCTTTGTGTGGAAGGCAAAGGTGCATGTGATTGGCACCATCTATTAGCTCCATCCCTCTGGGCTAGTTGCTCTCCTGGTTGCTACTGCTTTCAAAGGTATGTGATTTATTTATTTTGGCCCTTTTGTCTGTCACTGAAGTCTGCATATGATTTTTGGGGGGGTGGGGGGAGGAGGAGGTCATGTTTATCTTTTTTATGATTTTTTTAAATGTTTTTTTAAATATTTATTTTTATTTATTTATTCCCTTTTGTTGCCCTTGTTGTTTTATTGTTGTAGTTATTATTGTTGTTGTCATTGTTGGAAAAAAAAGGAACTATGGCTTTGATATCAAGCAGTCAATGAGAAGCTACAAAAGGAGGTCCTGGAAGTGTCTTAGAGGCAGAAGGCCCCAGTACATTCCTATGGAGATGGAGATTATGTGAAGACAGGAGAAGATGGAGAGTCAGGCCGTAGGGCAGCGGGTTAAGCGCAGGTGGTGCAAAGTACAAGGACCGGCTTAAGGATCGCGGTTCGAGCCCCCCCCCTCCATTTGCAGGGGAGTTGCTTCACAGGCGGTGAAGCAGGTCTGCAGGTGTCTATCTTTCTCTCCCACGCTTTGTCTTCCCCTCCTCCCTCCATTTCTCTTTGTCCTATCTAACAATGACGACATCAATAACAACAATAATAATGACTACAACAATAAAACAACAAGGGCAACAAAAGGGAATCAAAAAAAGAAAGACAGGAGAAGATGGAGAACTTTGCCTCAAGTCCTGGGGCTGTTCTCAATAGTGGAACATGGATATTTTCACAAACTGAGCATTTTAGGGTCTCATCTGAAGAGTACATTAAAACTATTTGCTAGGGAGTTAGGTAGTTGCGCAGTGGGTTAAGCACAAGTGGTGCAAAGCTTGAGGACTGGCGTAAGGATCCCAGTTCGAGCCCCCGGTTCCACACCTGCAAGGGAGTTGATTCACAAGTGGTGAAGCAGGTCTGCAGGTGTCTGTCTTTCTCTCCCCTTCTCTGTCTTCCTCTCTCTCCATTTCTGTCTGTCCTATCTAACAACAATGACATCAATAATAACTACAGCAATAAAACAACAAGGGCAACAAAAGGGAATAAATAAATTAAAAAAAAAACAAACTATTTGCTTCCATCCTGACTTTTCCTGGGCAGATGACCTACCTCACCAATATGCCCCAAAGTCTCACCTTTCCAGAGCCCTGCCCCAGTAGGGAAAGATACAAACAGGCTGGGGATAATGGATCCACCTGCCAATGTCCCTGACCAGCAGAGAAGCAATTACAGAAGCCAGATCTCCCACCTTCTGAACCCCATAAAGAATTTGGGTCCATACTCCCAGATAAGGATAAGGAATATGGAAGCTTCCAGTGGAGGAGATGGGGCCCAGAACTTCAATGGTGGGAACTGTGTGGAATTGTACCCTGATATCTTACAATCTTATTAATCATTATTAAATCACTAGTAAAAAAATAAAAAAAAAACTATTTGCTGTAACAAAAATTAGGCAAGGCTTGGAATTTGAAGACTCAGGTCTGATGCGTGGTTCTTTGACTTTCTGGCTACAGCTGAATTGGCTTCTTCACAACCAAGTGATAAAGGGCAAATGAGAAATGTAATGACAACACTTTGTAAACTGGAAAGTTGTACAAATATTAGTGAGTTTGTTACTGTTACCTAGCAATACTTGGGGCTTGTCTTGTCTAGGTTCTAGTTAAGTAGTTCCATCTATATAACTGTAGGTGTGGTGGGTAACAACAGAATGGTGAAATTAAATGACAAAGGCTTAATACAAGTTTTGTTCTGAAGTTATAGGAAAACTCTATGGGTGAACCATGTACAATTTTCCTAATAAGCTGCTTTGGGTTGTAGCTACTAAGTTCTTCTTATCAGGAACTGTATGAAAAGCATTGATTTTTTTTTTTTTTAAACTGGGTATGATACTTAATCCCCTACCTCAACATTTTGTCTTGTGTGTTCTTGAAGGCTTGGAATTCTTAATACTTTCTTCTCCCATGGGCTCAGCTACAAAGACTCCTTTGTCTTCCTCTTCCTAGTCCTCCTCATCTCCCACCCTGAGGCTTCTTCCTCCATATCCTCCTCCTTCTTCCCACCAGGGTTACTAATGGGGCCTGGTATCTACACAACTCCACTATTTCCAGTTATCATTTGTTCCTTTTGATACGAGACAGAAGTGTGTGTGTGTGTGTGTGTGTGTGTGTGTGTGTGTGTGTGTATGGGGGAGGTTTCATGAGTGGTGAAGCAATTCTGTAGGTAACTATTTCTTTCTTTCTTTTTTTTTCTTCTCTTTCTTTTTAAAAAAACAAGATCAGAAAAGAAAACACAAATAGAACCTGAAATGGAATTGGTGTATCGCACCAAAGTAAAAGACTCTGGGTTGGGTGGATGGGGAGAATACAGGTCCAAGAAGGATTCAGAGGACCTATTAGGGGTTGTATTGTTATAAGGGAAACTGGGGAATGTTATGCATGTACAAACTATTGTACTTACTGTTGAATGTAAAACATTAATTCCCCAATAAAAAAAAAGAGAAAAAAAAAAAGAAATAATTACCTACAGAATTGCTTCACCACTCATGAAACCTCCCCTCAACAGGTGGGGATTGGGGGCTTGTGTTGGGATATTGTACAGATGTGGTTAAGTTAGGCAGGTCCCACAAACTACCATATTTCCATGTGAGTATTATTATTTACATATCAATCTTCTGCCTTGTTTTAAAGTGACTCCTCTGCCACCATATTACTCCCTCAGGGTATCGCCCATTTCCTCGAGAGCTGAAACCCTAGCCGCCATTGCTACGGACGCTCTCTCTCTTCCCAGAGTGCCTTGTTTTCTCCACCCCCTTTTCTAGCCAGTCCCGTCCCACTTGCCACTTCTGGAATTTCTCCCACAAAAGCCCTCCTGCTTCTGCTTTCTCTCTCTTGCTCCTTTTTTCTCCTCCAACCTGACCCAGAGAAGGACTGCTAGGCACAGTGGGAGGCGGCCACTTTGCTAGCTCCACGTGGCCTAAACCACTCTATTCTCACCCATTTCTGGGGTGCCTGTGTGAATAAAGATTTGTATTCCTGCTTTGCTCCGGTCTCTTCTCTCTCCCCGGTGACGCAAGCCGACAGGCTTGAACCTTGGTCCTTGAACATGGTTCTGAGCTCATTTTACCAGGAGAGCTACTACCAGGCTTCCACACAGACGCTACTTAAGAACGTCCCATTTTCCGATGATTTCTGTTTTCTAAGCTTAGTCCCACTGTTTGCCTGGCTCAGTGGTTGACATTCGGCTCTAGTTTCAGTAGTTATTTACTATTTCTTCCTTTGTATCTGGAGATTCAGACTCACCCATGCTTTCCAGGGCCCTCTTGCCACCTCTTCTGGTCACCAGAGAAAGGAGGCAAATGATTGGGTTTCATATCCCCACCTTTCTGTTGGAAGACGTATTTGGAAGTATTTCATGGGAGCAGGGGTGTCTTCTCCCTCTCCTCGGTACTTATAGGCATGTCCTTTCTGACATTCAGGACACACTACTCTTCTGCAATTCCGTCATAGTTTACCAGGTGGTCTCTTTGGAGCTTTTCCACAACTGAATGCCACATTGTGTTGAGACATGGGGTGGATTCTTTCTGTTTGGGGAGGGACCTCTGAGTCTCGGTTAGCCCTGGGTGCTAATAGCTTTTCCTATGCTCTACTATTGCTGGAGCCTCCTAATGGGCATTATTTTCATAAAACTTTTTTTTTTTTTTTTTTGCCTCTAGTCACTGGGGCTCCATGCTGGCACTATGAGTTCACTTCTCCCAGTGGCCATTTTTCCGATTATTTCTTTTTTCCACATTTTATTGGATAGGACAGAGAGAAATTGACAAGGGAGGAGGAGACAGATATATAGAAAGATAAGACACCTACAGACCTGCTTCACTGCTTGTGAAGTGTCCCCTCCTGCAGGTGGTAAGCAGGGACTCAACCCCCAGTCCTTGCACGCTGGTTCTTGTGCTTTGTACTAGTACTATATGCACTTAACAGGGTGTGCCACCACCTGGCCCCCCCCACATAAAACTTCTTTTAATGAAGGAGCAAAAGGGAAAGAGGGAGAGAGAGGAAAGGAGAGGGAAAGGGGGAGAGACAGTGGGAGAGAAAGAAAGGGGAGAGAAGGGAGAAGGGGGGAGAGGAATAAAGTATTGCTTTGCATATGCAATGCTGGAAATCAAAACTGGGGCCTCACACATGCAAGACATATGCTGTATCTACCGCACTGCTGTTATAGGGCAACCTGGGGGGGGGGACAGGAAGGTTGATGCTTGTGTCTTCATTCCTCAAGTTCATCACACATTTTCCCAACAAAGAATTGATAGAAGAGCATGATTATTCAGGTAACTCAAACTTTTATTGAACACAAAGCATGTTAGGGAAAGAGAGAGAGAGAGAAGTAGAGGACAAGAACGAGAAAAAGGGGACTGAGAACTGACTTACATATTGCTTATCATGGTAGTCCGAGGAAAAGAGAGCGAATGATCAGGTTCCAGGCTTTTTAAACTTAAAACCCCACCTGCGCCTCCCAAGTCACACCTGCAACCACTTTCATCTCTGGTAGTACTTCCTTGTTGAGCATTCCAGCCACTCCTGTAGCCATTCTCATCTCTGGGCAGTAACTCCTCCCTGAACACTACCACCCCAGCACTATATGACCTTCTTTTTTATTTATTTACTTCATTTATAAATAAAATAAAAACAGAAAATATCTACAAAACCATAGGCTAAGAGGAGTAAAACTCCACACATTTCCCACCACCAGAGTTCCATATACCATCCCCTTCACTGGAAGCTTTCCTATTCCTTGTCTCTCTGGGAGCATGGAACCAGGGTGCAGAAGGTAGGAGGTCTGGCTTCTGTAATTGCTTCTCCACTGAACATGGGTGTTGGCAGGTTGATACATACTCCCAGCCCGTCCCTATCTTTCCCTAGTGGGACAGAGCTCTGGAGAGGTGGGGTTCCAGGGTACGTTGGTTCTAGGGTATGCTGTCTGCCCAAGGGAGTCAGGTTGATGTCATGGTAGCATCTGCAACTTGGTTTGGAATATGTACTCTTTTCCTTCCTCCTTTCTTGTGGGACTTGGTTCAGTAGTTCTTGTAAGGTGGGGTTGATTGTGGTAGATTCTTCTAGTTCTTGAATATTTGAGAAAAACCTTTATTTCTCCCTCATATTTGAAGGATAATTTTGCAGGATATAATATTCATGGCTGGAATTCCCTCTCCTTTAGAACTTTGAATATGTCATTCTACTCTCTCCTTGCCTCTAGAGTTTGCGAAGAGAAATCTGATGAAAGTCTTATAGCTCTGCCTTTGTATGTAACTTATTTCTTTCCATTCCTTAGCAGCCAGCAATTTTTTTCCTTGACTTTTGATAGTTTTACAATAATGTCTTGGTGTTGGTCTTTTTGTATTTATAAGTTTGGGTGATTGTTCTCCCTCTTGAGTGGGAAGGTTCTGAGGGTTTCCTAAGTGAGGTGAGGGAAGTTCTCAGGTAAAATTGCTCTGAAAATGGACTCTGGGCCTTTGGCTTTGTCCTCCTCCTCAGATATACCTATCACTCTTATATTTGACCTTCTGATGGAATCTGCAATTTCACAGAGAGTTGCTTCAGTCTTTCTGAACCATTCTTTCCCCTCATCTTTGAACTGAAAGAGTGGGCTGGCCATATCTTCTACACTGGAGATTATTTCTTCTAAATGTGTGAGTCTACCTCCTAAGCCTTCTACCTGGGCATGGATTGCAGTTAGAGTGTCTTTTAATCCCTGGAGTTCTCTTTGAAAATGTTCTTTCATGCTTCCTCACTGCCTAGTGAGTTCTGACTGAGCTTTTTCTTTCAAGATTTTAAGATTCTTAGTAAACTCTGCTGTAAGTTCCTCTCATATGCTTTAATTCCATAGTAAAATGTTTTTAATTCTTGGAGAGTCCTCATAATGAGCTCCCTGTAGTCTTTCTCTGAGAGTCTCTCTAAATCTGTAATTCCTTGGATTTCCTGTTTCGTTTCTGTCTGGATGATACAGCATGGTTGGCTATTTAGTTCTATTTCTCTGCTTGCACATTTTTTGTGTGCCAGTTATATGGCCAGCAGGTGGTGCTATTGCTTCTCTTGTTTGTATGATGGGGTGGTGGGATGGGGTTGGGGAGGTGGTTGCTTTGGGCTGTCTTGTGGTAGAAAATGCCCTGTTTTATGTTGTTTCTTAAATTCAGAAGGCTACCCCCCCCCCCCCCCCAGTCAAAGACTGAGAGGTTTTAAGCCCCTTTCTCTTTTCTCCCAGCACTAGGAACAATGTTACTTGTTTGCTGCACTAAAAGTGAAATCATTAAAATGGTGCAGCCCAGCGCCCGTGCTGCCCAGAGCTCTGATCTGACTTCATTGTTCTTCAAACTGTTCCCCTTTTCACCCCAACTGCACATGAACATCCACCTGAGGCTGCACAACTTTCAGATGTAGATTATGACTTCAGTTGGGTCTCTTGTTGTATTTATTTGCTGTTTTGGGAGGAGAGACCATTTAATCTCAGTTATTCCATGGCCACGCTTCCCAGAAGTCCTACACTACCTTCTTAATGCTGTTCTTTGTATTGGCCCAAGCTATCTTGTGCCTAGGAACTAGTCCTAAGATGCCAGATCTTCCAAGGAAGCTCACTTTGACCTCCGGAATAACTTTTGTACACTAGGTAACGTCAAAAAACTGGTCCTATATACAGTCTTGGTGTGTAGGTGTCTGCCGAGTCTTGCAGTTTTGCTCCTACCTCTGGGCTTGCCTTATCAGTTCCAGTCTAGTGCCAGGGACTGGTCTGTTTATCCTGTCCCTGGCGTTGGAGCATCGAAGAAAGAGATTCTGGGCAGGATGCCACTGGTGGGCTTGTCTCCCTAAGAACAACAAAACCCCCTTTTCTCTCTAGTAGTTGAGAAATCTCCCCCTTCTCTCACAGCTGTGTGAAAAGAAGCCAAATGCCCATTCTTAATGTGTGACAACTGAGGCTCACATGCAAACCCCTGTTATCTCAGCAGGAGAGCAATTTGCAACCATTTAAAATCCTTTCAGTCTTTCCTTCTCCTCAGAGTACGGTTATACACACACCAGCCCATATTTATGAGTGCAGATGGTAGGAGACTTGTCACTGAAAGAGCACAGAGAGGAATGGATTTTTGGCTTCACTCTGGCCTTATAAATAAGAAAGCTTGAATGATTTTAGGTTCCTGATTCTTGCCTCAAAAGAGCACAGTTTGCTTCTCTCCAAACACAAGAGGTTGTAAATTGGTAATTCATCTCAAGCAAAGGCCACATGATGAGCAATTGTAGAAGTATTTTTTTCCTTGTTGTGCAAAGGAGGAACCCAACATCTGAGTGTGGGTTCCAGCTGGTATTTGCCTCTCACCATTTGCAGTCTAAGGATCTTGTGTTGGCTGGCCCTGGGCTCCCATACCTCCTGCCTTTTCACCAGAACTATGGCCCATGGACAAGTCAGTATGGTATTTCCATGTGACTTCTTCTCCTGCCTCTATCCCAGCTTAAAAAAAAAAAAAAAAAAGAATCCATCCAAATAAAAACATTTATACTATGTTCTTTATTGTCAGCTAATCCTGCCCAAACTCATTAAATGGCAGTGTGTGGGTTATTTGCTGTCAGTGAAATTATCAAAGGCATTTTTCAGCTGGGGCACCAGGAAAACATATGCTTCAATGCCAACTAAAACAATAATGAGGAAATGTTATGATCAGTCTTGACCAGATGACCCTGCCCATTTTAGATGAGTTCTTAATTTCAGTACAAGGGTCATCCTGTGATTTCTTACAGTAAGTCACTGCTCACCACTCACATGAAAAAGATGTGACTTATTAGAAAACTCACTGTACTCATTGCAGTTAATGAGATGTGGAAAGCTTTGTAATTTGATTTGCTGGGCCATATGCTGTAAAGGGATACTGCTGATTTCATTCCTCCGTATTTAATTTAAGCAGTATGCAATACCTTCTTCATATGGCTACTTATATCATAAAAATTAACTTGGAGTATAAAAAACACACCATTGTGCAGTTTATTACTTGGTGTGGTTCAGTTTCAAGTGTTTTTCATGGAAACATCTGTAAGTAATGTGAGCGGGTCTAATTTTAAATCCCGCCAAATATTTTCCATTTAACATTTATTTTAACTGACAAGCTTGCAGAGGTGATTCGTAGAGCTGTCGTAGCAGATATGTAGAGTATTCCCAAGTGTCCAGCCTTTTTTTTTTTTTTTCTAATTGAAGATAACCATAGTGCAAAACTTGGATTTTTTTTTCACTTTTTTTTTTTTTTTTTTACATTTCAGGGGATACAAGCAGTAGTTCAGAATGTACTTCTTCTATGCCTTGAAGACCAGCTGCAGTTTGATCTACTACACCCTAAAAATAGATACCTTGGCTTTGATTTTGGTTTCAACATCTGTGAGGGAAGATACCATGGCCATTTGGAGAAAGCTGTCTGTGGGAAAGAGTTCTTGGGGACAGAGCCTGTCTCCTGCTCTGGAGAGACAGAGACAAGTGAGGAACAGAATTCTGAAGTCTGAGAAATGGACCAACAGTCTCAGAGGTCTGAGCCTTGTGGGAGGCCATTGAAAAGGCATGTTCTTTCCAGCTTTTTGCTATTAAAAAATAATAATAACAAAATCCTGTGTGTGTGGGAGTTCAGGAGAAAGTCCATGGTAATGCACTAGACTGTCATGTCTGAAGCTCTGAGGTCCTATAGACAATCCCTAGCACCACCATAAGCCATAGCTGACCAGTGCCTTCATCTCTCTCCCCCTCTGCCTCTCAGATAAATAAATACACAGTAACAAAAGTCCCAGGGGCCAGAAGACAGCTGATGGGGTACAGCAAATTCTTTCCTGTATGAGAGGAACTGGGTTTGAGCTCCAGGCCAACACACGAGAGAGAACACATTCATGGGGCTAGCTTCCTGAATGGTGGAGCAGTGCCGTGCTGTTCTTCTTTCTCTATCTCATTCCCCACCTCCTTGCTCTCTATCTTTTCATTATTATTATTAGTGACTTAATATTGATTTACAAAATTACAAGAGAACAGAGGTATAATTCTGCACTGTTTGCACCTCCAGGGTTCTGATTCTCCATTTCCTCCGTTGGAAATTGTAGTAGTTCTCTCAAGTTGAGAGATTGGATTGACTATTATTTCTGTAACTATCTATACTAATATATTTTTGCCCATTTTTTCCATGGTCCTGCCTTCCCTTCCCTTCTAAGTAACAACGACGCCTATTACTATTTCAGAATGTCCTTTTTTTCTTCTTTTTGCTCTGGGTCCTGCTGGAATTGGTGCTCAGGGCCCTTTGGTCATCTTCCCTTAACATTTCTTCCCCTCTGGGAGTATGGGGCTTATTTTTCTATCTCATTTTCCCCTCTCTATCTCTTATTCTCTATCTTTAAAAAAAAAAGAGGGGGTCGGGTGGCGGCACAGCAGGTTAAGCTCACGTGGCGCAAAGCCCAAGGACCCACGTAAGGATCCCAGTTTGAGCCCCCGGCTCCCCACCTGCTGAGGGGTCACTTCACAAGCAGTGAAGCAGTTCTGCAGGTGTCTGTCTTTCTCTCTCCCTCTCTGTCTTCCCCTCCTTTCTCCATTTCTCTCTGTCCTACCCAACAATGCTATCAATAACAACAATAATAATAACCACAACAATGATAAAACAACAAGGGCAACAAAAGGGAAAAAATAGCTTCCAGGAGCAGTGGATTCATAGTGCAGGCACTGAGCCCCAGTGATAATCCTGGAGGAAAAAAAAAAAGAAGAAGAAAGAAAGAAAGAAAGAAAGAAAGAAAGAAAGAAAGGAAGGCAGGAAGTTGGTAGGGGAAGAAAGCTCATGCAGGTGCAGAATCCTAGCAATGACCCTGGTAGCAAGAAACCACAATACAATAGAACAAACAGACACACAGACAAGTCCCTTGCCTTTTAGGAAGTATCTAGGGCCTCAGCACTATTCAAGGTCTGGCCAGGAGATGACCGGTAAATATCATTCCTCTTTGTTCACTAAGCAGGTTTATCAGACAAAATAGAGAACTTGGAGGGAAATCTGAATTTTGAATAGCACATGTTTTAATACCGATGTGCTAATACCAATGTGCTGTGCGGGGTACCTGTATCTCTTGCTTGTTCAGTCTGGCAACTGTACCAACCAGGGTCCAGTGCTGACTCCACTCTTTTCATGGAAGCTTTATTTCAGGTTGTTTGATTCTGGTGGTTGGCAAAAAAGAAACAGTTGGGCAGGCAGAAGCCATGGATTCCCAGCTCTGTCCAAACTATTTCCTTGCTCTCGCCCACTTCCCATTGGGGCTTCCCGGAAATTCTGACTCAGCACTGGGGCAGGCAAAGCCGCGGGAACCCCCAGAAGCATAATTAAACGGTTTCCATGACTGACTCTAAAATAAAAATCGTGTGTGGGAAGAGAAACTTGAGGGGGAAGTTAAACAACAAATGGAGAGGTGTGGAGTGAAACCTCAGGGAAACTGTTGGTTTTGCTTCAAGGGAATTGAATTGTGAAACTGGCAGTTGTGAAATTTCACTCAGTGGCTTCTTGTGAGAACCCAAGTTTGTTTTAATTGTTAATTAAAGCCAATGGTGCCTGGGTCCTGGCGATGTGGGAAACCTTGGGTCAGATGACTAGGCCGGCCACTGGGGGTCAGGATAAGCTTGCAGAGTTGGCCCTTGATGCAGCCTGAACTTTCACAGGAGGGAAGGAACTATCACACACAAAAGGAACTAAGGCCTGCTTGAGAAGTGATGAAAGATGCACCTTAGATGTCCCTGGAGTGGGCTCTGGACCTCCCCCGGAGGATCCCTTAACAGCTCTTATTTGTAAGGCAAATCTCGGCCCCGTATTCATTTTGGCTCAGTTTATTGCCAGCTCAGACTGTCAGGTACTAAATTGCCTTTATGAGAGTCAAGCAGGCTTGCTGATGACAACATTCTGATAACAAAAGAAGTGGGGCCTTGTTGAAGAATTTATGTAAAAGGGAAATGTTTCATTTGAATTCCGAAGGAGTCTTAAAGCAAGCCAGAGAGATCCAAGCCCTGGATTTTCTGGCCCTGTGATTTGTTTCTTAGATCCTTAGTGCCTTGAATACTTTAGAGGAAATGCCAGGACTCCTGTTCAGTACCCAAAAGGGAGCCTTACAAACCAACTGTATAATTTTTTGTTGTGGTTGTTGTTGTTTGCCTCAGATTTATCTTTCTTTGTCCCCCTCCCTCCACATTTATCTTTCTTTTGAAAATGGGACATTGAGTAGAGAACTTTTCTCAGGGCCTGAATGAGAGAGAAAGAGGGAGCATCATGCTTTTGACTAGGCCTGTGTTTGGATTGGGAGTGATGCAAAGGAGCACTTTCACACACTGTTACTTGAAGGGAAGGGTGGTGATGCACCTGGTTGAGCACACGTGTTACAATGTGCAAGGACCCAGGTTCGAGTCCCCACTCCTCATTTGCAGGGAGGAAAGCTCTGTGAGTGGTGAAGCAGTGTTTGAGGTGTCTCTCTGTCTCTCTCCATTTCTACCATCCTCTTCCCCCTTGATTTATGTCTGTTGCTATCCAAGAAACAAATGAAGGTAGTTAAAAACCCTGCTATTTGACTTAGAGACGATCTCTTTGTAATCATTCACTCCCTCACACGCTCATCTGCTTCTTCAACCAGCATTTATTAAGCATTCAGACTATCTGGTTATTTTACTACATTAGGAATGGCAGCAAACTTGTGCCCTCTTTTCCAGGTTGGTCAATGTGGTTTATAACTCAGTGATACATTATCAGGAACAACCAAATTCCATTTTAATTTGTCAATGCTGGGCATCCTTCTTTACTGGCCCACTACTTCCTTTTTCTAGTGGTATCTCTTCCCTCCAACTGACTAAACTGCCCTTTATTTTTGAGCCACACTCTCTGCTGGCAAACTAGTAGGATAAAACGGAGATGGGGCAGAGAGCAAGCTGATCACTTGTCCTGCCTGACTTTATAGCCAGTTGTTGAGTGACTTGACATGGCTTTGCCTTGAGAGTAGGGAAACCGTTGTTCTTTGCCTTCTGGAAGGAGAATAAGCTAGAAGTTTATTTAATCTTTTCTTTCTTTCTTTCTTTCTTTCTTTCTTTCTTTTTTTCTTTCTTTCTTTCTTCTAGGCAACTTATTTTATTGAATTTTTAATTTCCTTTCTTGCATTAACATGACCCTTTTCATGGGCTTCCCACGCCTGATGCTTAATTACTTATCATTAGCAATGTACACGGGGGCCTTGCTGCATATTTATAAATGTGATCATTAGTACGTGGAAAGACAAAGGCTTCTTTAAGACTGTCATTAGTTATTCTGTTTTCATGGAAATGTTCATTAGGAGAAACTACCCACCTGGTTAAATACTTATAATTAAGAATTGGTAATCTCCTTTGCATTTTTAACTTGCTCTTCCGTCTGCTTGGGTAGAGTTAAACAAGCCTTATTTGGCCAGTATTCTGTCTTTCATTTTCACAAGAATTGTCAACAAATCCAGACTCTTTGTTTTTAACCTATAGGTGGTGACTGATTTGCAGCAAGAGAGATACAGTTTTTTTTTGCCACGCAGCATTTCTCTCCAAACCCATTAAGCAGTCTTGGACCGGTGAGTCACTCAATGGACTTAAGAATCTCTGGATGATTTTATTTTTCTGTAGTTCTGTCAGTGGGGCCTATCTGAACTCTAGGTTTCTAATAAAATCTTGCCAAAGGTCTTCTATGTTTAGTTTCTGAATTCAGAGAGATGTTGGGCTTGGTGGCCTCTGCTGTCTCCACCGTACCAAGCAAGATAAGTGGCAGTTGGATTGCTCTACAGCTTATGTGTTAGATGACACCACTGCTGTGGGTGTTCTAGCCACGTTCCTGCCGACGTCTAGGCAAACAAGAGTCAGTGAGGAGTCTTCGAATTGTTAGCAAATGTCCATGAGGCCCATACATGGGTATGTGTCAGCTGAACTGAAACAAATGAGGTGACAGAAACACAAGAAAGGAAGCACGGTCATGCTGTTACCCGTTCCCCTCTGCCCAGACTGGTCCCCAGCAAGCTGCCACGCTGGACTGATGAGAATATGCCAGTGATAAACCACAACTGTGGGAAACGTTGGGTGGGGGACGTAAATATCATCTGTAAACAATTAGGCAGCCACTGCTCATTCAGTGCCTTTTAGAGAAGCTAAGGAAGTCTGCAATCAGTTATATCTCCAATTACCATAAAAATATATTAGCCGTTCATTCATTTATTAATGATTCATCAGTTAACCACACATAATGAGCAAATAATTAGCAGTGCTGTACGGTTGCCAAAATTGAAGAAGTGTTGGCATTTTAAAGATGAAAGGTTGCATTTATGCAGAAGTCTGGTGATGATAAAGTTAATATGGAAGATAATTATAAAAGTGGCTGTCCTATATTACAGGCTGAGGTACCACAAAACTTGCCTAATTGAACTGAAATTAATATTCTTCCAAAGTCTGCATGTTGCCACACACAAACTGCTGAATTTCTCTTGGAGATCTCCCTTCAGTAAGGTGCACTGTACAATACAAGTTAATAAAATGCCAGACAGCTAGACTGTGTTCTTTGTTTGCTTGGTTCAGGGCCTCGTGGAAAACAATAAATCGCATTCATGTCAGCTGAGGCCCATCCCTTTGCTAATTACCGTTTGGTGCTGAAATGACTTCTGTGAAATTGGGAGCATGAGGAAACATACAGCCATACAAGGGAGGCTTTTCAGAGTTTTGCAGTAAATGTGAGATAGGCCTCAGGCACACAGATGTTAAAACAGTGAATTCCCCCACAGATTACACTAATGGAAACCCTGTCAGGGTAAGTCAAATCCGGGTCTGTGGTCAAAATCTAATTAAGATTTCTGTACTTAAAAAGAATATGAATGCCTGAGGGTGGCGATGAATGTATAAGAAAGTCACTTGTTTGTAAAAACTGTTAGCATGAATAGTAAGTACCGTGGGGCTGTTACCTGGGATGTAACACCTGTTTTCTGAGTTGCTCTCTGCTTTGCTTTGAGTGTTGCAGTCCAGGGCATTTCAGAGGTCGGAGAACTCAGCTCACACTGCAGTGGCTTCCTGTCTTCAGGGCCTGGTACAAGGCCTGGTTTGAGGTCATGGATGAAAATGGATCCTTAGAAGTTGCCCTGGAATCCCAGAGGATGCTTTGCTTTGCCACATGAAAACCACCTCAGATGATCCTGCCCAACTGCCTGGCGCCACCGAGGAAATAGTTCTTGCTCGGGGTGTGGGCCGCCAAATCTCCCCTTGTGGGGTAACAAAGGGTCGTCTGCTCCCTTGGCGTGTCCGCAGGCAGCCTGTCGATTGCCTCCCCCGAACAGCTGCAGTGTGCAGGCGCGGCCCTGCTTCTAATAGAGGAAATGAATTTATAATGCTGCAGACTCTTCATTTTTACCACGCACAAATTTCCCCTTAAATACTTAAAAACAACACCCAGAGCTGGATATACCTTAAATTTCAAATAAATGAAATCTTAATCCAGTCTGTTGCGGAGTCTGAGTTGTTATTAAAGAAATAAATTTGAAACAGCAAGTGGTTTGAGAATTTTTGAATTTAATTATTTAAATCTACTTAGGGTAACTCTCACGTGCTATTTCAGTTTCCCATTGAGAGCATGAATTCTGGGAAAGGTATCCCACACAGGGCCCTGGAAATATTAACTTTTGTGTACGACTGTGGGTGTGTTCAGCCATGGACAGACTGTGCCATCCTTCACTCCCAAAAGTCAGATGAAAGAAACTTTTCTTTTTCCTGTAAATTTCAACAAAGTCAGATAGGACATATTATTCAGAGAATAAGGGAGCCAGGTTATTATTATTATTACTATTATTTTAAAATAATTTTTTCAGTGTTTTATTTATTGGATAGAGACAGCCAGAAATCAAGAGGGAAGGGGGTGATAGAGAGGGAGAGAGACAGAGACCCAGGGGCTCGAACCCGAGTCCTTTTGCATTGTAATACATGCGCTCAACCAGGTGCGCCACCACCCGGCCAGCCCCCTATTACTATTATTTCTAAATTTCTTTAATTTTTAGGAGCATTGTTTAGGTTTAATCACTTGAGGGTCTTTATTTTTTATTTACAAAAGGAAACACTGACAAAAACCATAGGATAAGAGGGGTACAATTCCACACAATTCCCACCACCAAAATTCCGTATCTCATCCCCTCCCCTGATGACTTTCCTATTCTTCATCCCTCTGGGAGTATGGGCCCAGGGTCATTATGGGATGCAGAAGGTGGGAGGTCTGGCTTCTGTCATTGCTTCCCCGCTGAACATGGCTATTGACAGGTCGATCCATACTCCCAGCCTGTCTCTCTCTCTTTCCCTAGTGAGGCAGGGCTCTGGGGAAGCAGGGCTCCAGGACACATTGGTGGTGTTGTCTGCCCAGGGAAGTTTGCTAGGTGTTATGAGGTCTTTATTTTTATTTTATTTTGTTTTATTTTATTTTTTGCCCCCGGGGTTATTGCTGGGACTTGATGCCAGACAATGAATCCACTGCTCCTGGGAGCCCCCCCTTTTTTTTTTCTTTCTATTTTTATTGGATAGGACAAAGAAAAATTGAGAAGGAAGGGGGAGTGAGAGGGGCAGAGGGAAAGAGAAAGATAGATGCTTGTAGACCTGCTTCACTGCTTGTGAAGCGTTCCTCCTGAAGGTGGGAAGCTAGGAACTTGAACTTGGATCCTTCCATGGGTCTTGTGAGCTTAACTGGGTGCACCAGTGCCTGCCCCCCTCTTCATTATTCTTTAAGAATATTTATTAATGGGAGTCGGGCTGTAGCGCAGCGGGTTAAGACCAGCGGGTTAAGCGCAGGTGGCACAAAGCACAAGGACCGGCATAAGGATCTCGGTTCGAACCCCGGCTCCCCACCTGCAGGGGAGTCGCTTCACAGGCGGTGAAGCAGGTCTGCAGGTGTCTGTCTTTCTCTCCTCCTCTCTGTCTTCCCCTCCTCTCTCCATGTCTCTCTGTCCTATCCAACAACGACAACAACAATAATAATAACTGCAACAATAAAACAACAAGGGCAACAAAAGGGAATAAATAAATAAAATAAATATTTTAAAAAAACGTTATTAATTTAGTTTTGAGAGAGGGAACTGGATAATCGCCCCAGCATACACAGCGCTGGGGATCAAACTCAAAACTAACCCCACACATGCAAGTACTTGCTCCAGCCACAAAGCTGTCTGTAGGTCTTAGAGAACAGTGGTTCAGTAGTCACTCACGAAGCAAAATAAAAGTTAAGGAGAAACTGTAAGCTCTGTTATAGACATGACTAGAAACTTATTAGGGTGTCTTCTGGTCTGGCTAGTGTAAGGTTTTGATTTGTTGACTTTTATGAAAAATGGATCTGCCTGACTTCCTTAAGCACAACAGCTTTTAGGCTTGAAGCACCTGAACCTTTGTTTCTATTTTTCAGTCTTCAAATTTGGATTCTGTGTTGATGATTAAGACCAGATCTTGCCATTAATTCCACGAGTGAAGGATATCTTCTGATAATAGCAACACACATTTTTAAATGGCCACCACATTAGGGCATGGGATGGAAAGAAAGTGCAAGATTCAGGTCCAAAGCTGTGAGATTTTGTCTCTTTCTCTAGTTTGTTAGGCTTTGGGTTTGGCCTGCAATGGATTTGTTCCAGGCCCTTAGGGAGAGGGTTCAATTACCAGATACCTGTGAAGAACCTGACTGCAGTGCGATCTCACCAGCACTGTGTCAGAGAGAAGCCCAGGGCCCTCTTTATTTCTATTTTCTACTGGCCATTTGATAGCAGTCAGGACCTCATTAGTAATCAGGACTGCCAAATGGGACTTTTCCACACCCAAACCAGACTAACACAAGGATATTGACTTGGAGTGATTTCTAGATTCAGAATTCTATTTTTCCACCCAATAAAAAAAAAAAAAAAAACTTCTGTGGAGCCAGAATCTTTAAGAAAAAAAGCCTTTCTTAGTGTGGGGCCCAGACTTAACCCCGACCCTGTCCCCAGTAAATGCAAAGGGATATGGAAATTGCATGATTCACAGTGTTCAGAGGCTGAGTGAATGTTTTACCATCTGAAAGAGCAGACAGAGGAGTTTAAGAAGAAAGGATTGCTACAAGAAATAAGGTCTAGTGACTAGCAGTGGTTCAGAAATTATATCCTTCTAGGCTTATAGTCCTAATCACAGTAGCACAGACTCAGAGCTAATGTTAGATTTTTAATTAATTTATTTATTCCCTTTTTGTTGCCCTTGTTTTTATTGTTGTAGTTATTATTGTTGTTGTTACTGATGTCGTCGTTGTTGGATAGAACAGAGAGAAATCGAGAGAGGAGGAGAAGACAGAGAGGGGGAGAGAAAGATAGATACTTGCAGACCTGCTTCACCGCCTGTGAAGCGACTCCCCTGAGGGTGGGGAGTTTGGGACCCTTATGCTGATCTTTGCGCTTTGCGCCAAGTGTGGTTAGCCCTCTGTGCTACCGCCGGACTTCTGGGTTATTTATTTATTTATTTATTTATTTATTGTCTCCAGGGTTATCCCAGGGGGGTTGGTGCCTGCACTAAGAATCTATTGCTCCTGGTGGCCACCTTTTTTGATTGTTGTTGTTGTTGGACAGGACAGAGAGAAACTGAGAGGCAAGGAGAGGGGAAGACAGAGAGGGGGAGATAAAAAGAGACACCTGCGGACCTGCTTCACTGCTTGTGAAGCGACACCCCTGCAGGTGGGGAGCCGGGGGCTTGAACCAGGATCCTTGTGCCCATCCTTGCTCTTTGCAGTATGTGTGCTTAATCGGGCCACTGGGTCTTATTTTTAAGAAAAAACATACACTTTATAGGAATCTCCTTTTCCAGATGCAGTGCAAGACCCTAGGAATTGACATGCAGCTATTTTTGAAAGGTTTATTTTATTTGTTTCATATGAGATAGATATACATAATTCCATGTGTGAGAGAGAGAAGTCGGAACACTACTCAAATCCATGCAGTGACAGGGAGCCTCTGACATGCAAGCCCGGCACTTATCAGTTGAGCTATTTCCCCAGTCACAGGAACTTAGGACTCTATTTATTTCATTTTATTTACTTGTGGTTTTGTTTCCAGGGCTTCACTGGGTTTTGTACCTGTGTGAATGCACTGCTCCAGGTGGACTTTTTGTTTTTCCAGCACAGAGAGAGACACACACATAGAGAAGGTGAGTCACCACCCCACTACTCCACCACTTGTGAAGCTCTCCCATTTGCATGGCACTTCCATGAGGTAGTTAGGGGCTCAAACTGAAGTCTGCCCTCATGATACACTGTGTGCTCTCTTGGTGCAGTGTCTCTTGTCTCCAAGAACCTTATGACTTTAAGGAGGAGAAATTATGGCTTTTCCTTTTAGGTAGGCTCTCATATCTACTCTCGAGTAGGTCAGTCACTCAAACAGCATGGATCAAATTCCACATGGAGTGTGGTTACCCTCAGATGTTTGCGACACTGCAATGCCTACTAGAAGTTCAGTAATGATTGTTAAATGGATAGATACATGAAAAGGGAAGTGCTGTAGTCTGTCTTTCTAAGAAGGTACTGGGTGAGTTAGAGGGTTAGTGTTCATAACTGACTTCTCATTCCTGTATGCCATTTATATATAAGATCAAATTATTAAGTATCATCACCTTTATAAACTAGGGTACTAGAGGGACAGCTACTTTTTTCTTTGTTTAAATTTTTTTTGTATTTATTTATTTATTTTCCCTTTTGTTGCCCTTGTTTTTTATTGTTGTTGTAGTTATTATTGTTGTTGCTATTGTTGTCATCGTTGGTAGATAGGACAGAGAGAAATGGAGAGAGGAGGGGGAGACAGAGAGGGGGAGAGAAAGATAGACACCTGCAGACCTGCTTCACTGCCTGTGAAACAACTCCCCTGCAGGTGGGGAGCCGGGGCTGGAACCCGGAACCTTACACTGGGTCCTTGTGCTTCACACCACCTGCGCTTAACCCACTGTGCTACTGCCTGACTCCCCAGTTACTTTTTTTTAATGACATTGATGACATTTAGATTCTTTCAGTGGGCAGATGCTGTCATATTGCACCTGCTGGTAAAACAGACACTTTGGGAAGGAATGTAACTTCGTATAATATAGCAAAAACATTGTCTTCTTTATAAATACTTTGCATTGCTTCCTAAGGAAGAGCAGAGCTAACCCTAAATTATTATATATATTTTTATAGCACTCTAACTCTTTTATTTTTTTGCTTCCAAAGTTATCTCTGGGGCTTGGTGCCGATACTAAGAATCCACTGCTGCAGGCAGCCATTTTTTCCATTTTATTGGATATGATAAAAAGAAATTGAGAGGGGAAAAGGAGATAGAGAGGGAGAGAGACAGACAGACACCTGCAGATCTGCTTTGCTGCTTGTGAAGACTCCCCCCTGCAGGTGGAGCGCTCTGGCTCGAACCCAGATCCTTGAATGGATTCTTGCACTTAGTACTGTGTGTGCTTAACAGGGTGTGCCACTGCCCAACCTCCACACTCTAACTCTTTGAATTGAAATTTCTAACATTAAGAGACCATAATTTATTTTATTATTATTTTGGTGTTAATTTCTTTTTCTTTCTTTCTTCTTATTTATTATTAGTGATCTAGTATTGATTTACAAAATTGTAAGCTATGGTTCCCATCACAAGAGTTCTGTTTTCCCATCCCCCTCCATTGGAAACTGCAGTAATTCTCCCAGGTCGCTGATATGGGCTGATTCTATAACTATCTATTTATATCTATATGTTTTGGCCCATTTTTAGCCTTCACTTCCTTTCTAAGTCACCCATACACCTATTACTATTTCTAGGTTTCTTTCTTTTTTCCCTCTTCTCTCTCAGATAAGAAAAAACAGTACCTGGGTTTTTCTGGTGTTTTTCAGATTTACTTCCTCTTCAGTGATGGTGTAAAAACAAGACTCTTGGAGACAAATGCTTTGGGTCCTGGTAGAAGGGGCTACAGAGGCCTCTGGTTCATTTCTCCTATCATTTACCCCATCTGGGAGTATAGACCAAAATCTTTTTGGGGTAAAGATGGTGGGAATTCTGGCTTCTGTAACTGTTTCTTCATGGGACATGGATGTTGGCAGGTCTACCCATACCCCCCAGCCTGTTTCTATCTTTCCCTAGTGGGTTACGGTTCTGGAGAGCTGAGGTTCTGGGACATATTGGTGAGTTCATCTGCCCAGAGAAGTCAGGATAGAATCACACTAGCATACTGAACTTGGCAGCTGAAAGGCAGTAAGATGGAGAGCAGGACAAATGTTTAATAATCAGGAACAAGAAAGTAGGACTAGAGCAGATGAAAGTTAAGGACCTTACTGCAAAAGCTGAATAAGGGCAAGAGACTGGCGTACTTTAATGGTGACTCTTTAGTCACTATCAGGCCACCCCATCAGCTGAGGCCCTATTCGGGGAGTCCTGAGATCCCCAAAGAGACAAGATGGGCCTAGACCTCAAATAAACCCCTCTTTCCATTTCATCTCTATCAGGAACAGCAAAATAGACACCCCTGTGGGCCCCCCATAGCACCTTGCCCTCAGTTTGGATCAACAGCTGTAGAGAGTGTTCCATCCTCTGAAGGGAGGCTGGACAACATACTCTGTGCTACACCTGAGGAAGATGGGTTGATATTGGGGCAGCTTGGAATGTTCCTACTCATGACCACAGAATGTGAGCAGAGGTCACATAGGCTCCTAAGCTGAATATAGGCCCCAGACCAAATAAAGTCAATGGGGTTTACAGTCAACAATATTTATACCCATTCCCCATATTAGGGGGCTACTCTCTTCCCTGATCCAGCTTTCTGTTTCTTTTCCAGCCATGACATCATCTTCCCAGACAATAACTTGGATCCACCTGCATATCAGATTTCAGGCTCAGGGGAAAAAAAAACTAGTATAGCCACAGGCCCTTTAGAATATAATTAAAATATGACTACATTCTATCTACAAAATGGGCTACCCCCCAACTCTTCATCTGCACTACTCCAGCCTTTAGGTTTATGATTTTTCAACAATTTGTTTGGCTTTGTATGTTAACTCTCTTGTCAGCCATCAGGTTCCAGATGCTGACCAGACTTCCCTGGACAGACAACCCCACCAATGTGTCCTGGAACTCTGACTCCCCAGAGCCACACCCTACTAGTGAAAGAGAGGAGTATGGCTAGACCTGTCAATGCCCATGTTCAGTGGGGAAGCAGTTACGGAAGCCAGACTTTCCACCGTCTGCATCCCACAGTGATCTTGAGTCCATACTCCCAGAGGGTTAAAGAATAGGAAAGCTATCAAGGGATGGGATGGGATGGGATACGGAATTCTGGTGTGGGAATTGTGTGGAGTTGTACCCCTCTTATCATTTGTCAATGTTTCTTTTTTATAAATAAAAAATGTAATAAAAGAAAAAAAAAAAGAAAGTAAGGACCTTAGAGTGGAAAGAAGCTAAGAAGTCTATTTTAAGTATGTTCTTAGGAGCTTATGTCTCAGTAATTTTGCTTGAGCTTGATAGCTAACATGGGGGTGGACTAGAAATATTTTCTGGGAAGACAGCATCAGAGTTGAGAGCAGAACTAGGAAGCAGGATTAGGGCAGAGAGTTGCTAACAAACTTGAAGAAAATATATAAATACAATTAATTAATTGCTTATCACATTGATCTAATCTGGGGCTCCTATCTATTTATATTTAGCACAGAGTCCTGCACAACCTTTGAGGCTCTCTCAGACTGAGCTCACAGTCCATAATCACAGCTGGGAACATTCTAGACGACACTCATTTCAGAACCAGTCTTCCTTGAGTGAGAGTAGGATGACCCAGTCTCACTTGGGAGAGTAGAATAGTCCCTATCATTGCTAGTCATTGCTAGTGAAGGTAGGAAGACCATCATTTCTTAAAGCTTCCTTCTATATTTATTTTCTTCTCTTTCAGTCTCTGGATTGATTTTCTTTCTCTTCTTTGTATTTATATTTTCTATGTATGTCTTTTTATCCTATTTTCTTTTCCCTCTCAATCACCATCCTTTCTCCTCTTCTGCCAACATAATTTCATCCCTCAGGGATGTTCCTCATAACTTCTGAACTCAATAGGGCCATGTTCTGTTGAAGTCTCCAGAGCAGTTGTTTGTTTATGGATTCATCTACTCTTAGTCTACTGGACAGGAAGTTCTACAGAAGCCAGGCTGACTTCCTGACCACCTTACCAACATGTTTGTTTCTTGGATCTTTGATTTTGTCCCTTATTTCACCTAGAAACTGTCTCCCATTGTACCTTTATGAACTCCAGATTTCTATGACCATGTCTTCTTTGGACCTGTTGTTCCTTTTTCTCCATGATTTAAAATTTCTTCTGCATATTACCTGCAACTTTTTCTATTACGGCCTCTGTTTTAGTCTTAGATTCTCAAGTAAAGCACAAAGTGCTGCTTCTTCTTCTCTTCTTCCCCCCCTGGAAGTGGGAACCAGATGGGTCCTTGTGCATTGTAACACATACACTCATTAGGTGTACCATTGCCCTGTACCTTCTCTTTTTTTTTTTCTTTTTAATGTGGCACAAGAGATAGAACTCAGATAGATCATGCATGCATTCTCCTACTGAGCCACCGCCCTGTCCCAATTTTTAATTTTACTTTTAAATGAGAGAGCATGTGAGAGAGCAAAGCACTGCTTTACCATTCATGCAGTTTTACTCAGTTATTTATTTATTTTTTGTCTTTGTAGCTCTCATGCAGTATTAGAGTTCAAACCCAGGGCCTCCCAAAAGCAAAACATGCCCTCTGCCACCGAGATACTTCCCTTGCCCCATATTAAACTTACTCGTGGGCCACAGAAGCTACAGTACCTATTATGTGCCAGGCCCTGTCTTAAGATACATCACACTATTACTTTATTTAACCTTCATGATAACCCAAATGAAGTAGACATTATTTTTATTTCCATTTGACAGATCATACAACAAAGATCCAGGGAGTTCGACTGATTTCTACGAAGTAATTCAGTGAATCAGAGGTAAAACTGGGTTGGTCATCTGGTTGTACCACTCAGATTCCTCAGGACTAAGGACTTGTTCCTCTAGCTCCTAAGAAGGCTGATAGCCCTTAGCCTTTGGCTGTCAGACCTTTCTGTTAGTTGTCTTTGCTTCAGTGTGTCAGGCTAGCGTCACGAGAGAGAGAGAGATGACCCAGGAACTAAGGTCGTGGAGGCAAAGCAATACAAATTTTTATTCATTCGAACGCCCCAGAGTTGGGTGGTAGCACACCCGGTTAAGCCACGTGGCGCCAACCACAGTGGCCGGTGTCAGCCTTTTGGTCTGCATGCCTGCCCTCCTCCAGGTCGGGACATGGAAGAGACAAGACAGAAATGGAAGTGGCTTGACAATACCATACATAGTTAGGAGAGGGGTGGAGAAAGGCAAAGGGGACCGGGAATGGTATGGAGCTCCCCAGCAACTGTTGCTAGGGGTTGAACTCATAGGATTAGCAATACCCTGTGGGGAATTAGGAAGGAGACCTTTAGTCATTTGTAAGACAAAGCAGAAGATTGATATATAGATAATAAAAGGACAGGCCATAGTATCAGGAAATGTAGGGTGGTTTGTGAGGCAGGGAGAGAATGGATGTCCCATCAAGTCAAGCCATGCCAAGCTCAACCACATCGTCACAATTTCCCGATATTAGTGAATCTCTTTATCCAGTGTCGAACACCTTTGCTAAGGTAGCCTATAACTCCGCCCCCCCCCCAAAAAAAAACCAAAGACAGCCATGGTGCCCCTGGTTAAGCGCACACATTACAGTGCACAAAGACCCAGGTTCAAGCCCCTAGTCCCCTCCTACAGGAGGATATCTTCATGAGTGGTAGACTCAGGGTTGCAGGTCTCTCTCCATGTCTTTCCTTCTCTCTCTCCTCCCTCCCCTCTCAATTTATGTCTCTATCCATAATAAATAAGTAAAAGTTATTTTAAAAATGACATTGGATGACTAATCTGAGGACTACTGATGACTCAGAGTAAGTCAGCAATTACCTAACCATTAAAGACTCACATAGCACTTGATTGGGAAAAGGATGAAAAATTAGATAAATGGCATGACAGAGCAAAAATTAGATAAATGGCATGATAGAGCAAAAGTTAGATAAATGGCATGACAGAGCAAAAATGTCACCTAAGTTCAGAAATGTCACCAAATAACTATGTTCATTGCTAAGTCCAGGAGAGTTCATACACACATATTTTTTTTCCTTTTTGTTTTGTGTGCACAGTTTCACTGCTCTAGACTGTGAATAGAGAGATAGAGAGTGGCATTTGAATAGAGACAAAGAGAAAGAGACCCTTACCAGAGCTTCCTCTGGTTCCAATGTACCTCTATATGTGATTCTGGCCTTCAAATCTGGTAGTTACCTTTCCATTCTTTACTTATTTCATCAAGTTTAGTAATCTCTAGTTCCATTCATTTTAACCCAAAGGACACAATATTGTCTTTTTGATTACAGGGTAAACAGTCCATGGAATAAATGTACGGCACCACTTCTTTATCCAGTCATCTGACTGGGCATTTAGGCTGCTTCCACTCTTTGGCGACTGTGAATAATGCAGCTATTAACACCAGAGTGCACAGATTCCTTCGAATTAGTCTTTGCATGAGTGGGTTGTCCTTTTGAAGATAAAGCCAAGACACCAGATAGGGCATAGTATATCTGAGGATCAGACATTACCTTTTACACCAGTCCTTGAGCCTCTAGCCCGCTGTGCTACCAGTGGACCCAGATATTATCTTTTAGGATTCAGTGTGTGTTCTAAATTACCATTACTCCCAGTGACCTCTTGGAAGATATGTACTTCCTTCATTCACAACACTAGGCTTTCTAGGCTTAGAGGTTTTGGTTGCAAAAGAAGAAAATTTCCATCAGGGGACACAACAGGAACTGTTCAAATAATAACGTGTATTTCATTGGGTTACCATGAAGATTAACTTGGTAATATGACACCTCTTAATACAGATCCTGGAATATAATAGGGAGTGTAGCTTCTTGCACTTACAAGAATCTTAGTTTGGTACAAGGAATGTATCTGAATGGAGGGGATGTGCTTTGCTTATGTGAGGCCTTGCACCCTGATAATGCATGAGAACAACAAAGACAAAATGCGTAAAATTCTGTGAATTCTGTGTGGTAGCATTTCCTCTCTGTCTTTCTTTCTGTCTCTCTCTGTCTCTCTGTCTCTCTCTCTCTCTCTCTCATTAAAAACTGGACCAGGGAGGCGGCTCAGGAGAACACACAATCTATTAGAAGTTGTCTCTTCTTGTACCTTTCCAAACTCCATGTTTCTCCTGACCGTATCTTCTTTGAATCGATTTCCCCCCCATCATTTTCATTTCCCCTACATATTATTTTGCAAAGTTTTCTATTACATCCTATAGCTTAGTCTTAGCTTCCCTTGTAAACCCAAAACTGCTTTTTGCCTCCTGTCCTCTTCTCCCTCCTCCTCCTGCTCTCCTCTTTCTCCTACTCTTCTTTCTTCCTTTTCTTTCATAGTCACCCCTTTCTCTTCCTCTTCTGATGTGGAACAGGAGGAGTGAAGGGTAGTGTTAGCACAATGCTGACATTAGACCCACATACAGCACTCTTTTTAGCGCAAAATTGAATACATCAGCTTCATCCATTTCTGACGTGTTAAAAAAAAAGATATAGAGATGTGAAGCTTCTAGAGCCTGCTCTGCTACCAACTTTAGGAGCTGAGTGTCCTTAGCTAAAGCATGGATATGATGCTGCTGTCATCTCTGAGTTTTTTCCTTCCTTCCTTCCTTCCTTCTTTCCTTCCTCCCTCCCTCAATCCCTTCCTTCCTTCCTTCTTTTTTCTTTCTTTCTCTCTTTCTTTCTTCCTCCACCTCTTCCACCTCCTCCTGCCTCTTTTTCCTCTAGGGTTATCAGTGCCTGCACTATGAATCCACTGTTTCCTGTGGCCATTTCAATTTTTTTTTTGTTTTTTTTTTTGGATAGGACAGAGAGAAGTTGAGAGGGGAGGGGTAGATAGAGAGGGAGAGAGAAAGACACCTGCAGACCTGCTTCCCTGCTTGTGAAGAGACACCCCCCCCCACACACACACACACAGGTGGGGAGCCGAGGGCTCAAACTGGGATCCTTGCTCTGGTCTTGGCATTTTGTGCTTTATGCACTTAACCTTGTTGGTGTGCTACCGCCCGGCCCCTCTGAGTTTCCTTTCTACTTGAAATTTTCATGAAAAAGAATCACATATGGCCACCCTGTATGGAAGCAGTGCTACTGTGTGTTTTCTTTGCATCAAGTCTCAAATCCATCCAATATGAAGTAGATTAGTTATGGGAACTATAAACTCTGAAGCGGCCACCCTCAGCTTCACGGATTTAACTGTCTTGCCCCCTGTATTTGTGCTTATTTCTGCTGACTGCTAGGCGGGGATCTTTTTCTAGGGAAGTAACATTTATATGACTCCAAGTGGAGGGAGCAATTTTCTCTCTCCTCTCCCTTTTCCAAACAATACAGCTTAGTTCATCATCTTGTGTTGACATTGCTTATGAATGCTAATGAACTTGTAAATGCTAATTAATAACTCCATGTGCTTCTATTTACGGGCAAATATAAGGAACCAGGTGCAGTGTAGACCAAGTCCCAAACACAGCACCTTTCTCGGTGTCTGAGCCCAGAACATGGGTGCCATGACTCATGCAGTACAGTCAAAGTAAGGGACTTAGACACCTTTGAATATACACATAAGGCTGGAGCTTGGTTTTAAAGGTTTATTTATTTATTTGTGAGGAAGTGAGGGTGGGGGAGAATCAGAGTATCACTGGGGCGCATGTAGTGCCAGGAGTCAAACTTAAGCCCTTGCTCCTGTGAGTCCTGAGCTCTGTGGCTGACCAACTTCCCTGTCATCTGGGAACCCCGAATTTTTTTTTTAATTTTTTAAAAATATATTTATTTTATTTTATTTATTTATTCATTCCCTTTTGTTGCCCTTGTTGTTTTATTGTTGTAGTTATTATTGTTGTTGTCGTCGTTGTTGGATAGGACAGAGAGAAATGGAGAGAGGAGGGGAAGACAGAGAGGAGGAGAGAAAGATAGACACCTGCAGACCTGCTTCACCGCCTGTGAAGCGACTCCCCTGCAGGTGGGGAGCCGGGGTTCGAACCGGGATCCTTATGCTGGTCCTTGTGCTTTGCGCCACCTGCGCTTAACCTGCTGCGCTACAGCCCGACTCCCGAACCCCGAATTTTTAAAAATTTTATTTGTAAAAAGGAAACACTGACAAAAAAACATAGGATAAGAGGGGTACAACTCCACACAATTCCCACCACCAGAACTCCGTATCCCATCCCCTCCCCTAATAGCCTTCCTATTTTTTATCCTTCTGGGAATATGGACCCAGGGTCACTATGGGCTGCAGAACGTGGAAGGTCTGGCTTCTGTAATTGCTTCCCCAGTGAACATGGGCATTGAAAGGTTGATCCATACTCTCAGCCTGCCTCTCTCTTTCCATAGTGGGGCAGGGCTTTAGGGTAGTGGGACTCCAGGACACATTGGTGGAGTAGTCTGCCTAGGGGAGTCCGGTTGGCATCATGGTAGCATCTGGAACCTGGTGGCTGAAAAAGAGTTAAGATATAATGCAGAACAAATTGTTGACTAATCATGAACCTAAAGGTTGGAATATTGCAGATGAAGATTTGAGGTCTCCGTTTTGGAAATAGCTAGTAGGTCTATTTAATGATCATAAATTTAGGGATCATTTGTTATACATCAGAATTCAGCACTAAAGGCCTTGCCATATTGTTAATGTGCAGGTACTATTTATAAATGCCACCCCCCACCTAAGCATTTTGTAAAGTGGGACAGAAAGATTATGTAAATTGGTGAAGGCTAAGCATCTAAGAAATAGTAAAACTGTGGTTTGAACCTGACTGTGACCCAGAATGAAGGCCTGCACAGGCTGCTGGCCCAACTGCCACCTCCACACCACTGCAGGTTTTGTGGCCAGGGCTGGCTTCTGCTCAGGGAGCCTTGTGATATCAGCAGCCCTGCTTCTTATGATCCCTGAGCCCCTGGCTTCTCAGGAATAGTTTTCTCTCTAGCTTGGGGAATTGGCACTGGCATCCAAGTCTACTTCTATAACAACTACTACTCATTCTCCTGCTCTTCCTCCTCCTCTTCCTTCTCCTCTTCCTCCTCCTCTTCTTCCTCCTTTTATCAGCTCTGCTCAACTCTGGCTTATGGTGGTGTGGGGGATCGAACCTAGGACTTTGGAGCCTCAAGCATGGGAGTCTCTTTGGATAACCATTATGCTATCTATCTTCACCCATATAACTTCTATAACTATAGTAGCCTTCGAATCCCCACAGGGTACTCTTTGGTTTAGGAACCCCCCTCCCTTCCACACTCCTCCCCTGTTCTTCTTGCCTCTCTCAGATTTCCACTTCACTCCTTAAAAGCATGGTCCTCACTCTATCTGTGGTCTGGTAAGTGGCACAGTGGATAAAGAGCCGAACTCTAAAGGATGAGGTCCAGTCTGATTCCCTCATTGCAAATGCCAGAGTGATGGTCCCAGTCTCTTTCTTCTCCTTTTCTGCCACCTCACTTTCTTTTTCATAAATAAATCTTTAAAAAGGTCACTGTTAAATTTAACAGAACCTCTTTCCACTGTCACTGGTCATCTCCATCAGGAACAACATAGTGGACCTTCTTGTGGGCCTCTACTTAACCATGTCCTCAATGTGGGTAGGGGCTGCCCCCTCTGAAGGGAGGCTCAGTCAGCATACTCTGTCACTCGAGGAAGATGAGTCCTGCAATGAGCGCAGCCTAGAATGTTCCTAGCTGTGACCACAGAATGTGAGCTCAGACCTACAGGGATGCAGAGGTTACACAGGCTCCTGTGCTGAATATGGGCCCCAGATCAAATCTGAGGAGTTTACAATTAACAATATTTATATACTTTTTCCATATTTGGGAGCTACTCTCTGCCCAGATTTAGCTTCCTAGTTCTATTTCCAATTCCGACACCATCTCCCCAGACAATACCTTTAGCCCATGTGCATGTTAGCTGTCAAAAATGAGTAAAGTCATGGGCCCCTTGGAATATACGTATCTGAAATAGACCTACTAGCTTTTTCCAAAATGGAGACCTCAAATCTCACCTGCTATAGTCTTACTTTTAGATTCCTGATTACTAAACATTTTGTTCTGCTTTATATCTTTGTGCTTTTTCAGACACCAAGTGGAAATGTTACCATGATGCCAACCTGACTTCCCTAGGCAGATGACCTCACCAATATGTCTTAGAACCCCACCTCCCCAAAGCTCTGCCCCATTAGGGAAAGATAGGAACAGGCTGGGGGTTGGATCAACCTGTCAACACCCATGTCCAGCAGAAAAGCAATTATAGAAGCCAGCCTCCTTGATAACAATAACTATCCATTGTCTTCTTGAACCCTAAGACAGCAGGAACCTCACATTTCCACTATAGAGTCTGAACTCCCCCCAGTCCTGGGACCCTAGGGTAGGGCCCACTTTCCCACATGCTTCTCCCAATTCTTATCAAATAATATTGCATCTGCCGATCACAACCTAATCAACACGAGTGCCACCTCAACATGCTTCAGCTCAGACTGTGTCCAGAGACTTCAGGTGTGGAATGACAACCCTTTAGCTTCATTACATGGGTGAGACCTTTCCTTTCATAGTATTCTCTAATTCCATCCCAGGTGGTTCACTTCCTAACAAAGTCCCAAAACCTAGATATAGACCAGGTTCCATGAGATAGACCATATGTTCACATGTATCCATAAACTAGGGCAAAATATATACCTAAAAGCAGTAGTACACTAGAGTTTGCAGTGAGTACCCCCCAACACTTCATCTCCACTATTCCAACCTTTGGGTCCATGATTCTTCAACATTTTTTTTGGCTTTGTATGTTAATTTTCTTTTCAGCCACCAGGTTCCAGATGCCATCAGATGCCAGCCAGGCTTCCCTGGACTGAAGACTCCACCAATGTGTTCTGGAGCTCTGCTTCCCCAGAGACCCACCCTACTAGGGAAAGAGAGAGGCAGACTGGGAGTATGGACCGACCAGTCAACGCCCATGTTCAGCAGGGAAGCAATTACAGAAGCCAGACCTTCCACCTTCTGCAACCCACAACGACCCTGGGTCTATGCTCCCAGAGGGATAGAGAATGGGAAAGCTATTGGGGAGGGGATGGGATATGGAGATTGGCTGGCGGGAATTGTGTGGAGTTGTACCCCCCCATCCTATGATTTTGTTAATGCCTCCTTTCTCAAAAAAAAAGAAGCCAGCCTCCCGTCTTCTGCACCCCACAATGATCTGGGGTCCATGTTCTCAGAGGGATAAAAAAATAGGGAAGCTTCCAATAGAGGGGATGAGATTCGGAACTCTGGTGATGGGAATTGTGTGGAATTGTATCCCTCTTATCCTATGGTCTTGTTGACCATAATTAAATCAATTAAAAAAAATCAACTTGTGTTCAGTCCTTTCCCCTTAGAGAGCACAGTGGTTCAGGGGTGCTGGCTGGCTCTCTAGATGAACACTCACATTCCTTGTCAGACATAGGCTGACTGTTCTTTTTTTTGGATATGCCTTCCAGGAATGGAGAACCTTGTCTTTTCTTTTCTTTTTTGAAGGTTTATTTTTTTTTATCTTTATTTTTTTATTGTGTAGAGACAGCCAGAAATTGAGAGGGAAGAGGGTGATAGGAAGAGAGACAGAGCGAGACACATGCATCCCTGCTTCACCACTCGTAAAGCTTTCTCCTTGCAGGTGGGAACCAAAGGATCAAACCCGGGTCCCTGAGCACTATAACATGTGTGCTTAACCAGGTGCACCAAACACCCAGCCCTTTCTTTTTTAAATTTTTTTTTATTATTTATTTATTCCCTTTTGTTGCCCTTGCTGTTTTATTGTTGTAGTCACCATTGATGTCATTGTTGTTGGATAGGACAGAGAGAAATGGAGAGAGGAGGGGAAGACAGAGAGGGGGAGAGAAAGATAGACACCTGCAGACCTGTTTCACCGCTTGTGATGCGACTCCCCTGCAGGTGGGGAGCTGGGGGCTTGATCCTTACACCAGTCCTTGCGCTTTGCGCCACCTGCGCTTAACCTGCTGCGCTACAGCCCGACTCCCCTTTCTTTTCTTTTTTGAATTTTGATTTACTTTTTTATTGGATAGAGACAGAAAGAAACTGAGAGGGAGAGGGGGATGTAGAGAGGGAGAGAGATGGACACCTGCAGCCCTGCTTTACCACTTGTGAAGCTTTCCCTCTGCAGGTGGGGACCAGGGGTTTGAACCTGGGTCCTTGTGCACTGTAACATGTGCGCTCAACCAGGTGCAGCACCATCCAGCCCTGAGAAACTTCTCTATGGAAAGAAAAAGAGAGGGATTTTAAAACCTTGCCTTCTTCTCAAAGAGACCCTAAGGGTGGCACAGCCATTGTGGTAAGGATTAGGCTAGAAAGGCTGGAAAGAGAGTTGTTAATGCACAACATGCTTTGTAAGGGTGGTGAGTGGGCGGCCTGAGAAGTGATCCCTCTCAGCCCCCATTTCCTTGGATGTGAGGGACATACGGACCGTTTTATATATATATATATATTTACTTTTTACTTTCTGTTACTAGGGTTATCTCTGGGGCTTGGTGCTGCCACTATGAGTCCAGAGCTCCTGGAAGCATCTTTTTTCCTTTTCAGTATTATTATTTTCTTTTTGATTTTATTTTTATTTGACAGGACAGAGAGAAATGGGAGGGAGAGAGAGAAAGACTGATATTTACAGACCTGCTTCACTGCTGGTGAAGAGTTCTTCTTGCAGGTGGGGAGCAGGGGCTTGAACATGGGTCCTTGCCCATGATGACATGTGGACTTAACCAAGTGCACCAGCAGCCGCCCCCCCCCCCCCACATGGGCCTATAACACCTCTGCGGCACCTCATTTGGGCCCGCCCCACACGCTCTGTCCTGGGCGGCATTGGAGGGAGCAGAGGCCCAGGGCTGTGCCTGCCAGCCTCAAATGCCAGCAGCTGCACAATCCTGGGATAATTCCTCATATCTGCTTCTCCTCTCTTCCAGGCCTGGGCGAGTGCTCCAGGAACGGACTTTCCACAGTATGATTACCTGCAAAAGAAGCCCTTCCATTTCCATTTCAGACTCCCAGTCAGCCGTGTCAAAGTTTGAACCAGGGCTGTGGAGGATAATGGGTCAAATGCAATTAGCAGCCGAGAGAACTGCATGTTGCAGTCTGACTTATTTTATTTATTTCTTTATTTCTGCCCATCAGATTCCAAGAATCCCAGTGCTTAACAGTAACCAAACAATCAGCCTATTGTGCTGAAATAAAGCCTGGTTAATTCAAAAAATCAATTGTACCACCAGGTGGGGCACATTCTGGCCCCAAACAGATGGGGTTGAAAACTCTCCCACCCCCTCCCCAATTGCAGAACTGTTAAATTAAAAACTTGATCCAGGAATGGAACAAATAGGGAAGCATAAATGGAATGGAGTCAGAGTCACTCAGGCGAATTCTTTGTCCTTCCACTCCCTTCCCTTCCTTTAGAAGAGAAAATTTCCCCCAGCCCACTCCTCCGGGTTCGTATCTACTCAGAAACACAGTCAACCCAGCCTTTGCAGTTCAATGTGTTACTTTAATTAGTCTGAAAATGAAAGGCAACTTTGGGCCAGTGTGAATGATTATGAAATACATGTGCATCCCATGCAGCTCTCTTATTTAATTAACAAGTCTTGTAAACTATATGGCTCACATTAAGTTGGTTGTGAGGTAGAACAAGTCTATTTAAATATCTACTTAATACTTAACAGAATGTGAGGGATACACTAGAGCAAAGGTGCCCTTCTCAAGTTTCACTGTCTGAAATTTTTCAAAGCTGACCCAAGTCAGCCCGAAAAATGGTTAACACCCTGGGATTGAACACAAGAAATTCTGTGATGAACAGACATTCAATTACATTATTATTATTATTTTTAAGTGAGAAGCATTTTTTTAGTCTCTTTTTCTTTTTCTTTCTTTTCTTTTTTTTTTAATTTTTTAAATTTTTTTGTGAAATAGCAATTCTGGAAACTAATTGGCAGGCACAAAAACTTGTGAGTGAAGGCCAAATCTTGTGGGGGAACTTTACTACAGTAACACAACTCAAAGAAAAAGTGAATAAAAGACATCTTTGTTTCCCAGTCAAATTAGCTGATGAAGAAATAAAACATCTTAACGTGTTTTTAAATGTAGAATTATTTATATGGAAAAAAATGAAAGCCAGGTTATGTGCATTCTACTTTGAGGAATGAAAGAGGCAGAAATAGAAATCCTGGAGGATCCAAGTCTTAGATCATTAAGCAAGACTAAGAGCTCCCAGTTATTGGGGGGGAAAAATCCCATTCAGGTCACACATGCTGTGCTTCCCATTTTGATTTTCAAAGTCCACATTAGTTATGGTGCACATGAAAACTGTGATTCAGCACAAGAAAATTGCCTTGTATAGGCTGGGTACTGGCAGCTGAGTGGAAGAAGAAAACACAGCTATACAAAGAGCAAAACCAACTCCTGGGAGAACACAGGCCTTTCGCTCCTAAGGAACTCTGGGATAGATTCACAGAAGGAATTTCAAAAGGCTGCTCTTTATTTTGCTAATGGGAGAGTTTGAAAGCCTAAGTTACTCCTTTTTTGGCTTTTAAAAAAGAGTGGGCAGGTGACCTTTGACATTTCAGGCCCTATTGTCTCAGCCCAGGCCCTTTGGCTAGCTCTGAGCTTTTAACATTCCAGTATCTGGGGACCAGCCAGTGGTACACCTGGTAGAGCACACATATTAGCATGCACAAGGACCAGGGTTCAAACCCCCACTCCCCACATTCCCCCCTTAACCCGCAGGGGGGAAAGCTTCATAAGCAGTGAAGCAGAGCTGCAGGTATCTCTTGTTCCCTATCTCCCCCTTTCCCTCTTCATTTCTCTCTATCTCTATCCAAGATAAATATTTATTAAAAAAATTAAAACAAAACAAAAATCATAACATTTGGCCATCAGGCTGTCCCTGAGCCAGGGCTGCAAATAGTCTTTGAGATGTGGACAAATATTCTCTAGCTTGTGTTTTTCAAGGTGTGTGGTCTAGGGAATCACCTACACCAAATAACCAAGAAAATTTTAAAGATATAAATTTGTGGACCCCTCCCCCTCAGAAAAACTAGGCTAGCTAGGCAAGGGGGTGGGAACTTTGCATTTTGAACACATACTCTTAATTTTGTGAGGATACTGATGTTTGAGAGTCACTGTACCGGTGTCTACTTTGAACCGAGCAGAGTGAATCCCACCAAATTTCTTTAATGGGTTTTCTTTCGTGAAAGGCATTTACTAAAATGTGAAAGCCTGCCCACAAATCTGTCAGCAAATAAAAAGTTCTCCAGCTATTTCCTTCATTTCTCATGGCATGTCTTCACCGAGGATGCACAGGGATGCTTTGTCCTTTAAAATAAGTTCAGTGAGTACTTGAAAAGTCATTTGGCAAGAGATGAGGGATGAGATAAAGGAGGAAGATTAATGACGAACAGAATCAGAGTCCTTGCTAAAATAAAAATGGATTCACATCCAACTTCTTTTGAAGGGTGAGACATATGGTGGCTCATGTGGGAAGCGACAGTGTTTAGGAGAAGGAGGTCTTGCTGAAGAGCTGTGTGATATAGGGGACAGCTTTCTCAGCCAAAAACAGAACATCACATGCTCAGGGAGGTCTACCAACTCTCTGCTGTGATGTGTGGCTGACTTTTGGAAACTTGAGCAAACTCTCAAATTGGCTTTTTAATGAGTTTTATAAGGTTCTTGGGGGGCAAGATGATCAAGCTTGGGGGTTTAGTTTTTGGGTTCATTTTATTTATTTATTTTACTTTTATTACTGCTTTAATATTGATTTACAAAATTACAAGGTAAGGGGGGGGATAGGTTCAGTGCAAGGACCCACACAAGGGTCCTGATTTGAGTCTCCAGCTTCCCACCTGCGGGAGGTTGGGGGAGTGTTGCTTCACAAGTGGTGAAGCAGGCCTGCAGGTGTCTTTCTGTCTCTCTCTCTCTTCCCCTCCTCTCTGTCTATCCAAGAGAATGGAAATAAATGACCTCTAGGAGCAGTGGATTTGTAGTGCCAGCATTGAGCCTCAGTGATAAGCCTGGAGGTACACACACACACACACACACCACCACCACCACCACCAAGGTTACAGGGGTACAACTCCACACGGTTCCCACCACCAGAGTTCTGTACCCCCATTTCTTCCACTGGAAGCTACAGCAGTTCTCCTAAGGTTGCAGATATGGGTTAACTGTCATTTCTGCAACTGTCTATATTTGCTAATTTTTTTCCATGGTCCCATCTTCTTATCCTTTCCAAGTCACACCTACACCTATTACTACATCCAATGTCCCTCCCTTTTCCTTCTTCTCTCTCTGAGTCCTGATGGAGTTGGAGTTCAGAGCCCTCTGGTCACCTTCCCCCTATCATTTCTCCTCCTCTGGGAATATGGACCAAAATTCTTTTTTGGGATATAGAAGGTGGGAGTTCTGACTTCTGTAGTTGTTTCTCTGCTGGACATAGGCATTGGCAGGTTGATTTTGAGTTCATTCTTATCTTTAGGTATAGGTGGATAGCCCATCATTTCCTGTGATTGTATATGGAATCTTCTGATAGTTCAAGTTTCCTCATTTGTAAAATGGAAGCCACAAGCCTCCGTCATTTCTGAGAACTGAAAGGAAGAAAATTCTGGTCAATGGAAATTATGCCTGGGTTTCAGTTACCAGATGTGCCTGATTTATGCCAGGCTCTAGATTTTTTTTTTTTTTCCTCCAGGATTTTTGCTGGGGCTCGACGCCAGCATTATGAATCCACTGGACCTGGTAGCCATTTTTCATTTTTATTGACTAGGACAGAGAGAAATTGAGAGGGGAGGGGGGAAACAGAGAGGGAAACAGAGGGAGAGAGACAGAGAGACACTGCAGACCTGTTGGTATGCATGAGACCCCTTCTGTTTCATTTGGTTTAAATCCCCCCTGCTTAACACTATTCTATTTACATAACCACTTCATTCTATTTACATAACCGCTGTTAACAAGCACCTCCCTCCAGGGCATTGGTTCAATCTCCACTGTTTCATGATTTGTTTTTGCTCTACCCCCCCTCCTTGTCACACCCTGATCCCTTCTTTGTCACACCCTGATTTTCACCAGTCACTTTTCTCTCCACCCTCTCTATGTCACATCCTGTTTCCACCCTACTTGGGAAGTATATATAAAGACAGCATTGTGAGTTTTAGAGTACTTTACCTAGAGTTTAGCTTAGCTCAGCTTAGATTGTGCTGCGTCCTGCATGAATAAAGAGATACTGCCTACAGCTCAACCATGAGTCCCTGATCGTCTGTTACCCACTTGTGAAGCCAGCCCAGCGAAAACAACATAACCCATCGAAAACAACACAGACCTGCTTTATAGCCTTTGAAGGGAGCCCCCTGCAGGTGGGGAGCCAGGGGCTCGAACTAGGTTCCTTGTGTGGGTCCTTGAGCTTTGTACTGTGTGCGCTTAACCTCCTGTGCTCGACTCTCACGCCATATCCTCTTTTGGACTTGTCAGGGCTTTTGCTAAGAAAATTCCAAGCCTACTTGGGAGGTATTTTGTTCTACTTAGTTTCAAAAGGAAGAGGGTGATAATTTATATGCTGGGATATATTATACACTGACCTGCAAGTAGCCATTACTGCACAGATCTCAACATTCCATTTCTAAGGTTCATTCCAAATTATAAATGTAGGCTGGCAAAGTAGCTTCACCTGAATAGTGGGCCTACTTGGTCATATGATTGACTGAAGTTTGAGCCCAGCCTTCACTGCACTGAAGGAAGCTTCAATGCCTTTCCCTTTCTCCGTCCATCTGTTTCTTTCTTTTTTCTTTTTGCCTCCAGGGTTATTGCTGGGGCTCAGTACTGCGAATCCACTGCTCCTGGAGGGTATTCCCCCCATTTTTGTTGCCCTTGTTACTGTTATTGTTGTTATTGATGCCGTTGTTGTTGGATAGGACAGAGAGAAATGGAAAGAGGAGGGGAAGACAGAGAGGGGGAGAGAAAGACACCTGCAGACCTGCTTCACCACCTGTGAAGCGAATCTCTGCAGGTGGAGCTGGGGGCTCGAACCGGGAATCTTCCGCCAGTCTTTGCACTTTGAGCCACCTGCGTTTAACCTGCTGCGCTACTACCCGACCCCCACCCTCTCTCTGTTTCTCTCTGAAAAAGTCATCCCAGAGTGGTGAAGCACTGGTTACAACCAAAAAACTATAAATGAGTATATGTAAGAAGTCATATTTGCAAATACTATATCAATGTGACTTTTCTTTTAAATATTTATTTATTTATTTATTAAAAAAGGATAGAGAGAAATCGAGAGAGGAGGGGAAGACAGAAAGACAGACACCTGCAGACCGGCTTCACCACTTGCTAAGTGACCTGCCTGCAGGTGGGGAGCTGGGGACTCCAGCCGGGTCCTTGTGTTTTGCACCATGTGCGCTTAGCCCGCTGTGCTACCGCCCAGTCCCCAATATTTTTATTTATTTATTATTGGATAGAGACAGAGATAAATTGAGAAGGGAGGGGGAGATAGAGAAAGAGAGAGACAAAGAGACGTCTGCAGCCCTGCTTCACCACTCGTGAAGCTTTCCCCTTACAGGTGGGGACAGGCACTTGAATCTGGCTCCTTGCCACTGAAGTATGAGTGCTTAACCAGGTGCGCCACCGCCTGGCCTCTCCAAAGAAGACTTTTCTTATGTTTACAGTAGCAACAACTGGAGTTCAGTTCTAGTCCTTAGAAAATTGCTGCTAAATAAGGACTTCCCCAAGCCCATGTTCCCTTTTGAGCTAAAAATCTCCACACTGAGTTTCACCACCTTACTAAAATTTTGTTGGAATGTCTGTGCAAAATTCCTTTTTCTCCTGATTGAAGTCTACAACACTCCATATAAACATCTATCTTCAAGACTTAAAACAAAATGTAGGATAACTTGGAGAGGCAGTCAGTGGCAGGAAGCAGAGGAAATGAATTATTCTCCCCAGTGATTAAGAAGCAATTTACTTGGTACATTCAGAATTTAGAATGCTTGAACAGTGAGGTGGTGTACAACTTCATTTCTATGCCATGGATAACCCCAGCAACTCAGGTTTGCTGTAAGCAGTGGTTTATTTTATTTTATTTTTAATGTATTTCCTGACTTGGTTTGTGCAGTTGTGAACTTAATGAACACACTAGTGATTCTGCACCCTCAGGGGGGAAAAATGGTGAATTTTGTGAAATATAAATACAGAAAAAAAGAAAGTTGCTTTCCTTCTTATAAATAGCTGCTTTTACTCCTCTTATATCAGTCAGAAAAACATGAAATTCTGTAGAGACCAACCCTCAAACTTTACTAGACACAATACCAAGGGTTTCCTCTAAATAACTGGCCTATCTTATAGACCATCCTAACTGCTTTCTTGAGAGAAATCAAAGTTAATAAAAGGTTGGTAAAATTTAACCCTTTAGATGGTAGAATTATTCTAGAACTAGTTAGGAACAAGCCTCCAGTCCTCACCTGCAGGAGGAAAGCTTTGTGGATGTTGAAGCAGGGCTTCAGGTGTGTCTTCTTCTCTATCACCACCTCCCCTCTTGATTTCTGACTGCCTCTATTCAATAAATAAATACAGATAATAAAAAATAATGAAAAGAGGGAGTCGGGCGGTAGCACAGCAGGTTAAGCGCATGTGGCGCAAAGCGCAAGGACTGGCCCAAGAATCCTGATTCCAGCCCCCGGCTCCCCACCTTCAGGGGAGTCGCTTCACAGGCCATGAAGCAGGTCTGCAGGTGTTTATCTTTCTCTCCCCCTCTGTTTCCCCCTCCTCTCTCCACTTCTTTCTGTCCTAACAATGACGACATCAATGACTACAACAACAATAAAAAACAAGAGCAACAAAAGGAAAAATAAATAAATAAATATTTAAAAAAAAGAAAAAAAGTATTTACTATATATGAAAGAGAGAAAACTGTACCTGTGCCTCAGTTTCCCTCAGTTAGAAGTAGCTTGAACAATTCCCTTTTGAATCAGGCTCTATAAATTTGATAAATATCATTATTTTCACGGGGTAAATTTCAACCAGTTAAGTTGTTTTGCTTCCCCTTCCTCTTCTAGCTACCCTCTTTAAAAAAAAAAAAAACCCGAGGAGAGTCATAACTTTGGCATGTAGCTTGAGTTTGAAGCTATGGAAAAGTCTATGAAAAGATGACATTTATAGATGAGTACATATATATTTAATTTTGTGTGTGTGAATGTGTGTGTATATATATTTCTGCTTCTGTTCCTGAAGGATACAATATCATAATTAGGGACATTTTACTTTATCCAATGGAGAGGTTTTTTTTCTTCAGTTCTCTTTAATTGGTTATTTAACTACAGAGCTAATTAGGAACAGAGTGGGTGTTGGGATTACAATGATTGCCTTAAACTGGAAATTCTTACCACTCACAAAGCAAGAAAGTTTTAAACTTATGGAACAGAAATAATGGGCTAATAAGTCAGTAAGGATGAGGGTATGACAGTAGATTGTTCAAGTGATCTTCCACTGGCAACAATTGAATAGTCTGATCTATTCCACTAAGTAATCATCACTCTGTCTTTCTAGCCTCCTAGGGGGTCTGTGTTGAGGGATCAGGTAGTTTATGTGGTAAACTCCAGGACTGGGATTCCTAGCCCAGAGTTTAGGCAGAAGGAGGAGTAGCTAGAAGCTATTTTGAAGATAGTATGGTCCAATACTTAAAGCAAAGGGGGATTCTACTAATGAACTCTGATGGTTATTTGAATATGGAGAACAGTGTATCTTGGGGCTGGGTGGTGGATGTCTGGTTGAGTACACACGTTACAATGCGTCAGGTCCCCACCTGCAGGGAGGAAGCTTTGCGAGTGGTGAAGTAGTGCTGCAGGCATGTCTCTGTCTCTTTTCCTCTCTATCTCCCTCTTCCCTCTTGATTTCTGACTGTCTCTATCTGATATATAAAGATAATAAAAACTAAAGAGAAGAAAATATTTAATATATATTAAAGAGAGAGAGATAGAGAGAAGTGTACTTATGCCTCAGTTTCCCTCTGCCCTACCCACTGTACCTGATACATATGTCCCAGGGTGACAAGAATGTATTTGGAGGTGTTGAAGGACAGTCTTTTATTTAGCACCTGTTGGGTGGTCCTTTGGGTCTTGGGCTCACTGGACAGAGAGAACTGTAGTTTATTGAGCAGACCCATCCCCTGAGCTTGATCTGGGTTCAGGGAGGAGGGGGAGGGGAGTGATACTTGAACCAGACATAGCCTCCTGGTTCAGAGAAGACATGTGGTCTGTTTAGGCTGTGCAACCATGTTCCACTCACCAGACATTCAGGAGTAGGTGTGTGAGGGGGCCACCATGTGGCAGAAGCCCACGAACTTCTCCAAATACCAGGTATAAAGATGTTGTTTATTTGCACACAAAACATGTAGGGAATTCCCTAGAGACGGACTTTTCACACAAGCTTGAATATTCTCAACGCTGGGCCTCTTTCTTGAGTAGTCCTGGAGTCTTTTCTTGGGCCTCAGAGAACTGAGCAATTTACAGTGGAAACTGCTAAAGACCATCCCGGCTCAAAGGACACTACAGATTCTCAGTTCTCAACAGTGAGGCAGGAGAGGATCTGAGGAATGAAGAGAAAGGAGAGAGAGAGATGGAGAGAGAGAAAGAGAGAGAGAGAGAGAACTGTGATTAAGTAAAATCCACAGATATTCCTCAATCCTGAAGCCAAGAGCGTTGTTCAAATCTCTTCTCCCCCAAATCCTGAGCCAGAATTACTAGCCACTGAGTGAAAAAGAGTTGGACTTCACTATTTTCCTTCTCTACCAATGGCATGGCCAAGAAATAGCCTCAAAGGGTGGGGTTGGGAAGAGGCACTCACAGTTAAGGGTTTTGTTGAGTTCCACTGCCAACAGAGAGTAGTTTGAAAATGGACTCAAAAAAAAAAAAAAGGGAGTCGTAGCGGGTTAAACGCACGTGGCGCAAAGTGCAAGGACCTGCACTTTGAAGAATCCTGGTTCGAGCCCCTGGCTCCCCACCTGTAGGGGAGTCACTTCACAAGTGGTGAAGCAGGTCTGCAGGTATTTGTCTTTCTCTCCCCCTCCTCTCTCCATTTCTCTTTCTTCTACCCAACAACAACTACAACAATAAAACAACAAGGGCAACAAAAGGGAGTAAATAAATAATAAAAAAAAGTGAGTCTTTCCCCAAAATAATGTGTCTTGCTGAATGAAGACTTAGGTTTTACTTTTTACTGTTGGCTACCAGAGTTTCTCTGGGGCTTGTGCAGTTCTGGATTGAATCCTTCTCCCTCTCCCTCTTCCTCTCCCCCTGCCTTTCCCTCTCCCTCTTCTTCTCCCTCTCCCCCTGCCTTTCCCTCTCCCTCTCCCTTTTCTCAGGTAGAGGGTAAGGGACAAGAGACAGATAACTCTAGAGAGTTAGGAACTATTATCAGTTTCTCATGATTCACCGAAAGAAAGGGCTTTTGGATTTTGTTTTATACAGAGTCTCCCCAAATAGCTCTTTTTGTGCTAATCCATTTGCATCCTGGCTCATATACTATAATTTTTAATCCAAAACCTATCCTCTTTGTGTTTCTGGTTAGACTGGAGAGATGCTATGGACATAAATACAGGTTATACAACAGGAGATGGTAAATTCCAGGGGGTAAATTACAATCAGGAGAGGACAAAGCCTTTCTTGTAATTGAACTAATCCAAAAAGACTTCCTGGTTGGGAAGATGGGGCTCTGGGCTTTGGGCTTGGGGTTTTGGGCAGAGAGAGAAAAATTTGACAGACAGAGCTAAGGGCAAGGCATACAGAACACTCCAAATAGGCACCAAAATCATTGAATTTTCACCAGGACCCAGTGAGATAAGAACAATTATTTCCCCACAAATGCAAATAAGTAACCATTTTTATGCACTGACCCTGTGACAGACTCTGTTCTAAATGCTGTATATGAATTAAGTTTTTGAATCACTAGAGTGGCATTTTTGCAGCCCAGCCCCAAAGTGGTTCAGTAGCTAGAGTACATGCCTTACTGTGTGTGAGGCTCTGGGTCAGAGCCCTGGCACCACAGGAGAGCACCAGGGACCAAAAAATAGGTGGAGTTACATGAATGGTGAGGGTCGGCTCTGATGTGTATATCGTCACCCCCCCACACACACATACAACAGAGTACAAATCACACAAGGAGGGAGAATTACAGTTCATGTAACACATGCTTCAAGTCTACTGTAGTGCTCAGACATCACAGCAAAAAATAAAGAGCAAAGGCACTCTTTGCCCTTGTCTTCTTTTTGTTGTTGTAGTACTTATTGTTGTTGTTATTGATGTTGTTAGGTAGGACAGAGAGAAATGGAGAGAGGAGGGGCAGACAGAGGGAGAGAAAGATAGACACTTGCAGATCTGCTTAACCGCCTGTGAAGGGACTCCCCTGCAGGTGGGGAGCCGGGAGCTTGAACTGGGATCCTTCCACCGGTCCTTGTGCTTTGCCCCACGTGCACTTAATCCCCTGCGCCACAGCCTGACTCCGCAAAGGAACTCTTTGAAGAGGATACTACCATCTTTAGCCTCTCCTTTGCACACAGGAAGTCAAGGCACAGAGAGGCATGGAACTCACCCAAATTTACCCACCCACTGGAGAGCAGAACAGGGATTAGAACCCAGTGCTATCCTTTATTTTCATTTTGTTCACCTGCTTTCCATGGGAAAAGCTGCCTATGCTGAAAGGGCCAATGAAAATATCTAGGAACTCCGTATTGAAGTTTCTATGTAAACTGTTGCAAAATGCAGAAAATGCATGTGCACCCCCTTTTTTCAGAGCACTGTTCAGCTTTGGTGTAGGGGTGATGTGGGGGATTGAACCGGGGATTTCAGAACCTCAGGCGTGAAAGGCTTTTGCATAACCATTATGCTATCTCCTCCAGCCTTACAAAATTCATACAGATAAAAATGCTTTTAAAAATATTTATTTTCCCTTTTGTTGCCATTGTTTTTTTTCATTGGTGTTGTAGTTATTGATGTCATCATTGTTAGATAGGACAGAGAGAAATGGAGAGAGGAGGGGAAGACAGAGAGGTGGAGAGAAAGACAGACACCTGCAGACCTGCTTCACCGCCTGTGAAGCGACACCCTTGCAGGTGGGGAACCTGGGGCTCCAACCAGGATCCTTACACAGGTCCTTGCGCTTTGCACCACGTGTGCTTAACCCACTGCTCTACCACCCGACTCCCATTTTTTTTCTTTTAAATAGTGACCAATCTAAGAAAATGCTGAAATGTTATGTTATGTTATGTTTTATGTTATGTTATGTTATGTTATGTTATGTTATGTTATGTTTCCAACCAATGTTGCAACATACCTTTTTTTTTCTCTGCTGGTTTTCGTCACTGGTGGCTTGTGTATGTATGGGGGGCGGGAGTGGGAGGGCGTTGGAGGAGGGGCAGGGTAGAAGTAGGGGAAGAGAAAGGAGTTGGTGTGGAGGTCTCAAGAGTGGCACCTCCGCAGAAATGTCTTAAGCGATTTTCTTTGCCGTAGTGCAAAACCTCTTTCAGGCAGAGAAGGCAGGAGTGAATTGTTTAGGCAAGTAATTGTATTGAATTTGGTAAAGCAGATGGGGTCGAAGTAGCTACTCAGCAGAGACTGTCTAAGCAAGGCTTCTGGGGTGGGGGTGGGGGTGGCGGTGGGGAGAATAAAAGCTTGTGTAGGCCACAACCATTTGAGTACGTGCTTCCAGGCAGGGGCCTACCGAGGGTTGCCAGGCTCTGGTAATGAGCAACTGGCGCTTTGCTGCTGCTGAGTTTTCAATCATGTAAGAATGATCTCAATAGACCATTTGGTCTAAGAGTCTCCCAAGCAGTGAAGGATTCAAATAGCTCCCTGAAAGGGTAAGTGTAATCTTGTCTTAAAATCTGATTGTAGTGCTCTGCAGTCTTCAGAGTAGTTTCCCACGCATTCTGACAGACTCAGCAGGGAGAACTGAGCATTTTCTAAATGGAGTAAAGGTCCAGTCTCAGAATCAGGCCTAGCCCCTCTGCCTCTTGGTATATGATCTTTCAGAAGGTTTCCTGGCACTACTCTGACATTGAACCAGTAAACATTGCTGATTCTTGAATTCAGATTTCTGAGGGGCAGGCACAGAATCCTAATGGTGATGATTTATTTATTGGCTTTGAATATATATATATATATATATATATATATATATATATATATATATTATTGGATAGAGACAAAGGGAAATTGAGAGGGGAGGGGGAGATAGAGAGGGAAAATGAGAGATACCTTCAGCCCTGCTTCACTATTCGTGAAGCTTTCCCCCTACAGGTGGGGACCAGGGGCTTGAACCCGGGTCCTTGTAGTGTGTGTGCTTAACCAGGTATCCCACTGCCTGGCCCCACAGAATGCTACTAAAGAAAGCCTTTTTTCACTTGTATATATACACAATGTAATACTACTCAGCTGTTAAAAATGGTGAATTCCCCTTCTTTACCCCATCTTGGATGGAGCTTGAAGAAATTCTGTTAAGTGAGATATAGGTCAGAAGCAAAAGAATGAATATGGGATGATCTCACTCATAGACAGAAGTTGGAAAACAAGATCAGAAGGGAAAACACTAAGCAGAACTTGGACTGGAGTTGGTGTATTGCACCAAAGTAAAAAGACTGGGGGTCAGGGGGGAGGGTTCAGGTCCTGGAACATGACAGAGGAGGACCTAGTGGGGGTTGTCTCGTTATGTGGAAATGTTACGCATGTACAAACTATTGTATTTTACTGTCCACTGTAAACCATTAATCCCCCAATAAAGAAATTTAAAAAAAAGCTTTTCTTCTTCTGTGGACTGGGCTGTGGAATCATGGAATTTGATGGTGTTTTCCATACATTAGCTGTGACCTTAGATTTTGGAAGAAAAATAATTTAAGGCATGGATATCCAACACCATGAGGTTTGTTGGCCTGTGTATATTTAAAAATAAATTCCTTGGGTCTAGGCCCCAGCACACTGGGTACATTACAGTGTGCCAGGATGTCATGCTAGCTTCGCGGGCGGGAGAGAGATGACCAGGGTCTCATGGCTGAGCTGGGAAGCAGTATCTCTTTATTGATGAGCGGGGATGCGGTTCAACAGTCTAATTTCTTCTAATCACAATACAATTCTGTCCTGCATCTCTCCTGAGGTGGAAGAGTCAAGAACAAGGAAGCACGTAGGATAGGGGGTGGGGAGAAGGGAAAAGCGGGAGTGAGGATTAAACCAATGTCCTGGAGACAGGGGTTGCTTAGTTAACAGTGGTTATGTAAACAGAATACATCGTAAGTAATACAAGCGAACCTAATGTGATGATCAAAACAGAAGGTCTTATAAGCAGGATTTAGAAGCAGACCAACACAGGGACACAGTCTGAAGCCCCTGAGTCCCCACCCGAAGAAAGCAGGAGGGAGGAAACTCCATGTCGGGTGGAAGAGTGCTGCAGACATTTCTCTCCCTTCTCTCTCAATTTCCCTCTGTCTCTATTAAAAACAAGAAAAGAATTACTGCTAGGGGTAGCAGATTCGTAGAGTAGACTCTGAGCCACAGTAATGACCCTGATGGCAAAGAACAAAGAGAAGAGGGCTGGGAAGTGGCATACTCCTAAGTCACCTGCAAAACTTTCCTCCGCAGGTGGGGACTGGGTGTTCGAACCCTAGTCCTTGCACATTGTAACATGTGTGCCCAGTAAGGTGTGCCACTGTTCAGTCCTGTGTCCTGGCTCCTTTCTGGGAAGGAGGTTTCCCTTGAACAGGTCATGACTGAGTTCTGTCACCGGCATCTTGGGGCTGTGGCTGGGTGGAGACGTACACAGAAACTGCTACCAGACACCTGGCCACTTGAGCAGGGGCGCTCTGGGGGCTAACTACAAATGGTTTCCAACCTTTGGATAATTATTTCATCGGAAAGGAAACCTCTGGTGTTTCCTGGCCTCATTTCTATACTTGCTATCCTTCCTTTTTCCTCTTTGGAGTCCTATAGTAATGTCATTACAGTCCCTGGAAAATGTCAGCCCAAGCCCAGCTTTCTGCCGGTTATAACCTATGAAAAATGTATTGGACTTAATATGTTTGGTTTGGGAAATCAGTTTTTGTCCACTATAACCAATTGTCCATAATAACTATGTCTGTTGTAAGTGGTGTGCACTGCAATAACCCCCATATAAAGGGTAAAGTGAAAGAAAAAAACATTCCAGATGGTAGCTGGAGTCGTATCAATATAGATCACTGCCTACGTATATCAAATGATTGATGGACATTTTTAAGGCTTTTTCAATTCAATGCCAGTGCCATCTAATGGCAGTAAAGCACACAGTATTTGCTGATACCCTTCCTGATAAAGCGTCTGGTTGCAAGTGAGAACAGTTTAGGGAACAAAAAGGAAGCGTTTCTTTCAAATGATCCATTCTCAGTGTCCTGACAGGAGGACACTTCTCATTGCAGGAGATGGAACACACTGGGAAGCAGGCAGTGGGTCTGTGCTGGACATGACTACTGACCAGGGTCAGGAAAGCTGGACTCACAACCCCCACGAGGCTAGTCACTGCTGGAAAGTGGAAAGGAGGTACATTGCGTATGACTTTGAGGGAGGGATTGGTTCTGGCTACCATGTCATAAATAATTATCGTGCGCGCATGCGCGCGCGCACACACACACACACACACACACACACACACACACACAGAATTATTAGTCCTTTATATTTGTTAATTCATTTAACCTGTCAGATAAACCCTGTGAGGTCTGTATTTCTATTGATTGCACACTTACAGTTGGGGAATTGGAGGCACAGAGAGGCTAAGTAGTCTGCGTAAGATCACACAGCTCACAAGTGGCTGTGCTCAGAATCACACCAGGAACTTGGACTCTGGAGTTCAAGCATTTAGCTGCTAGGTTGTTCCATTCTTCAGATCGTGGAATAGTATTTATATAATCTTAACCAACTAGAAACAGAGACAATCATGATGGTTACCAGGGTTTGCAGGCAGGCGAAATGATGAGGTTAAGCAAAAACAATGAAACTCTAGAGACCTGTTACACAGCATGGCATCCAGAGTTAACAGTCTGCATATTATACTTGCAAGTTGCTGAGAGGGTAGGTCTGATGTTAAGTATTCCTAACATACAAACACACCACCACCACCACCAGTAACAGCAATAAGAATAACAGGGTCTGAAGGAAACTGCTTTAGGGGGTGAAATATACTCAGGGTCTTGATAGTGCTGATGGTGACACAAGTTTACACTTTATCTCTAAACCCATAAAATTGGATACATTAAAGCATGTGCCATTTCTTACATGATGTCAATAATGTTGTTTTTTTTTTTTTTTTAAGTGCATAGATAGTTCACTGTCTTCTTGGGACAAATGTTGAAAGCTCATTTGGCATTTGCTGCTGATATCCACACACACAAAAACCTGCTGGTAACCTGGTCTTGGTAAGGGTGCTTTTATATTTCTTCCCAGCTCTACCTCCCCACTATTGTGCTCTCTGAGAACCTCACTCTCTCCCACAAGGACACACACCAAAATGTAATTGCCAAGGCCAGGCTGATTCTCCACACATGCATTCACGTAGGAGTCTGCACATCTACTGAAGAACAGGTTTGCACTTATTTTTTTAAAAAAATATTTATTTATTCCCTTTTGTTGCCCTTGTTTTATTGTTGTAGATGTTATTGTTGTTATTGATATTGTCGTTGTTGGACAGGACAGAGAGAAATAGAGAGAGGAAGGGAAGACAGAGGGGGAGAGAAAGATAGACACCTTCAGACCTCCTTCACCGCCTATGAAGTGACTCCTCTGCAGGTGGGGAGCCAGGGGCTGGAACAAGGATCCTTATGCCGGTCTTTGTGCTTTGCGCCACCTGCGCTTAACCCGCTGCGCTACCGCCTGACTTCTAGGTTTGCACTTTTTGAAGATGAGCATTTGCATCATTATTTTCAAATAAAAGTCCCCCAGAATAGACCATAACTTTGTGCAAGCAGAACTCATTGTCTTATTCATTGCTGCCACTCAGTGAAGGTTCAGCAATAAGGCTGGCACACAGTAGGGTTCAAGCATTGTCATAGAATAAGGAAAAGGAATAAAATTCTCCTGTACTGAAAGGACAGAAGGCCTTTTATTGTGTCCTTCCTGCCCTTTATCCAGGATGAGAATGTGATAAATCATTTTCAAAAGGATTACTTTCCTTAAAAAAAAAATCCATGTCTCTGTTAAGGAAATGAAATTTCACAACAGCCAGGATTATTCAATATGAAACCAATGCAACTTTCAAAAGTCTTAATTCTGGACACGCCAGTATACACACACACACACACACACACACACACACACACACTCACTCATACCTGAAGTGTAACCCATTAAACCTACCATGCCCTCACTGTCACTCTCACGTCTTCTGTGAGGCTTCCTTCCTCTCGGGGAACACGCATCAAAGGGGTTATCCCACTGTCTTGGCAGAATCCTACTGATGTGCACTTGCTTTGGGAACACATGCAGACTCTCACAGTTTAGCACATGGGCTCTGTCTTTTCAGCTGTCTTTTAATCTTTGGTAAATTGAATAAGTATGGAGAACTTTCGGGTGACAACCAGCTCGGCTAAAACCGCAGGGATGAAAACCATGTCAGTGGAGTCCCTAAAAGTCCTCCAATGTGCTTCAAGCATCTAAGGAGAACCCTTGATCCCGGCTATCAAAGGGTGCAGGAAAGATGAAGAAGAATGAAAACTGATGGTATTCCAGAAACCACCTGCAACAGAAGGTCATTACTTCCCCTCATTAAAATAGCCTCAGTTCTGGGGCCTGATCTGAAACGTAATTGAAATGTTTCAAACAGTGGATTATAACGAAGATGAGACATCCCTTGTCCATTTCATGACCTTTATGAGGAAAGGCAGATTGGTAATAAGGTAAAAAAAAAAAAAAATTCTGAGAGATTGCCTGAAGCCGGCCAGCCTCCTAATGATGTGAGCCATGCCACCTTTCTGGGAAGGAGGAGTTCTCCAGGATTTTGAAGCAATAGGAAGAATTGGTGTGAAGGCCTGTGCAATTGGACCTCAGTCACTCTCCTGGAATTGCTTTCTCTGCCACCATTACTGTGACTCTTTTTTCTTTAATGCCTTATTTTTTATATTAGTGTCTTAATATTGATTTACAAGATTGGAAGGGATATGATTTTAACAGGAGTGTAATTCCATACATTTCCCACCACCAGAGGTGCTTTTTTTTTTTTTTCCCATCCCTTCCATTAGAAACTTCCCTGTTGTTTATCCTTCTGGGAATATGGACCGCCATTCTTTTCAGGATTCAGAAGGTGAGAATTCTGACTCCTGTAACTTGCTTCTCCACTGGACATGGATATTGACAGGTTGATCCATACCCCCAGCCTGTTTCTATGCCCTTTCTTATCTGAACTGAAGTGAAGAGATACTAGGGCCAACACTACCTCTGGAATAATAATTATCCGTTACTCTAGACGTTATTCTTGTGGTGCAAAGTGTCTATCCCCCTGTCACGCTTCTGTCATGCAATCTTTCTATCTTGTAGAATCACACATGACCCTCTTGATAGATGAAGATGAGAAAGGCCCTCCAGGTCTGCAGAGGCTGGAAGAGCAGCAGCAGGAGACACCAGGAGGAGATAACTCAAGTACGATGCTATCAACTTTTCTATCTCTTGGGGGAAAAAAAAATCACAATGCTGCTGCCACTTATGCTTTTCACATGATAATAACTTGCAAGTCATATTTGCCCAGAGATTTGAATGCCTTCTGGCTCTCTTCCCCTTTCTGGTGTGATTATCTGCCCTGGCAATAAAGTCCATGTCTGAAGTCCTGTGATTATCTCAACCTCCAGCTGGCATGCTGTGAAAGTCACTGTTTTGGGGATATCATTGTAGCGGCTGATATGAAAGCTTTACAGAAGTGCCTCCTTCTTAATGGTCCTTTCTGATCTGGGCTCCATTCTAATCTGATACAAGCTTCATGTTTCATGAGTGATTGTTCAGATGCTTGTTGTTGGGAACTCTCTAAGGTCTCACGGTGCCAGATCTGGTCTCCGATGTTAAGATCTTGGGCAGGGGCACTAGGGAGAAACACAGAGTCTCAGGCCCCACCCAACCTCTATTGACCAGGTCTGTAGCTTAACAATATCCCCAGGTGATTCACATGCACATTTCTGTTTGGAAGAACTTTAGGAGGAGGGGACCACCTGGGCTGGGTTGAGTATTTCTGCACCAGAACACCTCTGTAAGATTGAATTTAGCTGACCCAGTGTTGAGTGGGCCCAAAGGATGCTTTGTTTCTCTCATACAGTTCTAATGAGAAAGGGTCAGTAAGTCCTTCAACAGCTGGAGCTATTTTGTAATCAAGGACCAACATAAAAAGACAGCAGGCCAGGCACCAAGGCTGGCCTGCCAGAGCTGTTGGATTAGGGCTCCAAAGACAGCCGAAGAGAAAGTGCTAGTCATTTCTTCTGACTTTATTAAACTTTTGTGTGGTAGCAAAGTTTGTTTGAACTTCTCTAAATCCTCCAAATAAAAGACTAGCTACGACCATCTGGTTCTCTAGGATGGAATAATTTAATTCAGGACAAGCAATTATCAATAATTGTTTTGGGAGAGAGTGGAAATTCTTAGTCCCACCTGCTCTATTAGCCTCCTATTTTTCTTTCCACTAAATCTTTTGGGTGGAATGTTGAGACAGAAAATTTACTTTATTTTTTACCCTTGTTTTGCATACCCAAGTAAGTCTATCTCATTTAATTCTAGTATAACTTTTCTTTCAAAGTTCAGTATTTGCTCCTCCAACATATATATATTTTTGTTTTCATTATTGTCTACATTTTTGAATTTGTCCATTGCTTGGTTCTCCCTGATTTTCAGTCTCATGTTATTTTGAGTTTCTCTTCATCTTGTTTAATCCTTCTCCCCAAATATTTCCTTAGCCCTCTTTTTCACTGATCTTCTAATACATATATATAACTTAATTCTTTATTATCTTTATTTATCTATTGTCTATATAGAGACAGTCAGAAATAGAGAAGGAAGGGGATGATAGAGAGGGAGAGAGACAGAGAGAGACAGATGCAGCCCTGCTTTATCACTTGAAAAACTTTCTTCCCTGCAGGTGGGGACCAGGGGCTGGAACCTGGATCTTTTTGCACTGTAACATGTGCAATCAACCAGGTGCGCCACCACCTGACCTCTCCTGGACATTCATCTAAATGTGTCCCTATATTGAAGAAACCCAACTCAATATCTTCCTTCTTATCTAGACTCCAGAATTATTGGGTTACTTTCTCAGACTAGGCCACTTTTTAGTCTTTCTCTGACTGTGAATGAACATGGACAGAGTTCATTGGGCTGTAAAGCTCTGGGTTCAGAGTTCCCAGATGGTCTTACTAGTAAGTAAGCCTCATAATTCTGTCAAATGCCTTGTTTTTCTTACCTGAAAAGTGAAGCAAATAGCATCAACTCATCATTATGAAAGAGAGAGAGTGAGTTTGTGAAAGGGAAGCAAGGTCTTGGAACTTTCTGTGTAGCCTAACATTTGTCATATAGGAGGCCCTTGATGATGTCTCAGCTCCTTGTTCACTCTCCGAGTCAGGCAGCTCAGCACATGACATCTTTTTACGATTTTCTGAACACACCTGGCTCTTTCAACCTTCGTGTGTGTGTGTGTGTGTGTGTGTGTGTGTGTGTGTGTGTGTCCTTCTGCAGGATAAGCTTTGCCCTTTGTCTGAGCTAGCCATCACTCATATTTTCTGGCGGTATTACCATTACTGAACAGCTTTCCCTGATTTCCTCAGGTCAAATCATTACCTCCTCCTTTGTAGGATTCT